>NC_059196.1:34608084-34908084 GCF_020615455.1 Coregonus clupeaformis
TCAATCTGTCCTCATCTTTGCAATAGGCTTAATGGGAAAGCGGCAGCTACTGGGAGAGGACAGAAATCAATACAGACTCAATGTTCTGTTCTTGTCTGGAGGCGGGAGGCAGGCGGGAGATGAGGGGTCACACACACACACTTACAGGAGTGTGCACAACTGCACGCATGGATGCACGTACACACATACACAGACACTCTGTCACTCACACAGGCACCTGAGCCCTCTCCCTCAGCACTGGCCGTGTCTCTTTCTCAATTTCAATTTCAATTTCAATTTAAGGGCTTTATTGGCATGGGAAACATACAGTTGAAGTCGGAAGTTTACATACACTTAGGTTGGTGTCATTAAGACTTGTTTTTCAACCACTCCACAAATTTCTTGTTAGGACATCTACTTTGTGCATGACACAAGTAATTTTTCCAACAATTGTTTACAACAGATTATTTCACTTATAATTCACTGTATCACAATTCCAGTGGGTCAGAAGTTTACATACTCTAAGTTGACTGTGCCTTTAAACAGCTTGGAAAATTCCAGAAAATGATGTCATGGCTTTAGAAGCTTCTGATAGGCTAATTGACATCATTTGAGTCAATTGGAGGTGTACCTGTGGATGTATTTCAAGGCCTACCTTCAAACTCAGTGCCTCTTTGCTTGACATCATGGGAAAATCTAAAGAAATCAGCCAAGACCTCAGAAAATAAATTGTAGACGTCCACAAGTCTGGTTCATCCTTGGGAGCAATTTCCAAACACCTGAAGGTACCACGTTCATCTGTACAAACAATAGTACGCAAGTATAAACACCATGGGACCACGTAGCCGTCATACCGCTTAGGAATGGGACACATTCTGTCTCCTAGAGATTAACGTACTTTGGTGCGAAAAGTGCAAATCAATCCCAGAACAACAGCAAAGGACCTTGTGAAGATGCTGGAGGAAACAGGTATAAAAGTATCTATATCCACAGTAAAACAAGTCCTATATCGACATAACCTGAAAGGCCGCTCAGCAAGGAAGAAGCCACTACTCCAAAACCGCCATAAAAAAGCCAGACTACGGTTTGCAACTGCACATGGGGACAAAGATCGTACTTTTTGGGGAAATGTCCTCTGGTCTGATGAAACAAAAATAGAACTGTTTGGTCATAATGACCATCGTTATGTTTGGAGGAAATAGGGGGTTGCTTGCAAGCCGAAGAACACCATCCCATCCGTGAAGCACGGGGGTGGCAGCATCATGCTGTGGGGGTACTTTGCTGCAGGAGGGACAGGTGCCCTTCACAAAATAGATGGCATCATGAGGAAGGACAATTATGTGGATATACAGTGGGGAAAAAAAGTATTTAGTCAGCCACCAATTGTGCAAGTTCTCCCACTTAAAAAGATGAGAGAGGCCTGTAATTTTCATCATAGGTACACGTCAACTATGACAGACAAATTGAGAAAAAAAATGCAGAAAATCACATTGTAGGATTTTTAATGAATTTATTTGCAAATTAGGGTAGAAAATAAGTATTTGGTCACTTACAAACAAGCAAGATTTCTGGCTCTCACAGACCTGTAACTTCTTCTTTAAGAGGCTCCTCTGTCCTCCACTCGTTACCTGTATTAATGGCACCTGTTTGAACTTGTTATCAGTATAAAAGACACTTGTCCACAACCTCAAACAGTCACACTCCAAACTCCACTATGGCCAAGACCAAAGAGCTGTCAAAGTACACCAGAAACAAAATTGTAGACCTGCACCAGGCTGAGAAGACTGAATCTGCAATAGGTGAGCAGCTTGGTTTGAAGAAATCAACTGTGGGAGCAATTATTAGGAAATGGAAGACATACAAGACCACTGATAATCTCCCTCGATCTGGGGCTCCACGCAAGATCTCACCCCGTGGGGTCAAAATGATCACAAGAACGGTGAGCAAAAATCCCAGAACCACACGGTGGGACCTAGTGAATGACCTGCAGAGAGCTGGGACCAAAGTAACAAAGCCTACCATCAGTAACACACTACGCCGCCAGGGACTCAAATCCTGCAGTGCAAGACGTGTCCCCCTGCTTAAGCCAGTACATGTCCAGGCCCGTCTGAAGTTTGCTAGAGTGCATTTGGATGATCCAGAAGAGGATTGGGAGAATGTCATAAAGAATGTCATGGTAAAAACTCAACTCGTCGTGTTTGGAGGACAAAGAATGCTGAGTTGCATCCAAACAACACCATACCTACTGTGAAGCATGGGGGTGGAAACATCATGCTTTGGGGCTGTTTTTTTGCAAAGGGACCAGGACGACTGATCCGTGTAAAGGAAAGAATGAATGGGGCCATGTATCGTGAGATTTTGAGTGAAAACCTCCTTCCATCAGCAAGGGCATTGAAGATGAAACGTGGCTGGGGTTTCAGCATGACAATGATCCCAAACACACCGCCCGGGCAACGAAGGAGTGGCTTCGTAATAAGCATTTCAAGGTCCTGGAGTGGCCTAGCCAGTCTCCAGATCTCAACCCCATAGAAAATCTTTGGAGGGAGTTGAAAGTCTGTATTGCCCAGCGACAGTCCCAAAACATCACTGCTCTAGAGGAGATCTGCATGGAGGAATGGGCCAAAATACCAGCAACAGTGTGTGAAAACCTTGTGAAGACTTACAGAAAACGTTTGCCCTGTGTCATTGCCAACAAAGGGTATATAACAAAGTATTGAGAAACTTTTGTTATTGACCAAATACTTATTTTCCACCATCATTTGCAAATAAATTCATTAAAAATCCTACAATGTGATTTTCTGGATTTTTTTCCTCATTTTGTCTGTCATAGTTGACGTGTACCTATGATGAAAATTACAGGCCTCTCTCATCTTTTTAAGTGGTAGAACTTGCACAATTGCTGGCTGACTAAATACTTTTTTTCCCCACTGTATTGAAGCAACATCTCAAGACATCAGTCAGGAAGTTTAAGCTTGGTCGCAAATGGGTCTTCCAAATGGACAATGACCCCAAGCATACTTCCAAAGTTGTGGCAAAATGGCTTAAAGACAACAAAGTCAAGGTATTGGAGTGGCCATCACAAAGCCCTGACCTCAATCCTATAGAACATTTGTGGGCAGAACTGAAAAAGCGTGTGCGAGCAAGGAGGCCTACAACCCTGACTCAGTTACACCAGCTCTGTCAGGAGGAATGGGCCAAAATTCACCCAACTTATTGTGGGAAGCTTGTGGAAGGCTTCCCGACACGTTTGACCCAAGTTAAACAATTTAAAGGCAATGCTACCAAATACTAATTGAGTGCATGTAAACTTCTGACCCACTGGGAATGTGATGAAAGAAATAAAAGCTGAAATAAATCATTCTCTCTACTATTATTCTGACATTTCACATTCTTAAAATAAAGTGGTGATCCTAACTGACCTACGACAGGGAATTTGTACTAGGATTAAATGTCAGGAATTGTGAAAAACTGAGTTGAAATGTATTTGACTAAGGTGTATGTAAACTTCTGACTTCAACTGTATGTTCACATTGCCAACGGAAGTGAAATAGATAATAAACAAAAGTGAAATAAATAAAACAAAAATTAACAGTAAACATTACACTCACAAAAGTTCCAAAAGAATAAAGACATTTAAAATGTCATATTATGTCTATATACAGTGTTATAATGATGAACAAAAAGTTAAAGCAGAAAAAGGAAAATAAATAAACATAAATATAGTTTGTATTTACAATGGTGTTTGTTCTTCACTGCTTGCCCTTTTCTTGTGCCAACAGGTCACAAATCTTGCTGCTGTGATGGCACACTGTGGTATTTCACCCAATAGATATGGGAGTTCATACAAATTGGATTTGTTTTCAAATTCTTTGTGGGCCTGTGTAATCTGAGGGAAGTATGTGTCTCTAATATGGTCATACATTTAGCAGGAAGTTAGGAAGTGCAGCTCAGTTTCCACCTCATTTTGTGGGTAGTGTGAACATAGCCTGTCTTCTCTTGAGAGCCAGGTCTGCCTACGGCAGCCTTTCTCAATAGCAAGGCTATGCTCACTGAGTCTGTACATAGTCAAAGATTTCCGTAATTTTGCATCAGTCACAGTGGTCAGGTATTCTGCCACTGTGTACTCTCTGTTTAGGGCCAAATACAGTGGGGGGAAAAAGTATTTAGTCATCCACCAATTGTGCAAGTTCTCCCACTTAAAAAGATGAGAGAGGCCTGTAATTTTCATCATAGGTACATGTCAACTATGACAGACAAAATGAGGGGAAAAAATCCAGAAAATCACATTGTAGGATTTTTTATGAATTTATTTGCAAATTATGGTGGAAAATAAGTATTTGGTCAATAACAAAAGTTTCTCAATACTTTGTTATATACCCTTTGTTGGCAATGACACAGGTCAAACGTTTTCTGTAAGTCTTCACAAGGTTTTCACACACTGTTGCTGGTATTTTAGCCCATTCCTCCATGCAGATCTCCTCTAGAGCAGTGATGTTTTGGGGCTGTCACGGTGCAATACGGAATTTCAACTCCCTCCAAAGATTTTCTATGGGGTTGAGATCTGGAGACTGGCTAGGCCACTACAGGACCTTGAAATGCTTCTTACGAAGCCACTCCTTCGTTGCCCGGGCGGTGTGTTTGGGATCATTGTCATGCTGAAAGACCCAGCCACGTTTCATCTTCAATGCCCTTGCTGATGGAAGGAGGTTTTCACTCAAAATCTCACGATACATGGCCCCATTCATTCTTTCCTTTACACGGATCAGTTGTCCTGGTCCCTTTGCAGAAAAAACAGCCCCAAAGCATGATGTTTCCACCCCCATGCTTCACAGTAGGTATGGTGTTCTTTGGATGCAACTCAGCATTCTTTGTCCTCCAAACACAACGAGTTGAGTTTTTACCAAAAAAGTTCAATTTTGGTTTCATCTGACCATATGACATTCTCCCAATCCTCTTCTGGATCATCCAAATGCACTCTAGCAAACTTCAGACGGGCCTGGACATGTACTGGCTTAAGCAGGGGGACACGTCTGGCACTGCAGGATTTGAGTCCCTGGCGGCATAGTGTGTTACTGATGGTAGGCTTTGTTACTTTGGTCCCAGCTCTCTGCAGGTCATTCACTAGGTCCCCCCGTGTGGTTCTGTGATTTTTGCTCACCGTTCTTGTGATCATTTTGACCCCACGGGGTGAGATCTTGCGTGGAGCCCCAGATCGAGGGAGATTATCAGTGGTCTTGTATGTCTTCCATTTACTAATAATTGCTCCCACAGTTGATTTCTTCAAACCAAGCTGCTTACCTATTGCAGATTCAGTCTTCCCAGCCTGGTGCAGGTCTACAATTTTGTTTCTGGTGTCCTTTGACAGCTCTTTGGTCTTGGCCATAGTGGAGTTTGGAGTGTGACTGTTTGAGGTTGTGGACAGGTGTCTTTTATACTGATAACAAGTTCAAACAGGTGCCATTAATACAGGTAACGAGTTGAGGACAGAGGAGCCTCTTAAGGAAGAAGTTACAGGTCTGTGAGAGCCAGAAATCTTGCTTGTCTGTAGGTGACCAAATACTTATTTTCCACCATAATTAGCATAAAAAAATCCTACAATGTGATTTTCTGGATTTTTTTCCTCAATTTGTCTGTCATAGTTGACGTGTACCTATGATGAAAATTACAGGCCTCTCTCATCTTTTTAAGTGGGAGAACTTGCACAGTTGGTGGCTGACTAAATACTTTTTTCCCCACTGTAGCATTCTAGTCTGATCTGTTTTTTTGTAAATTATTTCCAATATGTCAAGTAATTATCTTTTTGTTTTCTCATGAATAGGTTGGGTCTAATTGTGTTGCTGTCCTGGGGCTCGGTGGGGTCTGTTTGTGTTCGTGAACAGAGCCCCAGGACCAGCTTGCTTAGGGGACTCTTCTCCAGGTTCATCTCTCTGTAGGTGATGGCTTTGTTATGGAATGTTTGGGAATCGCTTCCTTTAAGGTGGTTATAGAATTTTACGGCTCTTTTCTGGATTTTGATCATAAGTGGGTATCGGCCTAATTCTGCTCTGCATGCAATATTTTGTGTTTTACGTTGTATACAAATGATATTTTTGCAGAATTCTGCATGCAGAGTCTCAATTTGATGTTTGTCCCATTTTGTGAATTCTTGGTTGGTGAGCGGACCCCAGACCTCACAACCATAAAGGGCAATGGGTTCTATAACTGATTCAAGTATTTTTAACCAGATCCTAATTGGTATGTCGAATTTTATGTTCCTTTTGTTGACATAAAAGGCCCTTCATGCCTTGTCGCTCAGATCGTTCACAGCTTTGTGGAAGTTACCTGTGGCGCTGATGTTTAGGCCGAGGTATGTATAATTTTTTGTGTGCTGTAGGGCAAAGATGTCTAGATGGAATTTGTATTTGTGGTCCTGGCAACTGGACCTTTTTTGGAACACCATTATTTTTGTCTTACTGAGATTTACTATCATGGCCCAGGTCTGACAGAATCTGTGCAGAAGATCTAGGTGCTGCTGTAGGCCCTCCTTGGTTGGGTACAGAAGCACCAGATCATCAGCAAACAGTAGACATTTGACTTCAAATTCTAGTAGGGTGAGGCCGGTTGCTGCAGACTGTTCTAGTGCCCTCGCCAATACGTTGATATATATGTTGAGGAGGGTGGGGCTTAAGCTGCATCCCTGTCTCACCCCAATGCCCTGTGGAAAGAAATGTGTGTGTTTTTTGCCAATTTTTACAGCACACTTGTTGTTTGTGTACATGGATTTTATAATGTTGTATGTTTTTCCCCCAACACCACTTTCCATCAATTTATATAGCAGACCCTCATGCCAAATTGAGTCAAAAGCTTTGCCTTTGTTTTGCTTTGTTTGTTTGCCAATTAGGGTGTTCAGGGTGAATACGTGGTCTGTCGTACGGTAATTTGGTAAAACGCCAATTTGACATTTGCTCAGTATATTGTTTTCACTGAGAAAATGTACGAGTCAGCTGTTAATGATAATGCAGAGGATTTTCCCTAGGTTGCTGTTGACGCATATCCCACGGTAGTTATTGGGGTCAAATTTGTCTCCACTTTTGTGGATTGGGGTGATCAGTCCTTGGTTCCAAATATTGGGGAAGATGCCAGAGCTAAGGATGATGTTAAAGAGTTTAAGTATAGCCAATTGGAATGTGTTGTCTGTATATTTAATCATTTAATTGAGGATACCATCAACCCCACAGGCCTTTTTGGGTTGGAGGGTTTGTATTTTGTCTCTCTCTCTCTCTCTCTCTCTCTCTCTCTCTCTCTCTCTCTCTCTCTCTCTCTCTCTCTCTCTCTCTCTCTCTCTCTCTCTCTCTCTCTCTCTCTCTCTCTCTCTCTCTCTCTCTCTCTCTCTCTCTCTCTCTCTCTCTCTCTCTCTCTCTCTCTCTCTCTCTCTCTCTCTCCCTGTCTCCCCCCTCTGTCTCTCTCTCTCTCTCTCTTTGTCTCCCCCCTCTGTGTCTCGCTCTCTCTCTCTGGCCTCTTTCTGTCTCGCTCTCTCTTACTCTGTCTGTCTCCCCGTCTCTCTCTCTCTCTCTCTCTCGCTCTTACGCTCTCTGTCTCCCCCTCACTCTCTCTCTCTGTCTTACTCTCTCTGTCTCCCTCTCTCTCTCTCTCTCTCTCTCTCTCTCTCTCTCTCTCTCTCTCTCTCTCTCTCTCTCTCTCTCTCTCTCTCTCTCTCTCTCTCTCTCTCTCCCTGTCTCCCCCCTCTGTCTCTCTCTCTCTCTCTCTTTGTCTCCCCCCTCTGTGTCTCGCTCTCTCTCTCTGGCCTCTTTCTGTCTCGCTCTCTCTTACTCTGTCTGTCTCCCCGTCTCTCTCTCTCTCTCTCTCGCTCTTACGCTCTCTGTCTCCCCCTCACTCTCTCTCTCTGTCTTACTCTCTCTGTCTCCCCCTCTCTCTCGCTCTCACTCTCTTACTCACTCTATATATCTCTCTCTCTCTCCTTCTCTCTCTCTGTGTCTCCTCTCTCTCTCTGTCTGGTAGTTTACCTCTACCTGTTTACAGTGCTAATCCAATTTGTGTCAAAAATCATCCTCCAGTTTGATCCCTTGGGCTCAGGTGACACTCCATCTGAGGTGTTTACTACCTGCCGACGCCCCCACTAACTACATTCTATCTCAACCTAACTCCATCCTATCTCTCACTATCTCCATCCTACCTCACTCACACTATCCTATCTCTCACTAACTCCATCCTACTTCACTCACACTATCCTATCTCTCACTAACTCCATCCTATCTCTCACTAACTCCATCCTATCTCTCACTAACTCCATCCTACCTCACTCACACTATCCTATCTCTCACTAACTCCATCCTATCTCTCACTAACTCCATCCTATCTCTCACTAACACCATCCTATCTCTCACTAACTCCATCCTATCTCTCACTAACACCATCCTATCTCTCACTAACACCATCATATCTCTCACTAACTCCATCCTATCTCTCACTAACTCCAGCCTATCTCTCACTAACTCCAGCCTATCTCTCTAACACCATCCTATCTCTCTCTAACTCCATCCTATCTCTCTAACTCCATCCTATCTCTCACTAACTCCAGCCTATCTCTCACTAACACCATCCTATCTCTCACTAACACCATCCTATCTCTCACTAACACCATCCTATCTCTCACTAACTCCATCCTATCTCTCACTAACTCCATCCTATCTCTCACTAACACCATCCTATCTCTCACTAACACCATCCTATCTCTCACTAACTCCATCCTATCGCTCACTAACTCCATCCTATCTCTCACTAACTCCATCCTATCTCTCACTAACTCCATCCTATCTCTCACTAACTCCATCCTATCTCTCACTAACTCCAGCCTATCTCTCTAACACCATCCTATCTCTCTCTAACACCATCCTATCTCTCACTAACACCATCCTATATCTCACTAACTCCATCCTATCTCTCACTAACTCCAGCCTATCTCTCACTAACTCCATCCTATCTCTCACTAACTCCATCCTATCTCTCACTAACACCATCCTATCTCTCACTAACTCCATCCTATCTCTCACTAACTCCAGCCTATCTCTCTAACACCATCCTATCTCTCTCTAACACCATCCTATCTCTCACTAACTCCAGCCTATCTCTCTAACACCATCCTATCTCTCACTAACTCCATCCTATCTCTCACTAACTCCAGCCTATATCTCACTAACACCATCCTATCTCTCACTAACTCCAGCCTATCTCTCTAACACCATCCTATCTCTCCTGCACACTGCATGATAAAGATTTTTGACACACGTATAACACACATAGCAATACTGGAGGACACTCAACATATTCTACCTCCTAGTAGAGCAATTAACATTGATGGATTTTATATTCTGATATTTTCTGCTAGTAAAATGGTTCCTACATTAGGCAGTTAATCATTTAGATCTTCCTCCCAGATCCTAAACACTCTTTAATTTTCATCCAGTTTTTCTCTTTCTCTTTCTAAAGCCACACACGTACGCACGCACACGCACACACATCCGTCCTGCAGACTCCCATTCTAAAGCTATCTCCCTGCTACACATCAACGGCAATTAACAGGCTATGGCTCCTAGTTGTTTGAACTGATGTTGCATAATTGCGTTGCTAATAGTGTCCTGGTTCATTCATAAAGACGCTTGGCCACCAGCAGAGTCTGGCTAGTGAGGAACGCTGTCTGCACTTAGAGAAAACGATGGAGGGGACTTCAACTTGGATGCTACAAGTCAGTGGTCAAAAACATATTGAGCATATCAGGTCTCAGTAGACTCAAGTAGAGTCCTGCTGTGTGTGGTATGGTGATTAGCTCTAGCTGAGTCTGTCTGCAGTAGGCCTGTCCTGTTAGCGTTAGCGTCAGTCATCAGTGGCTGAGTCTGTCTGCAGTAGGCCTGCCCTGTTAGCGTTAGTGTCAGTCATCAGTGGCTGAGTCTGTCTGCAGTAGGCCTGTCCTGTTAGCGTTAGCGTCAGTTATCAGTGGCTGAGTCTGTCTGCAGTAGGCCTGTCCTGTTAGCGTTAGCGTCAGTCATCAGTGGCTGAGTCTGTCTGCAGTAGGCCTGTCCTGTTAGTGTCAGTCATCAGTGGCTGAGTCAGTCTGCAGTCGGCCTGCCCTGTTAGCGTTAGTGTCAGTCATCAGTGGCTGAGTCAGTCTGCACTAGGCCTGTCCTGTTAGCGTTAGCGTCAGTCATCAGTGGCTGAGTCTGTCTGCAGTAGGCCTGTCCTGTTAGCGTTAGCATCAGTCATTAGCTCTGTGCTACATGACTCTGTGCAGTGATTGCTGGTATTATTGTTATTTCAGCTAATTGCCTTTAATTACGCCTCACTCTAATTAAAATGCAAATTCAGGCTAGCTTGCAGCTGTTCCCTAACCCAGCCAGTCTCAATCGCCATCCCACGTCCAATGTTGAAATATATCAATATTTATCACCAGGACTTTGCATTTAGTTGACTTCTGGGTGGCATCTCTAGCGTGGAAGTGTGTTTATGCTGTCTTTGTTGAGTGTGTCTGTCTTTTCTGTGAGTAATGTGTGAGAAGTAAGGATGTAACAAGTGGAGAAATTTTCTTAATGTTTAAACATAATTTTTTTATCGCTTTTCTGTTAAAAGGATAATTCACAACGGTTTGGGTCCCACAGTGCTTCCCTTTCAAATGGTAAAGCATTGCACATGTACTACCATTACTGTACCTCAATTCCTCCATGCAAAGTTTGCATTTTCTTCTCATTTAACTTCTCAATGTATTGCCATACAGGACTTCACTGCTTACACTTGCCTTTCTCTGCCATTTTTCCAACTGTTAACGACGATGACGTAGTGGTGAAGATTCAACTCCAAAATAATTGATTCCTTGACTCCTTGCACGCCGACTCCCAGTGTCGACTTCCATTTATGAGTATCAAGATTTGATTCTGCTAGGAATCGACTCCTAAGATTCTGTATTTTTGGAACGGATGAGACAGATTAGTTGCCATACTTCCGAGAACACAAACACTTGCATCTTTCGTTGCGAGCTAGCGAAGGACGGAGAGAGAGGGAAGGGGCACAGTATAGGCAGGTCGGCCACCAGGCAGACCGAGTCAGAACCGTGCACTAGGCCTATCTATCGCAATGGAATGCTGTATCTCGCAATTTCTTTGTGTGCAATGTCTCGCAACTTCAGTAAAGCAAGGCCTATCATCAATGAATATGGTAGGATATTCTACACTCAACAGACCGAAGACTGAACACACACTCACATCATTAGCGAAGAGAAAGAGCAGGGGTGTAATCATTAGTCCAAACAGTTTGCAACTAAAACTAAGGTCCCTCCCCGTTTCGTTACGTTTGCTTCCGTTCTGAAACGTTTTGCAACAGAATTGGTGTAATGAATATGCCTCAGGCGAGCCAGCGCAAGGGAGAGAGAGGAGGGGGCAGGCAGAAAGAAACGTGACTTGGTAATCTGAATCTCGCAATGTCTTGTCTTGCATGCCTCGCAAATTCACCAAAGTAGCCTAAAGTTCTCCTCTTCCTCTCTGGTTTTATTTAAATTGTACAACTTTCCCCAGGCCTTTACAGCCTATTGTCTAGTTAAGCTATACAATGGATATATTTTTTGTTGTTGTGATAACTGCACTGTGATAAACATTTTGTTGGGGAAAAAAACAGTTTTTCGGTTAGGGATTTTTATGGACGTTAAGGATCCCAATCTCGTTTAACGCTTTAACGGTTAAACGTTCACACTCCTAATGAGAACATGTTGATAATGGGTGTGAGTGCATCTGATCATCTGTATACTGTATGTTTGTAGTTTGTGTCTGGTATGTTTTGAGCCTCAAAGATCTTTATCAGTGTGTGTGTGATGTCTGAGATATTTCTAGTCAAAGTGTGTGTGTGTGGGACAGACATCTTTGAGTACTGTTATTGAATACTAAGAGATGCTGCCACATTCACTCACTCACTGTGGGAAGAGTTAAAGCTAATAGCCAAGCGCTAACTAGACTGAAGTCTTCAAAGTCATTCTCTATGGGATGGTTAGCACATCTGCGTTAGCATTACTGTCAGAGGGCTAATGTAGCGTAAAGCCTTCCAGTCATGTTACATTTCATCATTCTCTCTCTGTTCATATTGCCAGCTTTGGTTGTATTGAGTGTTGCTGCCCAAAGGGTTGGACTTGGAGCACAGTACACACACACAAACAACTCAAATCAAATGTTATTGGTCACATATTTAGCAGATGTTATTGCGGGTGTAGCTAAATGCTTGTGTTCCTAGCACCAACAGTGCAGTAGTATCTAACATTACACAACAATACACACAAATCTAAAAGTAAAATAATGGAATTAAGAAATATAAAAATTAGGACGAGCAATGTCGGAGTGGCATTGGCTAAAATACAGTAGAATACAGTATGTACATATGAAATTAGTAAAACACTATGCAAACATTATTAAAGTGACTGGTGTTCCATTATTAAAGTGACCAGTGATTCCATGTCTATGTACATAGGGCAGCAGCCTCTAAGGTGCAGGGTTGAGTAACCGGGTGGTAGCCGGCTAGCGATGACTATTTAACAGTCTGATGGCCTTGAGATAGAAGCTGTTTTTCAGTCTCTCGGTCCCAGCTTTGATGCACCTGTACTGACCTCGCCTTCTGGATGATAGCGGGGTGAACAGGCCGTGGCTCAGGTGGTTTGTCACGATCGTTATACGGAGTAGACCAATGCGCAGCGTTGGTTGCGAACATACTTAACTTTATTATCTTAAGTGATAATATAACAACAAAACAATAAACGAAACGTGCAGTCCTACGGTGAACACAGAAACAAACCAAACGGAAACAAGATCCCACAAACACTAAGGGAAACAGACTGTTTAAATATGGCTCCCAATCAGAGACAACCAGCAACAGCTGACTCTCGTTGCCTCTGATTGGGAGCCACTCTGGCCAACATAGAAAATCAACAACTAGAACTCCCACACAGAACATAAACACATAGAATCTACACACCCTGGCTCAACATATAGAGTCCCCAGAGCCAGGGTGTGACAGTACCCCCCCCCCCCCAAAGGCGCGGACTGCGACCGCGCCTCAACAAACCCCAAACAGGGGAGGGCTGGGTGGGCATTCCTCCTCGGAGGCGGTTCCGGCTCCGGGCTTGACCACCACCCTTCAATAATCCCCCGTAGCGCCCCCTGGTCCGGTCTGGCCCCGCTGGCTGGAGCTGGACTGGACATCGAAGGAGCGGATTGCTTAAACTCCGTTGTGGAGCAGCTGACCGGTACCTGATCAGGCACCGGTGACCCAGGCACGGGTTGTGCCGGACTGACGACGCGCACCCCTGGCTTGGTGCGTGGAGCAGGAACGGACCGGACCGGGCTGACGATGCGCACCCCTGGCTTGGTGCGTGGAGCAGGAACGAACCGGACCGGGCTGACGATGCGCACCCCTGGCTTGGTGCGTGGAGCAGGAACGGGCCGTACCGGGCTGACGACTCGCACCCCTGGCTTGGTGCGAGTGGCAGGAACAGGCCGGGCCGGGCTGGCGACGCGCACCGTAGGCTTGGTGCGAGGAGCAGGAACAGGCCGGGCTGGGCTGGCGACGCGCACCGTAGGCTTGGTGCGAGGAGCAGGAACAGGCCGGGCCGGGCTGGCGACGCGCACCGTAGGCTTGGTGCGAGTGGCAGGAACAGGCCGGGCCGGGCTGGCGACGCGCACCGTGGCTTGGTGCGAGTGGCAGGAACAGGCCGGGCTGGGCTGGCGACGCGCACCGTAGGCTTGGTGCGAGGAGCAGGAACAGGCCGGGCCGGGCTGGCGACGCGCACCGTAGGCTTGGTGCGAGGAGCAGGAACAGGCCGGGCCGGGCTGGCGACGCGCACCGTAGGCTTGGTGCGAGTGGCAGGAACAGGCCGGGCCGGGGTGGCGACGCGCACCGTAGGCTTGGTGCGAGGGGCAGGAACAGGCCGGACCGGGCTGTGGAGACGGATAGGAGACCTGGAGTGAAGAGCGGCCACAACCCGTCCTGGCTGAATGCCTACCTTCACACACTCTGTGTGAGGCATCCGCACAGGACGCACAGGGCTGTGTACCCGTACTGGCATAACAGCACGTGACAAACGGTCTAAAACGAGGAGCAGCTTTCTGCTCTATACATGGACATGGAAAACAGCTTTTTATAGCAGAAGCTACACAGGTCATCTAGCCTCATGCTATGCTCCACTTCCTTTGGTTTTTGTGGACCTTAATATTTAATGGAGTTTACAGTTTATAGCTTTTCCTATACCTTGTGATAATGTAGGATATATGATGTACTGTAGATCTTAAGTGCAAAGAGCTGGGCCCTGTTGCAAAAAGGGTCATAAGTGGCTGCATTTTAATGTTTTGCTCTGATGTGCCAATTTTGTTTTGTTTTTACTGGGCATCTAGCTACTAAAATTGGATATGTAAATGTCGTAAGCTCTCACTCCCTGTGTAGTTGGAAAGGGGACAGCATTGTGTGTTTGTTTGTGTGTGTGCGTGTGTGCATGTGTGTGTGTGTGGTGAATAGGGCTTGTCGTGGTTGTGATTGATGTGTGCCCGGGGCCTCTCTCTAGAGGCATGATGTCATTGTGGTGGACTGCAGCCAAACCTTTGAACCCTGAGAGAGAGGCCTCCTGTCCCCATCCGCTCTGCTCTCTCTCTCTCTCTCTCTCCTCTTTTTCTCTTTCTCTCTCTCTCTCTCTCTCTCTCTCTCTCTCTCTCTCTCTCTCTCTCTCTCTCTCTCTCTCTCTCCTAATTCTCTCTCCTATTTCTCTCTCCTATTTCTCTCTCTCTCCTCTTTCTCTCCTCTCTCTCTCCTCTCTCTCTCACTCTCTCTCACTCTCCTCTTTCTCTCTCTCTCCTCTTTCTTTCTCTCTCTCTCTATCTCTCCTCTTACTCTCTCACTCTCTCCTCTTACTCGTTCTCTGTCTCTCTCTCCCTCTCTCTCCCTCTCTCTCCCTCTCTCTCTCTCTCTCTCTCTCTCTCTCTCTCTCTCTCTCTCTCTCTCTCTCTCTCTCTCTCTCTCTCTCTCTCCTATTTCTCTCTCATATTTCTCTCTCTCTCCTCTTTCTCTCCTCTCTCTCTCCTCTCTCTCTCACTCCCTCTCTCTCCCTCTCTCTCTCTCCCTCTCTCTCCCTCTCTCTCTCTCTCTCTCTCTCTCTCACACACTCTCTCCGCTTCCTTCTCATTTTTTGTCTCTCTGCTCTCTCATCCTTTCACTTATGTTGTACTCTCTGTCTCTTTCCTTTAGTCTCTCACTCCCTCTCTATCCCTCCTTTCTCACTACCTCTCTATCCCTCCTTTCTCACTATCTCTCTATCCCTCCTTTCTCACTCCCTCTCTATCCCTCCTTTCTCCCTCCCTCTCTCTCTCTCCTTTCTCTCCTCTCTCTCCTCTCTCTCTCCTCCCTCTCTACTCCTCTCTCTCTCTCTCTATCCCTCCTTTCTCACTCTCTCTACTCTTTCTCACCTCTCTCCCTTCCTTATCCTTCTCACTCCTCTCTCATCCTTCCTTTCTCACTCTCTATCTCTTTCTCACTCCCTCTCTATCCCTCCTTTCTCACTCCCTCTCTATCCCTCCTTTCTCCATCCCTCTCTATCCCTCCTTTCTCACTCCCTCTCTATCCCTCCTTTCTCACTCCTCTCTATCCCTCTCTTTCTCTCTTCCTTAGTCTCACTCCCTCTCTATCCCTCCTTTCTCACTATCTCTATCCCTCCTTTCTCACTATCTCTATCCCTCCTTTCTCACTATCTCTCTATCCCTCCTTTCTCACTCCCTCTCTATCCCTCCTTTCTCACTCCCTCTCTATCCCTCCTTTCTCACTCCCTCTCTATCCCTCCTTTCTCACTCCCTCTCTATCCCTCCTTTCTCACTCCCTCTCTATCCCTCCTTTCTCACTATCTCTCTATCCCTCCTTTCTCACTCCCTCTCTATCCCTCCTTTCTCACTATCTCTATCCCTCCTTTCTCACTCCCTCTCTATCCCTCCTTTCTCACTATCTCTATCCCTCCTTTCTCACTCCCTCTCTATCCCTCCTTTCTCACTCCCTCCATTCCAGCATTTCTCCCCCCGATCTCTCTCTCTTTCTCTCTGTATATCAATTCAATTCAATTTAAGGGCTTCATTGGCATGGGAAACATATGTTTACATTGCCAAAGCAAGTGAAACAGATAATAAACAATCTATGTCTCTCTCTGTCTCTTTCACTTTCTCCCCCACTCTCTCCCCTCTCAATTCAATTCAATTCAATTTCAATTTAAGGGCTTTATTGGCATGGGAAACTTATGTTAACATTGCCAAAGCAAGTGAAGTAGATAGTAAACAAAAGTGAAATAAACAATAAATATTAACAGATAACATTACACTCATAAGTTCCAAAAGAATAAAGACATTTCAAATGTCATATTATGTATATATACAGTGTTGTAACAATGTGCATATAGTTAAAGTACAAAAGGGAAAATAAATAAACATAAATATGGGGCGGCAGGTAGCTTAGTGGTTAAGCGTGTTGTGCCAGTAACCAAAAGGTCGCTGGTTCTAATCCCCGAGCCGACTAGGTGAAAAATGTGTCGATGTGCCCTTGAGCAAGGCACTTAACCCTAATCGCTCTGGATAAGAGCGTCTGCTAAATGACTAAAATGTAAATGTATTTACAATGGTGTTTGTTCTTCACTAGTTGCCCTTTTCTTGTGGCAACAGGTCACAAATCTTGCTGCTGTGATGGCACACTGTGGTTTTTCACCCAGTAGATAAGGGAGTTTATCAAAATTGGGTTTGTTTTCGAAATCTTTGTGGATCTCTGTAATCTGAGGGAAATATGTGTCTCTAATATGGTCATACATTTGGCAGGAGGTTAGGAAGTGCAGCTCAGTTTCCACCTCATTTTGTGGGCAGTGTGCACATAGCCTGTCTTCTCTTGAGAGCCAGGTCTGCCTACAGCGGCCTTTCTCAATAGCAAGGCTATGCTCACTGAGTCTTTACATAGTCAAAGCTTTCCTTAAGTTTGGGTCAGTCACAGTGGTCAGGTATTCTGCCACTGTGTACTCTCTGTTAAGAGCCAAATAGCATTTTAGTTTGCTCAGTTTCTTTGTTAATTCTTTCCAATGTGTCAAGTAATTCTCTTTTTGTTTTCTCATGATTTGGTTGGGTCTAATTGTGTTGTTGTTGTTTTCCTGGGGCTCTGTGGGGTCTGTTTGTGTTTGTGAACAGAGCCCCAGGACCAGCTTACTTAGGGGACTCTTCTCCAAGTTCATCTCTCTGTAGGTGATGGCTTTGTTATGGAAGGTTTGGGAATCGCTTCCTTTTAAGTGGTTATAGAATTTAACGGCTCTTTTCTGGATTTTGATAATTAGCGGGTATCGGCCAAATTCTGCTCTGCATGCATTATTTGGTGTTTTTTGTTGTACACTGAGGATATTTTTGCAGAATTCTGCATGCAGAGTCTCAATTTGGTGTTTGTCCCATTTTGTGAATTCTTGGTTGGTGAGCGGACCCCAGACCTCACAACCATAAAGGGCAATGGGTTCTATAACTGATTCAAGTATTTTTAGCCAGATCCTAATTGGTATGTCAAATTGTATGTTCCTTTTGATGGCATAGAAGGCCCATCTTGCCTTGTCTCTCAGATCGTTCACAGCTTTGTGGAAGTTACCTGTGGAGCTGATGTTTAGGCCGAGGTATGTATAGTTTTTTGTGTGCTCTCGGGCAACGGTGTCTAGATGGAATTTGTATTTGTGGTCCTGGCAACTGGACCTTTTTTGGAACACCATTATTTTTGTCTTACTGAGATTTACTGTCAGGGCCCAGGTCTGACAGAATCTGTGCAGAAGATCTAGGTGCTGCTCCTTGGTGGGTGACAGAAGCACCAGATCATCAGCAAACAGGAGACATTTGACTTCAGATTCTAGTAGGGTGAGGCCAGGTGCTGCAGACTGTTCTAGTGCCCTTGCCAATTTGTTGATTTATATGTTGAAGAGGGTGACTAGTTCATGGGGCTTAAACTGAATCCCTGTCTCACCCCACAGCCCTGTGGAAAGAAATGTGTGTGTTTTTTGCCAATTTTAACCACACACTTGTTCTTTGTGTACATGGATTTTATAATGTTGTATGTTTTTCCCCCAACCCAACTTTCCATCAATTTGTATAGCAGACCCTCATGCCAAATTGAGTCAAAAGCTTTTTTGAAATCAACAAAGCATGAGAAGACTTTGCCTTTGTTTTGGTTTGTTTGTTTGTCAGTTAAGGTGTGCAGGGTGAATACGTGGTCTGTCGTATGGTAATTTGGTAAAAAGCCAATTTGACATTTGCTCAGTACATTGTTTTCACTGAGGAAATGAACTAGTCTGCTGTTAATGATAATGCAGAGGAAGTGGTTTACCCATACATCTCCGTTTTGGATAGATACAGTGAGGGAAAAAAGTATTTGATCCCCTGCTGATTTTGTACGTTTGCCCACTGACAAAGAAATGATCAGTCTATAATTTTAATGGTAGGTTTATTTGAACAGTGAGAGACAGAATAACAACAAAAAAATCCAGAAAAACGCATGTAAAAAATGTTATAAATTGATTTGCATTTTAATGAGGGAAATAAGTATTTGACCCCTCTGCAAAACATGTGTCACGAACGTTGACTGATGACTCGTGGAACCAAGGCGCAGCGTGATAAGCGTACATTTTATTTAGTACACAACACACGAACAAAACAACAAAACGAACGATACGTGAAGTCCTGAGGTACAACAACACAAACCTTTACGTAACAAGATTCCACAAACTAACTGGTGCCAACAGGCTGCCTAAGTATGGTCCCCAATCAGAGACAACGAGCTACAGCTGCCTCTGATTGGGAACCACCCTGGCCAACATAGAACTAAACAATCTAGGACAAAAAACATAGAAAACTAAACATAGAAAATCCACACCCTGGCTCAACATTTAAGAGTCCCCAGAGCCAGGGCGTGACAACATGACTTAGTACTTGGTGGCAAAACCCTTGTTGGCAATCACAGAGGTCAGACGTTTCTTGTAGTTGGCCACCAGGTTTGCACACATCTCAGGAGGGATTTTGTCCCACTCCTCTTTGCAGATCTTCTCCAAGTCATTAAGGTTTCGAGGCTGACGTTTGGCAACTCGAACCTTCAGCACATTTTCTATGGGATTAAGGTCTGGAGACTGGCTAGGCCACTCCAGGACCTTAATGTGCTTCTTCTTGAGCCACTCCTTTGTTGCCTTGGCCGTGTGTTTTGGGTCATTGTCATGCTGGAATACCCATCCACGACCCATTTTCAATGCCCTGGCTGAGGGAAGGAGGTTCTCACCCAGAATTTGACGGTACATGGCCCCGTCCATCGTCCCTTTGATGTGGTGAAGTTGTCCTGTCCCCTTAACAGAAAAACACCCCCAAAGCATAATGTTTCCACCTCCATTTTTGACGGTGGGGATGGTGTTCTTGGGGTCATAGGCAGCATTCCTCCTCCTCCAAACACGGCGAGTTGAGTTGATGCCAAATAGCTCAATTTTGGTCTCATCTGACCACACTTTCACCCAGTTCTCCTCTGAATCATTCAGATGTTCATTGGCAAACTTCAGACAGCCCTGTATATGTGCTTTCTTGAGCAGGGGGACCTTGCGGGCGCTGCAGGATTTCAGTCCTTCACGGCGTAGTGTGTTACCAATTGTTTTCTTGGTGACTATGGTCCCAGCTGCCTTGAGATCATTGACAAGATCCTCCCGTGTAGTTCTGGGCTGATTTCTCACCGTTCTCATGATCATTGCAACTCCACAAGGTGAGATCTTGCATGGAGCCCCAGGCCGAGGGAGATTGACAGTTCTTTTGTGTTTCTTCCATTTGCGAATAATCGCACCAACTGTTGTCACCTTCTCACCAAGCTGCTTGGCAATGGTCTTGTAGCCCATTCCAGCCTTGTTTAGGTCTACAATCTTGTCCCTGACATCCTTGGAGCGCTCTTTGGTCTTGGCCATGGTGGAGAGTTTGGAATCTGATTGATTGATTGCTTCTGTGGACAGGTGTCTTTTATACAAGTAACAAACTGAGATTAGGAGCACTCCCTTTAAGAGTGTGCTCCTAATTCCAGCTCGTTACCTGTATAAAAGACACCCGGGAGTGGGAAATCTTTCTGATTGCGAGGGGGTCAAATACGTATTTCCCTCATTAAAATGCAAATCAATTTATAACATTTTCGACGTGTTTTTTAGGATTTTTGTTGTTGTTATTCTTTCTCTCACTGTTCAAATAAACCTACCATTAAAATTATAGACTGATCATTTCTTTGTCAGTGGGCAAACGTGCAAAATCAGCAGGGGATCAAATACTTTTTTCCCTCACTGTAGCTCTTTGTGTTGTTGTTTGTTTAGTGTTGTCCAATTTTCCCAGAAGTGGTTAGAGTCTATGGATTCTTCAATTACATTGAGCTGATTTCTGAGATGCTTTTCCTTCTTTTTCTGTAGTGTATTTCTGTATTGTTTTAGTGATTCACCATAGTGAAGGCGTAGGTTCAGGTTTTCTGGTTCTCTATGTTTTTGGTTGGATAGGTTTCTCAATTTCTTTCTTAGGTTTTTGCATTCTTCATCAAACCATTTATCACTGTTGTTACTTTTCCTTGGTTTTCTGTTAGAGATTTTTAGATTTGAAAGGGAAGCTGAGAGGTCAAATATACTGTTTATGTTTTCTACTGCCAAGTTTACACCTTCACTATTACACTGGAACGGTTTGTCCAAGAAGTTGTCTAAAAGGGATTTAATTTGTTTTTGCCTAATTGTTTTTTTGGTAGGTTTCGACACAACTTTCCTTCCATCTATAGCATTTCTTAATATTATTCAGTTCCTTTGGCTTTGATGCCTCATGATTGATTATTGCTCCGTTCAAGTAGACTGTGAGTTTGCTGTGGTCTGATAGGGGTGTCAGTGGGCTGACTGTGAACGGTCTGAGAGACTCTGGGTTGAGGTCAGTGATAAAGTAGTCTACAGTACTACTGCCAATAGATTAGCTATAGGTGTACCTACCATAGGAGTACCCTCGAAGCCTACCATTGACTATGTACATACCCAGTGTGCGACAGAGCTGTAAGAGTTGTGACCCGTTTTTGTTGGTTATGTTGTTGTAGTTGTGCCGGCGGGGGTCCTCTTTGTGTAGGACGGCGGGGGTCTCGTAGGTCTAGGAGAGTGTCTCGCTGGTCTGGGCGGGGTGTCTGTTGATCTGTTGCTCCTGTGTGAGGTGGTGGGTCTGCGGTTGAGGGCGATATCCTTTAGGGTCCGGGCGAAGGTGGGCACTGCTGCCTTGTATAGGTGGACCTGGTCCTAAAGGCTTTTCACGTCCAGGGTGGAGTGGTGGGCCAGGCAGACATTTGGTTTTGATGCACAGTCACGGGAAATACTTGCGTTTACCTGCTGTGTGGTAGCAGGGTGGAAGTATTTTCGTGGTAGCAGAGTTGAGATAACCACTTGCGCGTTGGGGAAAGTAGAAGAAGCTATTTCTATCACTCCCTTGAGTGCTGTGGCCACCCTTTCCTGCTGTGTTCTCAGGTATTTTGTGCCCCTGTGTGTTATTATGTGGCTGGATGATCCTAGTTCCTGAGGACAGAAGGTCTAGGGCGCGCTGGGTGTTTGGACACCGGAGTTTAGACACTGTGTGTTTGGGAAAAAGTTTATTTTCTTGTATGTATTTCCCGTTTGAGTCCATAAGGAGTACAATCTGTGGCTTGTGTATGTCCTCAGTGGGTGTGGGGAGGTCGTCATGAGGGCTATCAGGGTCGCTGACAGGGGGGGGGGTGCTCAGAGAGGTTGGGATTCCCAGGGCTTGGGGTTCTTCATTTGTTTGTCTGGCTGTGATGTCGAGGCTATGGTCAGGGTCTAGGGTGTACTGTTCTGCTGCGGTGTCAAGACTTTGGCCAGGATCTGAGGTGGGCTGTTCTGCTGGCTTCTCTGCAGGGGTGGCCAGCTCTCTAATGGGTTGTTCTCTGTCACCCATCATCATTCTCACCTTCTCCTCCAGCACTCTGATCCTCTCCTCTAATGCTCTGTTCTTCTCCTGCTCCTGCTCTTTCTCCTGTTGATGTTGTCTCACCACAGTCCAGAGTGCATCTCTCTCTCTACCTCCAGCTCTCCATGTCTAGTTAGGGGGGTGTTGTTGTGCTGGACTGTTGTCTGGGTCTGTGGTGACTGGAGTGTGTTCACCTGCTGTTCCAGCTCCACCTGCCTTACCACCAGCTGGGTGAATGTATCCTTCATTTCAATGAGGGAGTAGTACTCTGTGCTGGGAAGTTGACTTTCCGCTTGGGGTTGCTCTGTGGGGTTATTTAATGAAGAGGTCTGGTCTGACCAGCTCGGGGTGGGGGTATCTTTCTCAAGGGAGAGCTTCTCCTGCTGAGCTATTTCTTCGATTAGGTGAAAGTCCAACTGGAACTGTTTGGTGTTGCCCTGTACCAATACTGTTCCAGATTTATAGAGATTTATATCAGATGACTCAGAGTCCTCGTCCAGTATCCTGAGTTTCCACCCATCGCTAACACCCCCCCTCTTAACAGAGGGGTAGTGTGCTAGTATAGCACTGTGCCATGCCAGGGGATGGTCTGTGTGGAAGATAAGGTTACTTATGTTCCCATTTTATAAAAGTCAGCAAAAAGTGTCTCCTGATTTCCCATAAGGAGCTTCATTTTGTACTCTTTTCGTGTCTTATCATTCTTTACATTCAGAGGGTACTGTATTTTAATGACCTCTGAACAGCGGGAGGGTGCTTCTAAGGCCTCTCCATTTGGTTGGGGTAGACTGTGCGACTCTCCTGCCATTGTTGGGTTCAAGGGCTTTGACACCTCTCACTTCACACGTCAGTGCTAATTGAAGTTGTATCTCTTTGTACTAGCAAGCTTGGTAGCCTTAGCATTCAGTCCTTATAAAGTAAAATATATCATTGTAATGTATTTTTTCTTCTTGGTTTTTGAAAGTAAAAAATAGCTTCAGACTAAACATTACTCACTCAGTTCCAGGTTGGATGGTGTTTTCAGGTTTCTGTTTGTTTGCCAGAGCATTTGCTGTATAGCTTGGGAATAGTAATCCTTGGTAGTAGAAAGCCTTCCAGGTAATTCCAGGTAATTCTGTCCAAAATCAGGTTGTAGGTTTGGAGTTTTGGTTTGGAATGAAGGTTATGTTGTGGAGGGTAGCATCCTGGATATGTCCCATCAAAGTTTATCTAACTCTAAATCTATATTTTTTGTAAAAACATGCTGGAAAATGCAGGAGCAATGTCTTTGAGCTCTCTCTCTCTTTCTTCTCTCTCTCTCTGTGTGTGTGTGTGTTCTCCTGGCATTGTCCAAGGCCCCAGGCTCTCTCTCTGTCTCGGTCTCCCCCCCTCCCCCTTTCTCTCGCTCTCTGATTGTTAGTATTTTGTCAGACAGTGGGCCAGTCCATAGCCTTTGTTTCAGCTTGTTTGCTCTGTTTTAAAGCCAAGCTCTAGCCTAATGAGTTCAGGCTTTGCTGTCATTGTCCCCCTCAGCATCACAGGTTGTGGTGTGTTTGTGTGTGTGTGTCCTATTGTATGCCTCTCTCTTCATATGATAACACGTTTAGTCTGCAGTCTTTAGAGAGTGTGTCTTCTATCCTTGTGGGGACCTAAAATCTAAAAGAGTAAAATAAGGAAAATCCTCCCTCGTGGGGCAAATTTAAATGTAGGGGTACGTTAGGGGTTAAGGAAAATAGGATTATGATTTTGAAATCAATTTTAGGTCCCCACGAGGATAGAAGATCAAAACCTGTGTGGGTGTGTGTGTGTGTGTGTGTGTGTGGAACCATTGTATCTCAGTTGTGCTCCTATTTTCCATCAGGTAGATTATAAAAGGCGTGCGTGCGTCACTCCAGGTTGAGTCCCCTCACCACTGTTTTGTTTTCTCACCGAGCAATCTCTTGACAGTGTTGTCAGAAAACCAAGGGCCTAAAACTCTGTATTGATCTGTGAAGCGTGATGGGAGGAAGAAGAGGGGGAGTGCAGTAGCCTGACCAGTAAATGAAGAAGTGGCAATTCTTGCTCTTTCAAACTGACTGGACTTTAGCAAGGTAGCATATGTTTCCATTCATGTGAGGAGAAATGGAGGGAAATGTCCCACGTGATGAGGCACATTGTCACACTGTCTCTCTCCTGAGAGTCTCCTCTCCTTCCAATTTATTTATTTCCCATTCCTTCTCTCTCTCTCTCTCTCTCTCTCTCTCTCTCTCTCTCTCTCTCTCTCTCTCTCTCTCTCTCCGTTCTGCTGTAATTACATTAAGTAACAAAACAATTAGGGGCAGTAGAGACTAATGTTAGTAATTAGCCTCAGACAGCCTCCTGTAGGACTGCCATGCTAACCCACAGTAATTACCTTGTCACAATGCTCATTTGCTTAGGTGGTGGGAGTCACGGTGTGTACGTGTGTGTATGTGTGTGTGTGTGCATGTGTATCCTGTGAGCTAATGAGGGTAATGAAGGAATTGCATCTAGCTACAGTTAAGAAGATTAACTTCTGAAGTGCCCTACCTGTTGCACCCTCTACAACCACTGTGATTATTATTTGACCCTGCTGGTCATCTATGAACATTTGAACATCTTGAAGAACAATCTGGCCTTAATGGTCATGTACTCTTATAATCTCCACCCGGCACAGCCAGAAGAGGACTGGCCACCCCTGAGAGCCTGGTTCCTCTCTAGGTTTCTTCCTATGTTCCTGCCTTTCTAGGGAGTTTTTCCTAGCCACTGTGCTTCTACATCTACATTGCTTTAGGGCTTTAGGCTGGGTTTCTGTATAAGCACTTTGTGACATCTGCTGATGTAAAAAGGGCTTCAGAAATACATGTGATGTCCCTGTATGTGTTTGTTAGTTCTTCTCTCTGATGTAGTCGTCTCTGTGTTCACAGGTGTCATCACTACCACGTCCAGGAAACTGGACAGAGAACAACAGGCTGAGCATGTTTTAGAGGTAAGAGGCATAGTCCGACCGACACGTTTCTATGCATGTGTGTGGCTGTCTGATGTGAATGCGCTGTCAGATGTTTAATGAAAAGAAATCTCTCAGTATCTCTCTCTCTTGCTCTCTCTCTCTCTCTCTCTCTCTCTCTCTCTCTCTCTCTCTCTCTCTCTCTCTCTCTCTCTCTCTCTTACTCTCTCTTACTCTCTCTGTCTCCCACCTCTCTCCCTTTCTCTCTCTCCCTCTCGCTCTGTCTTTTTCTCTCACTCTGTTGATCTCTCGCTCTCTCTCATTCTATCTCTCTCTTTCTCTTCATACCTCCCTCCCTCTCTGTCTTCCTGGTCTCAGTAGAGTGTGCATTAGAGAGGCAGGTCTAGTGTAATTGAGTCAGTACGAGGAGTGGAGCAGGAAATGAAGATTGTGTGTTGGGTTCCATTATGAGCTGATTGGAGTGCCGTATCTTGACTAAGGGCGGCAGATTGGAGGTAAATGGTGTTGCTGCTGCCAGAGTCCTGAATCATGAGCCTGTGTGTGCCGTGTGTGTGTGTGTGTGTGTGTGTGTGTGTGTGTGTGTGTGTGTGTGTGTGTGTGTGTGTGTGTGTGTGTGTGTGTGCTTGTGCGTGTGTGCGTGTCCACGCGCGTGTGTGTTTGTGTGTGTGTTCGTACGTGTGTCTGGTGACATAAACTCTTTTTCAAAAACATTCTGCTCTTGCTGTATTGATTGTTTCTCAGTAAGATGCTGATGTGTGTTTTGATGCAAGTTGGATATTTTCTCCCTACTGCAGTATAATTTAGATAAGGTCTGTGACGGGGAGAATATGTGATGAGTAAACAGATCAATGGACACATTACATCCATTAAATCCTCAACGTAACAAAACTATATTTTATGTTATTTGATGCGCAGTACCATCTCTTCTCCCACCTCTCTGTATAGTCTAATAACGCTGCACTGTGAGAGAACACAAACATCTTCGGCCATCTTCCTACCTCTCTGTCCTCTGCCTGTCTGTCTGTCCTCTGCCTGTCTGTCCGTCTGTCTGTCCTCTGCCTGTCTGTCCCTCCGTCTGTCTGCTAGCCATTCCCTCTCTCCATTCCACACAGTTTAGCTACAGACTTTAAAAGGTGCAGCAGTGCAAATCAGTTCAATCTTATTTCCTCTCTATGCCAACCCTCCAAATAGTAAACAGTGGTGTGATTTAGACCTGCCATAGAAATCCATATTCATTTACACAGATGCCACGCCAGATCAATGAGGAATAAACAGAGGGAGAATGATTGTGATTTTGTTGTCCCATGCTGTGAAGCCTTATCGATATCTACAGAGATGAGCCTAATGATAGTGGCTCCCATTTGTTTCATAGGTTTGGTGCAGAGCTATACAGTGGGGAGAACAAGTATTTGATACACTGCGGATTTTGCAGGTCTGTAATTTTTATCATAGGTACACTTCAACTGTGAGAGACGGAATCTAAAACAAAAATCCAGAAAATCACATTGGATGATCTTTAAGTAATTAATTAGCATTTTATTGCATGACATAAGTATTTGATACATCAGAAAAGCAGACCTTAATATTTGGTACAGAAACCTTTGTTTGCAATTACAGAGATCATACGTTTCCTGTAGGTCTTGACCAGGTTTGCACACACTGCAGCAGGGATTTTGGCCCACTCCTCCATACAGACCTTCTCCAGATCCTTCAGGTTTCGGGGCTGCCGCTGGGCAATACGGACTTTCAGCTCCCTCCAAAGATTTTCTATTGGGTTCAGGTCTGGAGACTGGCTAGGCCACTCCAGGACCTTGAGATGCTTCTTACGGAGCCACTCCTTAGTTGCCCTGGCTGTGTGTTTCGGGTCATTGTCATGCTGGAAGACCCAGCCACGAGCCATCTTCAATGCTCTTACTGAGGGAAGGAGGTTGTTGGCTAAGATCTCGCGATACATGGCTCCATCCATCCTCCCCTCAATACGGTGCAGTCGTCCTGTCCCCTTTGCAGAAAAGCATCCCCAAAGAATGATGTTTCAACCTCCATGCTTCAAGGTTGGGATGGTGTTCTTGGGGTTGTACTCATCCTTCTTCTTCCTCCAAACACGGCGAGTGGAGTTTAGACCAAAAAGCTCTATTTTTGTCTCATCAGACCACATGACCTTCTCCCATTCCTCCTCTGGATCATCCAGATGGTCATTGGCAAACTTCAGACGGGCCTGGACATGCGCTGGCTTGAGCAGGGGGACCTTGCGTGCGCTGCAGGATTTTAATCCATGACGGCATAGTGTGTTACTAATGGTTTTCTTTGAGACTGTGGTCCCAGCTATCTTCAGGTTATTGACCAGGTCCTGCCGTGTAGTTCTGGGCTGATCCCTCACCTTCCTCATGATCATTGATGCCCCATGAGGTGAGATCTTGCATGGAGCCCCAGACCGAGGGTGATTGACCGTCATCTTGAACTTCTTCCATTTTCTAATAATTGCGCCAACAGTTGTTGCCTTCTCACCAAGCTGCTTGCCTATTGTCCTGTAGCCCATCCCAGCCTTGTGCAGGTCTACAATTTTATCCCTGATGTCCTTACACAGCTCTCTGGTCTTGGCCATTGTGGAGAGTTTGGTGTCTGTTTGATTGAGTGTGTGGACAGGTGTCTTTTATACAGGTAACGAGTTCAAACAGATGCAGTTAATACAGGTAATGAGTGGAGAACAGGAGGGCTTCTTAAAGAAAAACGAACAGGTCTGTGAGAGCCGGAATTCTTACTGGTTGGTAGGTGATCAAATACTTATGTCATGCAATAAAATGCTAAATAATTACTTAAAAATCATACAATGTGATTTTCTGTATTTTTGTTTTAGATTCCGTCTCTCACAGTTGAAGTGTACCTATGATAAAAATTACAGACCTCTACATGCTTTGTAAGTAGGAAAACCTGCAAAATCGGCAGTGTATCAAATACTTGTTCTCCCCACTGTATATTGATGTGAGTTGTACTGTACGTCCGATCAGATTTAGCAGGGATTTATAGATCAAATTTAGCACGTAGCCTGTTAGCATGGAATGTGTTAGCTTACAATGTTGCCAGCTAGGCCTGTACTAAGAACCTGCTGTTGTTTCTTCAATAGGGGATAAAACAAAGAGACATTTTACCACAAATATGTTATTCCTTCTCCTAGCCTTTTGTTTGATCTTCTATGTTTAACTTTCTGTGGAAAGAACATGTGAAGAGTTTATTTCCAAAATGCTTGAAGCCCAAATTCTTCACATTTGTGTATGTTTTTTTTGCCCCAATTTCGATCTTGTCTCATCGCTGCAATCCCCCAACCGGCTCGGGAGAGGCGAAGGTCGAGTCATGCGTCCTCCGAAACATGACCCTGTCACGAATTCTGCCGAGGCTGCCCCTCCTCCTTGCTCGGGCAGGCTTCGGCGTTCGTCGTCACCGGAGTACTAGCTGCTGCCGATCTATGTTCTATTTTTCTATGTTCTACCTGTTGTTGTCTGATTGTCTCACACCTGTTTCCCATTGGGCAATTACTCCTTCCCTATTTAACCCGGTGGCTCCCATTGTGTTTTGTGCGTGTTTGTTATTTCGTTTCGTGTGTCTTTTGTTGAGCGGGTTTACTCCTCCCTGTGTGGAGGTATTTTGTATTTGTTTCTTTACTTGTTAGTAAAGTACGTTTTAATTTAGTTCTGTGTCCTGTGCCTGACTTCGATCCACCGCATTACACTGACACTCGTGACAGACACACGCACCACTATGGAGTCAGCAGGTACAGCCAGTCTGTCCGGATCGATGGAGGAAAGCGTCCAACGATAGGAGAGCATGATCCAGGCTCTCGGCACCGCTATGGAGAGAGTGGTTAATACTATGGAACGATGGGAGAGAGGTGGCTTTCCTACACCTCCTCCAACCACTCAACCTCTCACACCACTGTCCACCCCTTCGCCACCTGGGTCCAGTGGGATTCGGCTCTCGCTCCCGAGGGCATACGACGGAACACCAGCCGGGTGTCAGGGTTTTCTTCTCCAGGTAGAGCTCTACCTGGCAACCATTCACCCGGCGCCCTCAGGATACGAGAGTGTGTCCGCCCTCATCTCCTGTCTGTCGGGGAAGGCGCTCGAGTGGGCCAACGCCGAGTGGGGAGGTATAGACGCTACATCAGTCCGCTACGAGGATTTCACCTGCCGCTTTCGGGCGGTATTCGATCATCCACCGGAGGGGAGAGCGGCGGGCGAACGTCTGTTCCACCTAAGACAGGAGAGGAGGAGCGTGCAGGATTTTGCGCTGGAGTTCAGGACTCTGGCAGCCAGCGCAGGATGGAATGAGAGGGCCTTGATCGACCACTATCGATGCAGCCTAAGGGAGGACGTTCGTCGGGAACTAGCCTGCAGGGATACCAACTTCAACCTGGACCAACTGGTGGATATGTCCATCAGGCTGGATAACGTGTTGGAAACCCGCGGACGTTCTGATCGGGGCCCGTCCATTCCTTCCCCCAGCACCTCCGACCCTACCCCCATGGAGCTCGGAGGTGCTGCGCTTAGTGAGACCAGGAGAGGGGCCGTCCCCTGCAGCAACTGTAGCCACAGAGGACACACTGCTGTTCGGTGCTGGGGAGGGTCCCCAGGGAGTTGAGGCAGTAGGCAGAGCACTGGTCGACCGTCTCAGGTGTGTAAGCACCCGACTCACCCAGAGCTCCCTGTTGCTCATATGTGTATTGAGGTTGTTTTCCCAGAGTTTTCTCCTCATTCCCAGCATAAGGCGCTAGTAGATTCAGGCGCAGTTGGGAATTTTATTGATCGTCAGTATTCACTTAGTTTAGGGATTCCCACTGTACGTGTTAATGTGCCCTTCCCTGTACATGCATTAGATAGTCACCCGTTAGGGTCAGGCCTAATCAGGGTCACCGCTCCACTCTTAATGAGGACGCAGGGGGGTCATGAGGAGAGGATTAGTCTCTACCTTATTGATTCTCCTGCGTATCCTGTGCTGTTGGGACTTCCCTGGTTAACCACTCATGACCCAACTATTTCATGGCAACAGAGGGCTCTAAAGGGATGGTCCAGTCAGTGCTCAGGGAGGTGTGTAGGGGTTTCCTTAGGGGCTACTACGGTGGAGAGTCCAAACCAGGTCTCCACCATGCACATTCCCTCTGATTATGCCGATTTGGCTCTCGCCTTCAGTATAAAGAGGGCGACTAAATTACCACCCCATCGTCCGGGGGATTGTGCGATAAATCTCCAGGTGGGCGCTGCACTTCCCCGGAGTCACGTGTATCCTCTGTCACAGGAGGAGAATGCGGCTATGGAAACATATGTCTCTGAATCTCTGAGACAGGGATACATTCGGCCTTCCACTTCACCTGTTTCCTCAAGTTTCTTTTTCATGAAGAAAAATGATGGTGGGTTACGCCCGTGCATTGATTACCGTGGTCTTAATCAGATCACCGTCAAGTACAGCTATCCACTACCTCTGATAGCTTGTATGATGGAGTCATTGCATGGGGCGCGCTTCTTCACGAAATAGGATCTCAGGAGCGTGTACAACCTGGTGCGTATCCGGGAGGGAGATGAGTGGAAAATGGCATTCAGTACCACCTCAGGACACTATGAGTACCTCGTCATGCCATATGGGTTGATGAATGCTCCATCAGTCTTTGAGATTTTCAGGGACCTGCACGGACAAGGTGTAGTGGTGTATATTGATGACATTCTCATATACTCCGCTACACGGGCCGAGCATGTGTCCCTGGTGCGTAAGGTGCTTGGACGACTGTTGGAGCATGATCTGTATGCCAAGGCGGAGAAATGCCTGTTCTTTCAGGAGTCCATCTCCTTCCTAGGGTACCACATGTCTGCGTCTGGGGTGAGGATGGAGAGTGACCGCATTTCGGCCGTGTGTAATTGGTCGACTCCAACCAAGGTAAAGGAGGTGCAGCGATTCTTGGGGTTTGCCAACTACTACCAGAGGTTTATCCGGGGCTTTGGGCAGGTATTGGCTCCTATTACCTCATTGCTGAAGGGGGGACCGGTGCGTCTGCGGTGGTCAGCTGAGCCGGACAGGGCTTTTAGTCACCTGAAGAACCTGTTTACCTCGGCTCCAGTGCTGGCTCATCTGGATTCCTCCTTGGCTTTCACGGTTGAGGTGGATGCGTCGGAGGCTGGGATAGGCGCTGTACTTTCCCAGCGCTCGGGCACACCACCCAAACTCCGCCCCTGTGCATTATTTTCGAAGAAGCTCAGCCCGGCGGAGCGCAACTATGATGTCGGGGACCGGGAGCTGTTGGCTGTGGTCCAAGCCCTGAAAGCGTGGAGACATTGGCTTGAGGGGGCTAAACACCCTTTTCTCATTTTGACTGACCACCGCAATCTGGACTACATCCGGGCGGCGAGGAGATTAAACCCTCATCAGGCAAGGTGGTCCATGTTTCTCACCCGTTTTGTTTTCACCCTTTCTTACAGGCCAGGTTCCCAGAACGCTAAGGCAGATGCTCTGTCCCGACTGTATGACACGGAGGAGAGTTCCATGGAGCCCACTCCCATACTTCCGGCGTCGTGTCTGGTGGCACCGGTGGTGTGGGAGGTTGACGCGGACAACGAGCGGGCGTTGCGTAACGAACCCCCTCCTCCCCAGTGTCCAGAGGGTCGTGTGTACGTCCCGCTGGAGGTCCGCCATCGTTTGATCTATTGGGCTCACACGTCACCCTCCTCTGGTCATCCTGGCATCGGTCGGACAGTGCATTGTCTTAGTGGGAAGTACTGGTGGCCCACCTTAGCTAAGGACGTGAGGGTTTATGTTTCCTCCTGCTCGATGTGCGCCCAGTGTAAGGCTCCTAGACACCTGTCCAGAGGGAAATTGCAACCCCTACCCGTTCCACAACGACCGTGGTCCCACCTATCGGTGAATTTCGTGACGGATCTTCCCCCCTCACAAGGGAACACCACGATCCTGGTCGTTGTGGATCGGTTTTCTAAGTCCTGCTGCCTCATTCCTCTGCCCGGTCTCGCTACGGCCCTACAGACTGCTGAGGCCCTATTTACACATGTCTTCCGGCACTATGGGGTACCTGAGGATATTGTATCTGATCAGGGTCCCCAGTTCACCTCAAGGGTCTGGAGGGCATTCATGGAACGTCTGGGAGTCTCGTCAGCCTTACCTCAGGGTTTCAGAGTAACGGGCAGGTGGAGAGAGTCAACCAGGAGGTGGGTAGGTTTCTGAGGTCGTATTGCCAGGACCGGTGGGGGGAGTGGTCGGTTTTCCTCCCCTGGGCAGAGATGGCCCAGAACTCACTCCACCACTCCTCCACTAACCTGTCTCCATTCCAGTGTGTATTAGATTATCAGCCTTGGCATCAGAGCCAGATCGAGGCACCTGCGGTGGATGAATGGTTTCGGCGCTCACAGGAGACCTGGAACACTGCCCATGTGCGCCTGCAGCAGGCCATTGGGTGGAAAAAGGCGAGCGCCGACCGCCACCGCAGTGAGGCTCCGGTGTATGCACCGGGGGACCGGGTCTGGTTCTCGACCCGAAAACCTGCCCCTTCGCCTACCCTGCCGGAAGCTGGGTCGGCGGTTTGTGGGGCCATTCAAAGTCCTGAGGAGATTGAACGAGGTATGTTATAGGTTACAGCTTCCTCCTGAGTATCGTATTAACCCCTCGTTCCATGTGTCTCTCCTCAGGCCGGTGGTAGCTGGTCCACTTCAGGAGTCTGAGATACAGGAGGTTCCTCCGCCCCCACTGGACATCGAGGGGGCACCGGCGTACTCGTCCGTTCCATCCTGGATTCGAGGCGTCGGGTGGGGGCCTGCAGTATCTCGTGGAGTGGGAGGGGTACGGTCCGGAGGAACGGTGCTGGGTCCCTAGGAGGGACATCCTCGATCCCTCCATGTTGAGGGATTTCCACTGCAGTCATCCGACTCGCCCCGCGCCGCGTCCTCCTGGCCATCCCCACGGCTGGAGCCGCGCGTCGGGGGGGGGGGGTACTGTCATGGATTCTGCCGAGGCTGCCCCTCCTCCTTGCTCGGGCAGGCTTCGGCGTTCGTCGTCACCGGAGTACTAGCTGCTGCCGATCTATGTTCTATGTTTCTATGTTCTACCTGTTGTTGTCTGATTGTCTCACACCTGTTTCCCATTGGGCAATTACTCCTTCCCTATTTAACCTAGTGGCTCCCATTGTGTTTTGTGCGTGTTTGTTATTTCTTTTCGTGTGTCGTTTGTGGGATACAACTATTAACTTCCGATAGCCACATTGCAACTGGCAGGGGCAATCCAATTTCCATTTCAAGGCAATACATTTCTTTGCAATCGCTAGCAATATTTCTGTTAGCTTTATAGTATGGCTTTGCCTAAGATTGGAATTAGTAAAGTTACCCAGTAGACAGACCTCCTTGTCTAAAGGGAATGCCATGAATTGAGGATATCCATGAATTGAGGATATGGTATCGCATAGCCCTTGCTGGAAACTGTGTAGTTTTGAACACTGCCAAGTGGAATGTAGGAATGTTCCTTCATCTGAGCCAACTCTAAAACATAGGTAGGATATATCAGGGTTGAACTTGTGAAATCTAGATGGGGTGATATAGAGCTGATGGAGGAAATTAAACTGGATCAGTCTGTATCTGGAGTTCAATGTGGATGTAACACCATCCCTGCATAGGTCACTCCATAGTCCCGCATCAAGATTAATACCCAGATCTTTTCCCCATCTAAGTCGGGGTTTATCTAGCTCAGGCAGTGGTAGTCCTGACATAAGAGCATCGTAAACATGGGAAATGGTCTTGAAAAGTGGTTGGTCTGCTAAAGAAGTCCTTGTTAGACAAGTTGTATTTCTGTTTCAGCTGTTCGACAGACATTATAATTCCCTCCTCATAACAATGTTCCAGAAGAGTGATACCCTTATCAGACCATGGTCTAAAGTTACTATTCTGGAAAAACAGGGATCAATCTATTGTTCCATAGATGGGTTTTATGGGAAAGAAATCCCTCTCATCTGAACAGCTCATGCAGTTTGCACCATGCCAGGACAGAATGTATAATTGAAGTGTTTTTATAGATTTCATGTACCATTTGTAAAACAATTCTGCCCCGGTGTCCTCATCTACCTCAAACTTTTCAATGTTCAACCATGTGGGTGAAGGACCATTGTCAAACCTCTGGGCCAGAAATCTAGACTGCGCAGCCCAGTAATACATTCTGAAATTGGGGAGGTTTAAGCCCCCTTGACCGTAATCAAGGGTCAGTTTGTCCAGGTTAACACTGGGGGTTTTGCCGTGCCAGATAAACCGTCTGGTCGAGATAGGAAAAGAATGCTGCTGGAACAGGGATGGGGAGAAATTTAAACAAGTATAGAAATCTTGGCAGGACATTCATTTTAATTACATTAATTCTACCCAGTAGAGTGAGAGGCAAGTCCTTCCCTATTTACACAGGTCACCCTCCACCTTTTGCAACCAGCTGGCCAGATTGAGTTTATAGAGGTTGTTCAGGTTACCATCCACCATTATGCCCAAATATGTGAAGCCCATAGGCGACCATCTAAAAGGAAACTTATGCTTGATGGTCAAAGACAGACAACGGTAAGATTTCGCTTTTATCAAAATTGACCTTGTATCCAGTGAGTGAGAGAGGGAATGTTCTGGGTTCGTTAGAAATAAGATAAGGTCATCCGCAAAAGCCATGTATGTCAGGACACGTTCTTTTTATTTATTTTTATTTTTTATTTAACTAGGCAAGTCAGTTAAGAACAAATTCTTATTTACAATGACGGCCTACCAAAAGGCAAAAGGCCTCCTGTGGGGACGGGGGCTGGGATAAAACAAATTTAAAATATAGGACAAAACACACATCACGATAAGAGAGATAACACAACACTACATAAAGAGAGACCTAAGACAACAACATAACATAGCAGCAACACATGACAACACAGCATGGTAGCAACACAACATGGTAGCAGCATAACATGGTACAAACATTATTGGGCACAGACAACAGCACAAAGGGCAAGAAGGTAGAGCCAACAATACATCATGTGAAGCAGCCACAACTGTCAGTAAGAGTGTCCATGATTGAGTCTTTGAATGAAGAGATGGATAAATCTGTCCAGTTTGAGTGATTTTTGCAGCTCGTTCCAGTCGCAAGCTGCAGCGAACTGAAAAGAGGAGCGACCCAGGGATGTGTGTGTTTTGGGGACCTTTAACAGAATGTGACTGGCAGAACGGGTGTTGTATGTGGAGGATGAGGGCTGCAGTAGGTATCTCAGATATGGGGGAGTGAGGCCTAAGAGGGTTTTATAAATAAGCATCAACCAGTGGGACTTGCGACGGGTATACAGAGATGACCAGTTTACAGAGGAGTATAGAGTGCAGTTATGTGTCCTATAAGGAGCGTTGGTGGTAAATCTGATGGCCGAATGGTAAAGAACATCTAGCTGCTCGAGAGCACCCTTACCTGCTGATCTATAAATTACATATCCATAATCTAGCATGGGTAGGATAGTCATCTGAATCAGGGTTAGTTTGGCAGCTGGGGTGAAAGAGGAGCGATTACGATAGAGGAAACCAAGTCTAGATTTAACCTTAGCCTGCAGTTTTGATATGTGCTGAGAGAAGGACAGTGTACCATCTAGCCATACTCCCAAGTACTTGTATGAGGTGACTACCTCAAGCTCTAAGCCCTCAGAGGTAGTAATCACACCGGTGGGGAGAGGGGCATTCTTCTTACCAAACCACATGACCTTTGTTTTGGAGGTGTTCAGAACAAGGTTAAGGGCAGAGAAAGCTTGTTGGACACTAAGAAAGCTTTGTTGTAGAGCTTTAAACACAAAGTCTGGGGAGGGGCCAGTTGAGTAAAAGACTGTATCATCTGCATATAAATGGATGAGAGAGCTTCCTACTGCCTGAGCTATGTTGTTGATGTAAATTGAGAAGAGCGTGGGGCCTAGGATCGAGCCTTGGGGTACTCCCTTGGTGACAGGCAGTGGCTGAGACAGCAGATGTTCTGACTTTATACACTGCACTCTTTGAGAGAGGTAGTTAGCAAACCAAGCCAAGCCAAAGGCCCCTCAGAGACACCAATACTCCTTAGCCGGCCCACAAGAGTGGAATGGTCTACCGTATCAAAAGCTTTGGCCAAGTCAATAAAAATAGCAGCACAACATTGCTTAGAATCAAGGGCAATGGTGACATAATTTAGGACCTTTAAGGTTGCAGTGACACATCCATAACCTGAGCGGAAACCAGATTGCATACCAGAGAGAATACTATAGACATCAAGAAAGCCAGTCAGTTGATTATTGACAAGTTTTTCCAATACTTTTGATAACAGGGCAAAATAGAAATTGGCATATAACAGTTAGGATCAGCTTGATCTTCGACCTTTAAATAAAGGACGCACCGTGGCTGACTTTCAAGCTATGGGAACCTCCCCAGAGAGGAGAGGCAGGTTAAAAAGGTCAGAGACAGGCTTACCAACCTTAAAGAAGAAAGGGTCTAAACCATCTGACCCAGATAGTTTTTTGGGGTCAAGTTAAGGAGCTCCTTTAGCACCTCGGACTCAGTGACCGCCTGCAGGGAGAAACTTTGTAGCGGGGCAGGGGGAAAAGAGGGAGGAGCATCTTGGCTAGTCGCATCACCTCCCGAGTGGCACAGTGGTCTAAGGCACTGCATTGCAGTGCTAGCTGTGCCACTAGAGATCCTGGTTCGAAACCAGGCTCTGTCGTAGCCGGCCTCGACTGGGAGACCCATGGGGCGGCGCACAATTTGCCCAGCGTCGTCCAGGGTAGGGGAGGGAATGGCCGGCATGGATGTAGCTCAGTTGGTAGAGCATGGCGTTTGCAACGCCAGGGTTGTGGGTTCGATTCCCACGGGGGGCCAGTATGAAAAAAATATATATAAACTCACTAACTGTAAGTCGCTCTGGATAAGAGTGTCTGCTAAATGACTAAAATAAAAATGTAATTAGAAGGGGTGGGAGATGAGGAAATGTTGGACCGGCAAGGAGACATGGCTGAGTCAAATAGGAATCCTGACTTAATGAAGTGGTGATTAAAGAGCTCAGCCATTTGCTCCTTGTCAGTAACAACCACTTCATCAACATTAAGGGACATGGGCAGCTGTGAGGAGGATGGTTTATTCTCCAGGTCTTTAACCGTTTTCCAGAACTTCAACCGTTTTCCAGAACTTCTTCGGGTTAGACCCACAGAGAGAGAACTGCTCCTTAAAGTAACTCACTTTGGCCTTCCGGATAGCCTAAGTGCACTTATTTATCATTTGCCTAAACAAGAGCCAGTCAGCCTGAGTAAGCGTGTGCCGAGCCTCTCGCCAAATGGAATTCTTGAGGTGTAGTAACTCTGCCAGATCACGGTCAAATCAGAGGCTGAACCTGTTTTTAATTCTCATTTTCTTCATGGAGGCGTGTTTGTTAACAATACCACTGAAAATATCAAAAAAGAAGGTCCAAGCGTCTTCGACAGAGGGGATCAAGCTGATTCTATACCAATTTACAGAGGCCAGGTCATGAAGGAAGGCTTGCTAATTAAAGTTTTTTAGCAAGCGTCTATGACAAATCAGGACAGGTCTTTCACTGAGCAGCCATTACGAACACGGCCTCTAAAACAGTGATCACTAAGGTCATTACAGAAAACACCAGACTGATACCTATCAGGATTATTTGTGAGGATAATGTCAAGGATAGTAGCCTTTTCTGGGTGTTTGGAGTCATACCTTGTGGGATTGGTAATAATCTGAGAAAGATTGAGGGAGTCCCATTGCTTTAGGACTTGGTCTGGTGGTTTAAGCATGTCCCAGTTTGTGTCACCTAGCAGGACAAATTCAGACTTAGTGTAAGGGGCCAGGAGAGAGCTTAGGGCAGGTAGGGTACAGGCCGGTGCTGATGGTGGACGATAACACCCAGCAACAGTCAACAAAGAGCTATTTGAAAGTTTAATGCTTAAAACCAGCAAATCAAATTGTTTCGGGACAGACTTGGTGGAGACAACCGAGCACTGAAAGTGTTCCTTGGTAAAGATTGCCACTCCACCACCTTTGGAAGATCTGTCTTGCCGAAAAAGGTTATAACCAGAAAGGTTTAATATAGATGCGAAAGAAACACACACCTATTTAAGCGAGGTGCTGGCTAACGGAATAAAACACTTGAAAAAGAAAGCCGCACACTCTAGGAGCTCAGATGCAATAATTTAATATCCTAATAACCAACGTTTCGACAGACAAGCTGTCTTCATCAGGGTATAATGAGAAAGGTTAACATCAGTGTTCAAAACACTTTTTCTTAACCACGTCTCAGTAATGACCATCACATCTGGATTGGAGCTGTGAACCCACACTTTCAATTGATCAATTTTAGGTAATAAGCTCCTAGTGTTAACGTGCAGAAAACCCAGGCTTTTACGAGAGCAGAAATCAGTGAAGCAGATATCAGAGCAGAAGTCAGAATTGGAGCTAACAACAGTAGATGGGCCAGGGTGTACATGCACATTTCCAGATATCATCAGCAGTAATACAATCAGGGCACGGCAGAGGACAGGGAGAGCTCTGCAGTGTTGATTTATGACATTTGAATGTCCATTAGATGGCAACAAGATCATATTGTACAGCAATTTCATCAGGTAACATGAATACAAAGCCGGCGAGAGGTGGTTAGAATAGGCCTCGCGAGGGCGAAGAGGTGGGGGCTAATAGGGCAACCTTGTCTGTTCCCCCTATAGAGAAGGAAAGAGGAGGAAGTAATCCCATTGGTAGCAATCCTAGTTTTAGGAGATTTGTAGAGTGATTTGATCAAATTTACAAACAAGATGCCTAAACCGAACTTTTCCAAGACGCGAAAGAGATATGGCCATTCGACCCTATCAAAGGCCTTTTCGGTGTCGAGGGAGACTGCAACACTAGGTATTTTGTTTTTGTTAGCAAGGTGAATTATATCAAAGAACCTTCTGAGATTATTGGAGGACAATCTATTAATTATGAAGCCAGTCTGATCTGGGTTGACCAACAGGGGTAGACATGACTCCAGTCTCTTAGATAGCGTCTTGGTGACCAGTTTACAATCTGTATTAAGGAGAGAGATTGGTCTATAGGAGGCGCACTTTAGCGGGTTTTTCCCTTTCTTGTGAATTACTGTAATCACAGCTTGAGAGAAACTCTGGAAAGCAGTTGTCCTCCCCGGCTTTTTTAAGTACCTCCATAAGGTAGGGTACCAACAGCTCCTTCAAGTATTTATAGAACTCTGAAGGGAAGCCATCCTCCCCAGGAGATTTATTTGAAGGTAAAGATTTAATGGCCTCCAACAGTTCAGGGACTGAGAACTGTTCACTCAGGTGCGCTCTGTCTTCCTCTGACAGTCATGGGAGGATGAGACAGGAGAGAAAAGAGTTGACCTCTGACAGGTCATCGCTTGATTGAGAAGTATAGAGGTCCTCGTAATATTTCTTAAAAGTATCATTAATTTCAGTAGGGTCAAAATATATCTCATTAGTAAGAGTTTCTATAGCATTAATTGTCCTCTTACTTTCCTCTGCTGTCAGTTGCCAATGCCAATACTTTGTGTGCTTTCTCTCCAAGTTCGTAGTAAAGCTGTTTTGATTTAGTGGTGGCCCTCTCAGCTTGATACGTGTTCAGAGTATTATATTTCAGTTTCTTATTTACCAAAAGCCTGTATAGGCCTTTAATCAGGCCTCTTTGGTAGGTTTTCTCTTGCTCAGAGATTTCAGATCAAGGACATTCAGTTCGGCACCGTGTTTGCTCTTCAACCCATTAGTACAGTATAGGCAATCTGTCCCCTCAGATAGGCTTTCAATGCGTCCCAAAGAATGAAACTGTCAGGAGCAGAGATTTTGTTTGTCAAAGTAAAAATATTGATCTGCTCTTTGATGAATGCACAAAATTCAGGTTGCTTCAGGAGTGTAGAGTTTAGTCTCCATCCATATGCTCCATTTACAGTGGGGGAAAAAAGTATTTAGTCAGCCACCAATTGTGCAAGTTCTCCCACTTAAAAAGATGAGAGAGGCCTGTAATTTTCATCATAGGTACACGTCAACTATGACATACAAATTGAGGAAAAAAAATCCAGAAAATCACATTGTAGGATTTTTAATGAATTTATTTGCAAATTATGGTGGAAAATAAGTATTTGGTCACCTACAAACAAGCAAGATTTCTGGCTCTCACAGACCTGTAACTTCTTCTTTAAGGGGCTCCTCTGTCCTCAACTCGTTACCTGTATTAATGGCACATGTTTGAACTTGTTATCAGTATAAAAGACACCTGTCCACAACCTCAAACAGTCACACTCCAAACTCCACTATGGCCAAGACCAAAGAGCTGTCAAAGGACACCAGAAACAAAATTGTAGACCTGCACCAGGCTGGGAAGACTGAATCTGCAATAGGTAAGCAGCTTGATTTGAAGAAATCAACTGTGGGAGCAATTATTAGGAAATGGAAGACATACAAGACCACTGATAATCTCCCTCGATCTGGGGCTCCACGCAAGATCTCACCCCGTGGGGTCAAAATGATCACAAGAACGGTGAGCAAAAATCCCAGAACCACACGGGGGGACCTAGTGAATGACCTGCAGAGAGCTGGGACCAAAGTAACAAAGCCTACCATCAGTAACACACTACGCCGCCAGGGACTCAAATCCTGCAGTGCCAGACGTGTCCCCCTGCTTAAGCCAGTACATGTCCAGGCCCGTCTGAAGTTTGCTAGAGTGCATTTGGATGATCCAGAAGAGGATTGGGAGAATGTCATATGGTCAGATGAAACCAAAATAGAACTTTTTGGTAAAAACTCAACTCGTCGTGTTTGGAGGACAAATAATGCTGAGTTGCATCCAAAGAACACCATACCTACTGTGAAGCATGGGGGTGGAAACATTATGCTTTGGGGCTGTTTTTCTGCAAAGGGACCAGGACGACTGATCCGTGTAAAGGAAAGAATGAATGGGGCCATGTATCGTGAGATTTTGAGTGAAAACCTCCTTCCATCAGCAAGGGCATTGAAGATGAAACGTGGCTGGGTCTTTCAGCATGACAATGATCCCTAACACACCGCCCGGGCAATGAAGGAGTGGCTTCGTAAGAAGCATTTCAAGGTCCTGGAGTGGCCTAGCCAGTCTCCAGATCTCAACCCCATAGAAAATCTTTGGAGGGAGTTGAAAGTCCGTGTTGCCCAGCGACAGCCCCAAAACATCACTGCTCTAGAGGAGATCTGCATGGAGGAATGAGGCCAAAATACCAGCAACAGTGTGTGAAAACCTTGTGAAGACTTACAGAAAACGTTTGACCTGTGTCATTGCCAACAAAGGGTATATAACAAAGTATTGAGAAACTTTTGTTATTGACCAAATACTTATTTTCTACCATAATTTGCAAATAAATTCATAAAAAATCCTACAATGTGATTTTCTGGATTTTCTTTTCTAATTTTGTCTGTCATAGTTGACGTGTACCTATGATGAAAATTACAGGCCTCTCTCATCTTTTTAAGTGGGAGAACTTGCACAATTGGTGGCTGACTAAATACTTTTTTTCCCCACTGTACCTTGGTAGGAATGGAGATTGATAATACCAGAGGAGAATGGTCACTAAGCAATCTTGGGAGATAATCGGTATCTAACGCGTGTATGTGTTGTGTGGGTGGGAATAAAAAGAGTAGTCCCTATCCTGTGGGTGCATCTGTCTCAAGATCTCTAGTAAATTGAGATCCTTCACGAATGACATGGTGAGCTTGGAGGCTTTGGTAAGAGGGGAGGGTTTATCAGAGGACCTATCAAGAACTGTATCTAAACAAACATTTAAATATCCTCCAGCCAGTAGCCAACCTCGTGTTGCTTAAGCAACCTGAAGGAAGACATTCTGAATAAACATATGGTCAGCGAAGTTAGGAGCATAAATATTCAATAGGGTCCAAGACTCCGAATACATATGCCCCTGCACCAAAACAAACCTGCCTGAGGGATCAGACATGTTGTTGCTGACACAGAAGGGGATGATGTGTCTACTTAGGAGTTAAAAGATGACACAAAAACTTGTCCTACCCATTCCCTCTTTAATTTATTGTGTTCACTGGCTGTAAGATGTGTTTCCTAAGGTATGTATAGACTATTTTCCTCTTGACCGGTCTGTTAAGACCTTTTACGTTGAATGTGAGATATTTTAGTGGATTAAGCATGGGTTGGGTTTCAAATATATAACCGAATGGTAATCCCTCATATGTAAATATGTCAGGTAATGTTTCAACTTCATTTTGAACACTGAAGTGACCTATGTGTCTCTTTAGGAAGGAAACGACATTAAACATAAAAAATATATTTAAAAATCACCCACCTTGATTGTCGGACTAAAACCATAATCCCAACAATCAAACATGAAAACACTTGTAGAGATACGTTGTTGCTCGCTTTCCATATTGCTCTTTCTAGCTAAACCTTGGCATAAACTAAAACCTACGAGCTCTCTATATTGAAAACAAACGTTGTGAATAGAGATTTATGGCTGAATATTTACTGTCAACAATAAGGGCTGATTGAGTCTCTTTTCAGGAGAAGAGGAGAAACATAAATGGGGAAAAAGCAATGTGCCTAAGCCTACTAATTTGCTTCACCCAGTGGATATTGACAAAACCAAGATATAATCTCCTGTAAATGTATTAGAATTCACCACGGGGAAAAAAGCTGTTAGTTGAACATGTCCAAATCAACAGTAGCGATCAGCAAGTAGACATCAGCAGTTCAGTCCCAGGACAGCAGAAACAAGAAAAACCCAATAAACTGAATCCCATGGATAGACCTTTGAGAAAGTTATTTGAGAAAAGCGAACACTTCTCCCGGTGTGTCGAAGAGATGGCTTCGGCCATTGTAATGAACTTTCATCCGTGCAGGGTGAATGAGGTAGCCGGTGATGTTCTTTTCCTTCAGGGCTTTGGCGGCTGGTTTGAACTGCTTGCGACGTCTGGCGAGATCCGTGCTCATATCCGGGAAAAGGCTGACCCTTTTGCCATCGATGGTGATGTCCCCTTTGGCCTCTTGCAAGTCGCAGTATCTTCTCCCTGTCCTGGAAACGGAGGAACCTGATCAGGACGGCCCGTGTGGGCTCATCTGGCGTGGGTTTCGGTGTTGAGGTTCTGTGGGCGCGTTCGATTTCCAGCGGCTTGGTGAAGTTGGTTATGCCTAGGACTTCAGGGATCCATTGAGTGAAGAAACTGACGGGGTCACAGCCCTCGCTGTCCTCCTTCAATCCCACCACACGGATATTGCTACGTCTGCTCTGGTTCTCCAACTTGTCTACCATGTTTTTGAGATAGGCATTGTCCTTCTGCAGCTGTTTCATTACCTGTTCATGTCGAGTGACGGTATCTTCAACTGTGCTAATGCGCAACTCAGCCTCAATCGTTCTCAAAAGGAGATCATTCAGGGAGGATTTCAGGTTGTCAATGGAAGAAAGGAGCTCAGCCGAAATCTTGTCAATTTTCAGTGAAAGACGTTTGTTACCATCTTGAATTTCCTGGAGGAGAGTAGCAAGCATGCCGGAAGACTAGGAAGAGGCTGCTGAGTGCAACAGTCTGGAACTGTCGTCTGAGTTACCAGGCTAATGCTTATCTTGCTAGCTGTGGGGTTATCATTATCTTGGGATTGAGTTTTGGTCATCCTTTTTGCCTCTCGGTCGGAGGTCCATGACTCTTTGGGAAGATACAGTGGGGGAAAAAAGTATTTAGTCAGCCACCAATTGTGCAAGTTCTCCCACTTAAAAAGATGAGAGAGGCCTGTAATATTCATCATAGGTACACGTCAACTATGACAGACAAAATGAGAAAAAAAAATCCAGAAAATCACATTGTAGGATTTTTTATGAATTTATTTGCAAATTATGGTGGAAAATAAGTATTTGGTCAATAACAAAAGTTTCTCAATACTTTGTTATATACCCTTTGTTGGCAATGACACAGGTCAAACGTTTTCTGTAAGTCTTCACAAGGTTTTCACACACTGTTGCTGGTATTTTGGCCCATTCCTCCATGCAGATCTCCTCTAGAGCAGTGATGTTTTGGGGCTGTCGCTGGGCAACACGGACTTTCAACTCCCTCCAAAGATTTTCTATGGGGTTGAGATCTGGAGACTGGCTAGGCCACTCCAGGACCTTGAAATGCTTCTTACGAAGCCACTCCTTCGTTGCCCGGGCGGTGTGTTTGGGATCATTGCCATGCTGAAAGACCCAGCCACGTTTCATCTTCAATGCCCTTGCTGATGGAAGGAGGTTTTCACTCAAAATCTCACGATACATGGCCCCATTCATTCTTTCCTTTACACGGATCAGTCGTCCTGGTCCCTTTGCGGAAAAACAGCCCCAAAGCATGATGTTTCCACCCCCATGCTTCACAGTAGGTATGGTGTTCTTTGGATTCAACTCAGCATTCTTTGTCCTCCAAACACGACAAGTTGAGTTTTTACCAAAAAGTTCTATTTTGGTTTCATCTGACCATATGACATTCTCCCAATCCTCTTCTGGATCATCCAAATGCACTCTAGCAAACTTCAGACGGGCCTGGACATGTACTGGCTTAAGCAGGGGGACACGTCTGGCACTGCATGATTTGAGTCCCTGGCGGCGTAGTGTGTTACTGATGGTAGGCTTTGTTACTTTGGTCCCAGCTCTCTGCAGGTCATTCACTAGGTCCCCCCGTGTGGTTCTGGGATTTTTGCTCACCGTTCTTGTGATCATTTTGACCCCACGGGGTGAGATATTGCGTGGAGCCCCAGAATGAGGGAGATTATCAGTGGTCTTGTATGTCTTCCATTTCCTAATAATTGCTCCGACAGTTGATTTCTTCAAACCAAGCTGCTTACCTATTGCAGATTCAGTCTTCCCAGCCTAGTGCAGGTCTGCAATTTTGTTTCTGGTGTCCTTTGACAGCTCTTTGGTCTTGGCCATAGTGGAGTTTGGAGTGTGACTGTTTGAGGTTGTGGACAGGTGTCTTTTATACTGACAACAAGTTCAAACAGGTGCCATTAATACAGGTAACGAGTGGAGGACAGAAGAGCCTCTTAAAGAAGAAGTTACAGGTCTGTGAGAGCCAGAAATCTTGCTTGTTTGTAGGTGACCAAATACTTATTTTCCACCATAATTTGCAAATAAATTCATTATAAGTCCTAAAATGTGATTTTTTGGAGAAAAAAAATCTCATTTTGTCTGTCATAGTTGACGTGTTCCTATGATGAAAATTACAGGCCTCTCTCATCTTTTTAAGTGGGAGAACTTTCACAATTGGTGGCTGACTAAATACTTTTTTTCCCCACTGTATATCCTATTTTCCATTGTTTAGCTGGAATGGAATGTTAGTATACTGTTTATTTGACTGTGATATGTAGTCGTCTCACCTATGTATGTTAAGATGAATGCACTCACTGTAAGTCGCTCTGGATAAGAGCATCTGCTAAATCAGTGGTTCCCAAACTGTGGGGCTTTTTTCTATTTTTTTTACTCAGTCCGGCTTTCAACTTACACTTGAAAGTTGTAATAGTAGAATGCACAAGGTGCCATTTCGAAATTGGGTAGTGCATCATCAGTGTTCCTCTTGTCATGTCGGTCATTGCATACCTTAGAGAGCTATTTACAACTTGTCAGAAATGTCCAGATCAACTAGCCCATGTCAGCTAAACATTTTTACCTAGGTTTCTTAGCCCATAGATTTTGTTGTAATATTTGAGTCACTCAAATATCCCATGAATACACATTAGACATGGCTAAATGTATAGAATTGCAAGGACATTTTCTTTAAAACTGCTAAATTTTTTCTGCACCCCATGACAAAATGTGTAGAATTGAAGGAAATAAGCTTTAAACCTGCAAAATGTTCTCTCCACCAACAAGAGGGGTGTGATCAGTTTGTGTCATGAACAGTGCTTGTACCCATAGAAATAGACGTGAAGTGCGCGCACACAGGGCGCACGCGGGATGTTCCCCAATGCTAGAAGGGGAGCCTGAGTGAAAAAGTTTGGTAACCCCTGAGCTAAATAACAAAAATGTAAATGTTTTACATACAGATCTCATATTACTGTATTAATTCATATATGTAAAACATATTGATGTCACAAATGTATCATTTGTACAGTTCTTTATTAAAAATGAAGTTATTTGTTACATTTGACTGTAAAACCTAGTAGTACTACTTATTTCTCTGAGAGTGAGGTGGATACATAGTGTTTTGCAAAAAAACATGGTTACTTGTCTCTTTGAAATGAAACCATCAAGTGATCGATTTCAAACAAATACACGGCTGTCTTTGAACAAGCCCATACCATGATTAGAAAGAACACACCAATCTCTTTCATAAGGTCTTTAAACAATAAAAGCTCATTTACCAACATGTCTGAAAATGTCTATACACTGTACGTATAGCGTTTTGGAAATAAACTTTTCAGTTGCAGACTCTTAGTAGATCTGTCGCAATGTACAGATGTAAGATCTTAATTTGAGCCAGTTTGCTACAGTAAGAAAATAATCCTGCAGCAACAGGGAAGTATTGTTGTTAATGGAAGGGGTTGATACATCTTTCATACATCTTTCGTAAGTGGAAGTTACAAACTTCAGAAATATTTTTAAATATCAAAAAACACTACACATTTTAAATGTCCTGCATTGCAGAAAAGTTCTCCTGCAACAGGGTGATCAAATTAAGATCCAAATTAAGGGCATAGGTTAAGTGTCAATGGTTAAATGCTTTAGTTGAGAGCCTCTCTCACTCCTGAGATGTGTGAGCCAAGTGCTGCATGGACCAGAAGGGATTTTTCACTTGAACAGATAAAGCACACACACACACACACACACACACACACACACACGAACAGGCACGCACAGGGTCAAAACCTCTATTCAGCATGGCGGAAGAGAAAATTGTTGCATCTGAGATCAAATGCCTGAGACAAAAGCTTGAGTGATATTGGGGAAGAAAAGCCTGCTGCCAGCATCTGCAAGAAGGTCAATGTGTGTGTGTGTGTGTGTGTGTGTGTGTACGTGGGGGAGTGTATGTGTTGTAACGGTTTTGACTTGAGGTTATTTATAGGGGTGCCAGGTAGGTTGTGCCTACCAGAGAAAGCATGGGTTTCTCCTTTTAGTTTGGGAGGGAATGAGTCCCATCTGGTCCGTCAAGTCACACCAATACAAAGGACTTATGTAAAAGTCAAGATGGAAATATACTTTTCATAAACCCCTTAAAACCTTGGAAAGAACTTCAAACAAGTGTATTCTTTTTGCGTGGTTGTATTAACAACATAAATGATCACACACACCCACACACAACAATATAACAAATCAATGCACTTATGTTCATTTAGAAATGTCCTGTACCTCGGGCATAAAAAGAGTCCAGCCCGGTAAATAAGTTCAGTGACTCAAGTGTCCTTAGTCCCGCAACGTTTGTCCGTAGCATAAACCCAGTATATCCATACACTCAAAATAACACTTATTTTGTAACACAACTATAAAGCGTATCAAAGACTACCCAAAGAATAATACGTCCTCACAACTACATAAATCACAGTATACGTCACCCCAAACAAATGAAATACCGTGTACAAAAAGTTGTAGTCAGTCGGTCAGTCAGACAATCCGCCAACAGCTCTCCAGCGGAGAAAAGGCCACGAAAACCAACGGAGAGTTGTAGTCCACAGACGCACAGAGTGGATCCAATCCTGGGTAAACTCGCTTTAAGGCTACAAAACACACTGTAAGGCAACAAAACAAACGTAATGGCGAAGCTTCATCAACTGAAGGTAGTACACATCCTCATTCATGTCTCAATCACAACTTCTATCTTTTGCGCAGCTGATGCTGGCTATTTAATGAGGAATTAAAGGGGAAGCGCCCTATTAGAAGGAGAAGCACTGAGACGGTTCAGAAATATTCAGGGCCGTCACAGTGTGTGTGTGTGAGAGAGAGAGGGAGAGGGTCTGAGTCTGTTTCCAGTAGGGTAGTGTGTTTCCAGTAGGGTAGTGTGTTTCCAGTAGGGTAGTGTGTTTCCAGTAGGGTAGTGAGTCAGTAGGGTAGTGAGTTTCCAGTAGGGTAGTGTGTCAGTAGGGTAGTGTGTTTCCAGTAGGGTAGTGAGTTTCCAGTAGGGTAGTGTGTTTCCAGTAGGGTAGTGTGTTTCCAGTAGGGTAGTGAGTTTCCAGTAGGGTAGTGTGTTTCCAGTAGGGTAGTGTGTTTCCAGTAGGGTAGTGTGTTTCCAGTAGGGTAGTGTGTTTCCAGTAGGGTAGTGTGTCAGTAGGGTAGTGTGTCAGTAGGGTAGTGTGTTTCCAGTAGGGTAGTGTGTTTCCAGTAGGGTAGTGAGTTTCCAGTAGGGTATGTGAGTCAGCAGGGTAGTGTGTTTCCAGTAGGGTAGTGTGTTTCCAGTAGGGTAGTGTGTTTCCAGTAGGGTAGTGTGTCAGTAGGGTAGTGTGTTTCCAGTAGGGTAGTGTGTTTCCAGTAGGGTAGTGTGTCAGTAGGGTAGTGTGTTTCCAGTAGGGTAGTGTATTTCCAGTAGGGTAGTGTGTCAGTAGGGTAGTGTGTTTCCAGTAGGGTAGTGTATTTCCAGTAGGGTAGTGAGTTTCCAGTAGGGTAGTGTGTCAGTAGGGTAGTGTGTTTCCAGTAGGGTAGTGTATTTCCAGTAGGGTAGTGTGTCAGTAGGGTAGTGTGTTTCCAGTAGGGTAGTGTGTCAGTAGGGTAGTGTGTTTCCAGTAGGGTAGTGTATTTCCAGTAGGGTAGTGTGTCAGTAGGGTAGTGAGTTTCCAGTAGGGTATGTGAGTCAGCAGGGTAGTGTGTTTCCAGTAGGGTAGTGTGTTTCCAGTAGGGTAGTGTGTTTCCAGTAGGGTAGTGTGTCAGTAGGGTAGTGTGTTTCCAGTAGGGTAGTGTATTTCCAGTAGGGTAGTGTGTCAGTAGGGTAGTGTGTTTCCAGGGTAGTGTGTTTCCAGTAGGGTAGTGTGTTTCCAGTAGGGTGAGTGTGTTTCCAGTAGGGTAGTGTGTTTCCAGTAGGGTAGTGTGTCAGTAGGGTAGTGTGTTTCCAGTAGGGTAGTGTATTTCCAGTAGGGTAGTGTGTCAGTAGGGTAGTGTGTTTCCAGGGTAGTGTGTTTCCAGTAGGGTACTGTGTTTCCAGTAGGGTAGTGTGTTTCCAGTAGGGTAGTGTGTTTCCAGTAGGGTAGTGTGTTTCCAGTAGGATAGTGAGTTTCCAGTAGGGTAGTGTGTTTCCAGTAGGGTAGTGTGTTTCCAGTAGGGTAGTGTGTTTCCAGTAGGGTAGTGAGTTTCCAGTAGGGTAGTGTGTCAGTAGGGTAGTGTGTTTCCAGTAGGGTAGTGAGTTTCCAGTAGGGTAGTGTGTCAGTAGGGTAGTGTGTTTCCAGTAGGGTAGTGTATCAGTAGGGTAGTGTGTTTCCAGTAGGGTAGTGTGTTTCCAGTAGGGTAGTGTATTTCCAGTAGGGTAGTGTGTCAGTAGGGTAGTGTGTTTCCAGTAGGGTAGTGTGTCAGTAGGGTAGTGTATTTCCAGTAGGGTAGTGTGTCAGTAGGGTAGTGGGTTTCCAGTAGGGTAGTGTATTTCCAGTAGGGTAGTGTGTTTCCAGTAGGGTAGTGTTTGTCAGTAGGGTAGTGTGTTTCCAGTAGGGTAGTGTGTCAGTAGGGTAGTGAGCTTCCAGTAGGGTAGTGTGTTTCCAGTAGGGTAGTGTGTTTCCAGTAGGGTAGTGTGTCAGTAGGGTAGTGTGTTTCCAGTAGGGTAGTGTATTTCCAGTAGGGTAGTGTGTCAGTAGGGTAGTGAGTTTCCAGTAGGGTATGTGAGTCAGCAGGGTAGTGTGTTTCCAGTAGGGTAGTGTGTTTCCAGTAGGGTAGTGTGTTTCCAGTAGGGTAGTGTGTCAGTAGGGTAGTGTGTTTCCAGTAGGGTAGTGTGTTTCCAGGGTGGTCAGAGGGTAGTGTGTTTCCAGTAGGGTAGGTATTTCCAGTAGGGTAGTGTGTCAGTAGGGTAGTGTGTTTCCAGGGTAGTGTGTTTCCAGTAGGGTAGTGTGTTTCCAGTAGGGTAGTGTGTTTCCAGTAGGGTAGTGTGTTTCCAGTAGGGTAGTGTGTCAGTAGGGTAGTGTGTTTCCAGTAGGGTAGTGTATTTCCAGTAGGGTAGTGTGTCAGTAGGGTAGTGTGTTTCCAGGGTAGTGTGTTTCCAGTAGGGTACTGTGTTTCCAGTAGGGTAGTGTGTTTCCAGTAGGGTAGTGTGTTTCCAGTAGGGTAGTGTGTTTCCAGTAGGATAGTGAGTTTCCAGTAGGGTAGTGTGTTTCCAGTAGGGTAGTGTGTTTCCAGTAGGGTAGTGTGTTTCCAGTAGGGTAGTGAGTTTCCAGTAGGGTAGTGTGTCAGTAGGGTAGTGTGTTTCCAGTAGGGTAGTGAGTTTCCAGTAGGGTAGTGTGTCAGTAGGGTAGTGTGTTTCCAGTAGGGTAGTGTATCAGTAGGGTAGTGTGTTTCCAGTAGGGTAGTGTGTTTCCAGTAGGGTAGTGTATTTCCAGTAGGGTAGTGTGTCAGTAGGGTAGTGTGTTTCCAGTAGGGTAGTGTGTCAGTAGGGTAGTGTGTTTCCAGTAGGGTAGTGTGTCAGTAGGGTAGTGGGTTTCCAGTAGGGTAGTGTATTTCCAGTAGGGTAGTGTGTTTCCAGTAGGGTAGTGTTTGTCAGTAGGGTAGTGTGTTTCCAGTAGGGTAGTGTGTCAGTAGGGTAGTGAGCTTCCAGTAGGGTAGTGTGTTTCCAGTAGGGTAGTGTGTTTCCAGTAGGGTAGTGTGTTTCCAGTAGGGTAGTGTGTCAGTAGGGTAGTGTGTTTCCAGTAGGGTAGTGTGTTTCCAGTAGGGTAGTGTGTCAGTAGGGTAGTGTGTTTCCAGTAGGGTAGTGTGTTTCCAGTAGGGTAGTGTGTTTCCAGTAGGGTAGTGAGTTTCCAATAGGGTAGTGTGTCAGTAGGGTAGTGTGTTTCCAGTAGGGTAGTGGGTTTCCAGTAGGGTAGTGTGTCAGTAGGGTAGTGTGTTTCCAGTAGGGTAGTGTTTTTTCCAGTAGGGTAGTGTGTTTCCAGTAGGGTAGTGTGTTTCCAGTAGGGTAGTGTGTTTCCAGTAGGGTAGTGTGTCAGTAGGGTAGTGTGTTTCCAGTAGGGTAGTGTGTTTCCAGTAGGGTAGTGTGTCAGTAGGGTAGTGTGTTTCCAGTAGGGTAGTGTGTCAGTAGGGTAGTGTGTTTCCAGTAGGGTAGTGAGTTTCCAATAGGGTAGTGTGTCAGTAGGGTAGTGTGTTTCCAGTAGGGTAGTGGGTTTCCAGTAGGGTAGTGTGTCAGTAGGGTAGTGTGTTTCCAGTAGGGTAGTGTTTTTTCCAGTAGGGTAGTGTGTTTCCAGTAGGGTTGTGTGTTTCCAGTAGGATAGTGTGTTTCCAGTAGGGTAGTGTGTTTCTAGTAGGGTAGTGTCAGTAGGGTAGTGTGTTTCCAGTAGGGTAGTGTGTTTCCAGTAGGGTAGTGTGTTTCCAGTAGGGTTGTGTGTTTCCAGTAGGGTAGTGTGTCAGTAGGGTAGTGTGTCAGTAGGGTAGTGTGTTTCCAGTAGGGTACTGTGTTTCCAGTAGGGTAGTGTGTTTCCAGTAGGGTAGTGTGTTTCCAGTAGGGTAGTGTGTTTCCAGTAGGGTAGTGAGTTTCCAGTAGGGTAGTGTGTCAGTAGGGTAGTGTGTTTCCAGTAGGGTAGTGTGTTTCCAGTAGGGTAGTGAGTTTCCAGTAGGGTAGTGTGTCAGTAGGGTAGTGTGTTTCTAGTAGGGTAGTGAGTTTCCAGCAGGGTAGTAGGTCAGTAGGGTAGTGTGTTTCCAGTAGGGTAGTGTGTTTCCAGTAGGGTAGTGTGTTTCCAGTAGGGTAGTGAGTTTCCAGTAGGGTAGTGTGTCAGTAGGGTAGTGTGTTTCCAGTAGGGTAGTGAGTTTCCAGTAGGGTAGTGTGTCAGTAGGGTAGTGTGTTTCCAGTAGGGTAGTGTATCAGTAGGGTAGTGTGTTTCCAGTAGGGTAGTGTGTTTCCAGTAGGGTAGTGTATTTCCAGTAGGGTAGTGTGTTTCCAGTAGGGTAGTGAGTTTCCAGTAGGGTAGTGTGTCAGTAGGGTAGTGTGTTTCCAGTAGGGTAGTGTGTCAGTAGGGTAGTGTGTTTCCAGTAGGGTAGTGTGTCAGTAGGGTAGTGGGTTTCCAGTAGGGTAGTGTATTTCCAGTAGGGTAGTGTGTTTCCAGTAGGGTAGTGTTTGTCAGTAGGGTAGTGTGTTTCCAGTAGGGTAGTGTGTCAGTAGGGTAGTGAGCTTCCAGTAGGGTAGTGTGTTTCCAGTAGGGTAGTGTGTTTCCAGTAGGGTAGTGTGTTTCCAGTAGGGTAGTGTGTCAGTAGGGTAGTGTGTTTCCAGTAGGGTAGTGTGTTTCCAGTAGGGTAGTGTGTCAGTAGGGTAGTGTGTTTCCAGTAGGGTAGTGTGTTTCCAGTAGGGTAGTGTGTTTCCAGTAGGGTAGTGTGTCAGTAGGGTAGTGTGTTTCCAGTAGGGTAGTGAGTTTCCAATAGGGTAGTGTGTCAGTAGGGTAGTGTGTTTCCAGTAGGGTAGTGGGTTTCCAGTAGGGTAGTGTGTCAGTAGGGTAGTGTGTTTCCAGTAGGGTAGTGTTTTTTCCAGTAGGGTAGTGTGTTTCCAGTAGGGTTGTGTGTTTCCAGTAGGATAGTGTGTTTCCAGTAGGGTAGTGTGTTTCTAGTAGGGTAGTGTCAGTAGGGTAGTGTGTTTCCAGTAGGGTAGTGTGTTTCCAGTAGGGTAGTGTGTTTCCAGTAGGGTTGTGTGTTTCCAGTAGGGTAGTGTGTCAGTAGGGTAGTGTGTCAGTAGGGTAGTGTGTTTCCAGTAGGGTACTGTGTTTCCAGTAGGGTAGTGTGTTTCCAGTAGGGTAGTGTGTTTCCAGTAGGGTAGTGTGTTTCCAGTAGGGTAGTGAGTTTCCAGTAGGGTAGTGTGTCAGTAGGGTAGTGTGTTTCCAGTAGGGTAGTGTGTTTCCAGTAGGGTAGTGAGTTTCCAGTAGGGTAGTGTGTCAGTAGGGTAGTGTGTTTCTAGTAGGGTAGTGAGTTTCCAGCAGGGTAGTAGGTCAGTAGGGTAGTGTGTTTCCAGTAGGGTGTGAGTTTCCAGTAGGGTAGTGTGTTTCCAGTAGGGTACTGTGTTTCCAGTAGGGTAGTGTGTTTCCAGTAGGGTAGTGTGTTTCCAGGGTAGTGTGTTTCCAGTAGGGTAGTGTGTTTCCAGTAGGGTAGTGTGTTTCCAGTAGGGTACTGTGTTTCCAGTAGGGTAGTGTGTTTCCAGTAGGGTAGTGTGTCAGTAGGGTAGTGTGTTTCCAGGGTAGTGTGTCAGTAGGGTAGTGTGTTTCCAGTAGGGTAGTGTGTTTCCAGTAGGGTAGTGTGTTTCCAGTAGGATAGTGTGTTTCCAGTAGGGTAGTGTGTCAGTAGGGTAGTGAGTTTCTAGTAGGGTAGTGTGTCAGTAGGGTAGTGTGTTTCCAGTAGGGTAGTGTGTTTCCAGTAGGGTAGTGTGTTTCCAGGGTAGTGTGTCAGTAGGGTAGTGTGTTTCCAGTAGGGTAGTGTGTTTCCAGTAGGGTAGTGTGTTTCCAGTAGGATAGTGTGTTTCCAGTAGGGTAGTGTGTCAGTAGGGTAGTGTGTTTCCAGTAGGGTAGTGTGTCAGTAGGGTACCGTGTTTCCAGTAGGGTAGTGTTTTTCCAGTAGGATAGTGTGTTTCCAGTAGGGTAGTGTGTCAGTAGGGTAGTGTGTTTCCAGTAGGGTAGTGTGTCAGTAGGGTAGTGTGTTTCCAGTAGGGTAGTGTGTTTCCAGTAGGGTAGTGTGTTTCCAGTAGGATAGTGTGTTTTCAGTAGGGTAGTGTGTCAGTAGGGTAGTGAGTTTCCAGTAGGGTAGTGTGTTTCCAGTAGGGTAGTGTGTTTCCAGTAGGGTAGTGTGTTTCCAGTAGGGTAGTGTGTTTCCAGTAGGGTAGTGTGTCAGTAGGGTAGTGTGTTTCCAGTAGGGTAGTGTGTTTCCAGTAGGGTAGTGTGTCAGTAGGGTAGTGAGTTTCCAGCAGGGTAGTGTGTTTCCAGTAGGGTAGTGTGTTTCCAGTAGGGTAGTGTGTTTCCAGTAGGGTAGTGTGTCAGTAGGGTAGTGTGTTTCCAGTAGGGTAGTGTGTTTCCAGTAGGGTAGTGTGTCAGTAGGGTAGTGAGTTTCCAGCAGGGTAGTGTGTCAGTAGGGTAGTGTGTTTCCAGTAGGGTAGTGTGTCAGTAGGGTAGTGTGTTTCCAGTAGGGTAGTGTGTTTCCAGTAGGGTAGTGTGTTTCCAGTAGGGTAGTGTGTCAGTAGGGTAGTGTGTTTCCAGTAGGGTAGTGTGTCAGTAGGGTAGTGTGTTTCCAGTAGGGTAGTGTGTTTCCAGTAGGGTAGTGTGTTTCCAGTAGGGTAGTGTGTCAGTAGGGTAGTGTGTTTCCAGTAGGGTAGTGTGTTTCCAGTAGGGTAGTGAGTTTCCAGTAGGGTAGTGTGTTTCCAGTAGGATAGTGTGTTTCCAGTAGGGTATGTGAGTCAGTAGGGTAGTGTGTCAGTAGGGTAGTGAGTTTACAGTAGGGTAGTGTGTCAGTAGGGTAGTGTGTTTCCAGTAGGGTAGTGTGTTTCCAGTAGGGTAGTGTGTCAGTAGGGTAGTGAGTTTCCAGCAGGGTAGTGTGTCAGTAGGGTAGTGTGTTTCCAGTAGGGTAGTGTGTCAGTAGGGTAGTGTGTTTCCAGTAGGGTAGTGTGTTTCCAGTAGGGTAGTGTGTTTCCAGTAGGGTAGTGTGTCAGTAGGGTAGTGTGTTTCCAGTAGGGTAGTGTGTCAGTAGGGTAGTGTGTTTCCAGTAGGGTAGTGTGTTTCCAGTAGGGTAGTGTGTTTCCAGTAGGGTAGTGTGTCAGTAGGGTAGTGTGTTTCCAGTAGGGTAGTGTGTTTCCAGTAGGGTAGTGAGTTTCCAGTAGGGTAGTGTGTTTCCAGTAGGATAGTGTGTTTCCAGTAGGGTATGTGAGTCAGTAGGGTAGTGTGTCAGTAGGGTAGTGAGTTTACAGTAGGGTAGTGTGTCAGTAGGGTAGTGTGTTTCCAGTAGGGTAGTGTGTTTCCAGTAGGATAGTGTGTTTCCAGTAGGGTATGTGTTTCCAGTAGGATAGTGTGTTTCCAGTAGGGTAGTGTGTTTCCAGTAGGGTAGTGTGTCAGTAGGGTAGTGTGTTTCCAGTAGGGTAGTGTGTTTCCAGTAGGGTAGTGTGTTTCTAGTAGGGTCGTGTGTTTCCAGTAGGGTAGTGTGTCAGTAGGGTAGTGTGTCAGTAGGGTAGTGTGTTTCCAGTAGGGTACTGTGTTTCCAGTAGGGTAGTGTGTTTCCAGTAGGGTAGTGTGTTTCCAGTAGGATAGTGTGTTTCCAGTAGGGTAGTGTGTCAGTAGGGTAGTGAGTTTCCAGTAGGGTAGTGTGTCAGTAGGGTAGTGTGTTTCCAGTAGGGTGTAAGTTTCCAGTAGGGTAGTGTGTTTCCAGTAGGGTAGTGTGTTTCCAGTAGGGTAGTGTGTTTCCAGGGTAGTGTGTCAGTAGGGTAGTGTGTTTCCAGTAGGGTAGTGTGTTTCCAGTAGGGTAGTGTGTTTCCAGTAGGATAGTGTGTTTCCAGTAGGGTAGTGTGTCAGTAGGGTAGTGAGTTTCCAGCAGGGTAGTGTGTCAGTAGGGTAGTGTGTTTCCAGTAGGGTAGTGTGTCAGTAGGGTAGTGTGTTTCCAGTAGGGTAGTGTGTCAGTAGGGTAGTGTGTTTCCAGTAGGGTAGTGTGTTTCCAGTAGGATAGTGTGTTTCCAGTAGGGTATGTGAGTCAGCAGGGTAGTGTGTCAGTAGGGTAGTGTGTTTCCAGTAGGGTAGTGTATTTCCAGTAGGGTAGTGAGTTTCCAGTAGGGTAGTGAGTCAGTAGGGTAGTGTGTTTCCAGTAGGGTAGTGTGTTTCCAGTAGGGTAGTGTGTTTCCAGTAGGGTAGTGTGTTTCCAGTAGGGTGGTGAGTTTCCAGTAGGGTAGTGTGTTTCCAGTAGGGTAGTGTGTCAGTAGGGTAGTGTGTTTCCAGTAGGGTAGTGTGTCAGTAGGGTAGTGTTTCAGTAGGGTAGTGTGTCAGTAGGGTAGTGTTTCAGTAGGGTAGTGTGTTTCCAGTAGGGTAGTGTGTTTCCAGTAGGGTAGTGTGTTTCCAGTAGGGTAGTGAGTTTCCAGTAGGGTAATATGTGTGTAACTTTCTTTCGTATTCTGAGTCTGTGTTTGTTTGTAACAACATCCCCACACTTGTCTGTGAAAGTTTCTCTGGTTTTCCATGTCTCAGGGTGACTTTTCACCAACTTTCATTCCTGTCAGAGAGAGAGTGAAAAGCAAGAGAGTGAGAAAACAAAGGAGTGGAGCCTGTCAAACCATCACTCAGAAAAGGTGCACTATAACTTGAGCTTCAGTGAGAAAAGCACTTTTCCACGCTAGATTCCAACTCTCGCTGTTTTGTCCAAAACATGTTGTGTTGTTGTTGCTTTGTGGTTCTAGATGAGGCCTTTCTGTCAGTACTGTCAGTGAGTATGTTTACATGGACAGTAAGAATTCGATATTAAACTGATTACAGCAGTAGGCAGATTATGCAATAGTCATGTTAACACCTTACTCTGCTTATCTTAATCGGCGTAAGGTCAAAATACAGCGATTTAAAACACCTGGTTTTCTAAGCAATCTTTCGAATTATTAGGACATGTAAACACCTTAATGGGCGTTCCAGCTGTGTATTTGATCTGCACATGTGCTAGCACCAGCCCAGCGAGCCTCCCTCTAGTGCGTGTGAAATCCCGTGTGGCTCAGTTGGTAGAGCATGGCACTTGCAACGCCAGGGTTGTGGGTTCGATTCCCACGGGGGACCAGTATGAATGAAAATGTATGCACTCACTACTGTAAGTCGCTCTGGATAAGAGTGTCTGCTAAATGACTAAAATGTAAATGTGAGTTCTGGACAACTGAATGCATGTGTCTTAGAAGTCGTTTTCACATGCAAACATTATATGTCCGAACTCAGAATCAAATATGCTTACCAAAAATAACATGGTCACTGTGGTAGAATGTTTATTTTGATTGGCGATTATCTGCAATTATCAGAGTGCCATCAGGTAGCCTGATTTCAGATGTAAACAGGATTATTAGGTAAATCGTTCTTCTTGCAAAGCATGTAAATGTTTTAATCAAACTAATATATGAATCTGATGATCCACAATAATCGCATTATTGTGTGCATGTAACTGTACTCAGTGGCACACAGACAAGCATCGTCTGCCTTTGGTGTTTCCAACAGCTGGCATTCTCTATTCCCCACCCACCCGTGCTACTCTCTACTCAAACCTACTAATGTGCCCAATCAGAGTCCTTATGCAACGCTGCTCTCAATCGCTTCTCCAGTAGGGTAGTGTGTTTCCAGTAGGGAAAGTCTCAGTCTTATCCCAACCACTTAAATGGCCTGTTTCATGTTAACATATGTATAATACACTGATGTAGGGTCTCCTGTAATAATGCATGTGTATAATCAGTCTCTCTCTCTCTCTCTCTCTCTCTCTCTCTCTCTCTCTCTCTCTCTCTCTCTCTCTCTCTCTCTCTCTCTCTCTCTCTCCTCTCTCTCTCTCTCTCTCTCTCTCTCTCTCTCTCTCTCTCTCTCTCTCTCTCTCTCTCTCTCTCTCTCTCTCTCTCTCTCTCTCTCTCTCTCTCTCTCTCTCTCTCTCTCTCTCTCTCTCTCTCTCTCTAATGTCGACCTTTAGTGAACATTGTTGTCTTGTGAGGTGTTGGCCGCCACTTGCTTGTTCACCCTATTCCCTCTATGGCTCTACCTCTCTCTCACTGTGCTGTACAGAGCAGATTACATTCACTCACTGAGGGGGTCAATTGCCACAGGCTTGGAGGGATGTTCCCAAAGTCATTCATTTCTCCTTCCTCCTCTCTTCTTCCCTTATGCTGTCATTTAGGTTCCTTTCACACACCCCTGTTGTCTTTCTCAGCAACCTCCCTCTCTCCCTACCTCCCTCCCTCTCTCCCTACCTCCTTCCCCCTCTCCATATCTCCCTCCCTCCCACTACTACCCCTCCACCTCCCCTCTCTCACTCCCTCCCTCTCTCTCTCCCTAACGCCCTCCTTCCCCCTCTCCCACTACTACCCCTCCACCTCCCCTCTCTCACTCCCTCCCTCTCTCTCTCCCTACCGCCCTCCTTCCCCCTCTCCCACTACTACCCCTCCACCACCCCTCTCTCACTCCCTCCCTCTCTCTCTCCCTACCGCCCTCCTTCCCCCGTCTCCCACTACTACCCCTCCACCACCCCCTCTCTCACTCCCTCTCTCTCCCTACCGCCCTCCTTCCCCCTCTCCCTATCTCCCTCCCCCTCTCCCTATCTCCCTCCCCCTCTCTCCTACTACTACCCCTCCACCACCCCTCTCTCACTCTCTCCCTCTCTTCCTACCTCCCTCCTTCCCCCCTCTCCCTATCTCCCTCCCCCTCTCCCTATCTCCCGCTCTCCTTCTCCCACTACTACCCCTCCACCATCTCTATCTCTCTCTCTCTCTCTCTCTCTCTCTCTCTCATTAACATTTCTCTCCGTATATCGACGGCACCTCCTCGCTGTGTCATTTCTAAAATGACAGATGGACTTTTTAAAGGAAGCCAACAATAAGCGCTTTGGGAAATTAATTGTAGCTTTGTGTTGAATTGATGGCAGCTAGCGACATCCTTTATCTCCCCCCGAAAATGAATATAAATGTATTTTATGGACGGGACAGGGTTGATTTCATCTCTCATTGGCTAACTCATCCTCTGGCCCCTCCCCCTTTTGCATTAATCTACAAGAGGCTCTCCGTCATGGTGGAAGCAGGAGCAGAGACAGATGAATTAGCTGTCAGAACACAGGAAAGAAGATAAAAGGCAAAGCGATCTCCACTTTGGAAATATGACAATGTGTTCCAGTTGTCAGACAAATGTGTTCTTAGTTTAGACAGGGGAAAGAGACTGATGTGAATCTTAAATGTCTTTTTTTTCTTCTTCTCTGTTGTGTGTGTGTTTACACGTGTATACATGCTTGTGTGTGTGTGTGTGTGCATACGTGTTTTTTTTGTCTGTTCGCCTGTGACTGCATATGTATGTCTGTGTGTGTGTGTGTGTGTGTGTGTGCCTATGTTTGTCCCTGTCTCTGTGTGTGTGTGTGTGTGTCTGTCTGCCTGCCTGTATATCTGTGCGTGCCTGCATGGTTGTGTGTCTGTCTGTCTGTCTGCGGTTGCGTGTGTGTGGATACCCAGGTCACGGTGTCAGACGGCGGTCCCAGCCCCAAACACTCCACGGTGTGGGTGATCGTCCACGTGCTGGATGAGAATGACAACAAGCCCACGTTCCCAGAGAAGGTGTACCAGATCAAGCTACCAGAGAGGGACAGGAGGAAGAGAGGAGAGCCTATCTACAGGGCCTTTGCCTACGACAGGGATGAAGGGGTTAACGCTGACCTCTCCTACAGCATCATCGACGGCAACGAGGACGGCAAGTTCTTCATCGACCCCAAGACGGCGGTGGTGTCGTCACGGAAGCAGTTCACCGCCGGGAGCTACGACATCCTCACTGTATGTGACCTTTGAACTTTACTTTGAATCTGTGTGTCTCTTTCTAACCAACTGCCATTATCTTTGTCTTGTTCTACCCCCGTCTCTCTCTTCTCTTTCACTTAGACAAATACAAAAAAGCTAAAATGTTCCTCATTTCAATATTAACGCGTCTTTTTGTGAAGTAGGCTATATGAACTAAGAACTCTCAGTGTATTTCCTCAGTCATATTTCATGATGTTTTCTTCAACAGTACAGTATATCACTCTCTCTATAATCCTCTTGCCATTCTTCTAGATATTTCTTGCCACTCTCATCCTTTCTGTGACAAATGATAATTCATATGAAAATTACATGTTTCTCTCTCTCCATCACCTCCCCTCCATTTCTCTGATCCTTGTTCTCTCTTTCTCTCTCTAACGCTCTCTTTCTCCAACCCTTTTCCTCTTTCCCTCCTCCTTCCCTTCTGTCCTCCCCATCCCCAGATCAAAGCCACAGATAATGGCCGCCCCCAGAAGTCGTCGACGGCCCGCCTGCACATCGAGTGGATCCGTAAGCCCTCGGCCTCAGTGGCCCCCCTGCTGTTCGACGAGCAGTACTACAACTTCACCATCATGGAGAGTGACAAGGTGGCCGAGATAGTGGGTGTGGTCTCCATGCAACAGAGCTCCAACCCCCTCTGGTTTGACATCACAGGTATGGCTCCACCCAGAGGCGGGGGCTGATGGGCGGTTTGTTTGGGGGAGGGATGTATCTGATTGGCTGAGGTGACTGTCAGTCAGGTAGGGTATGTACCATTATTGGTGCATGGTGTTTGGGCTGACGTTTTGGTTTGGTTTGATGTGTGTGTTTGTGCGTGAGGCCCAGCTCAGGTACTGTGACCTCACTGCATGGTCTGTTGCCAGTGTGTCTCTCTCTCTCTCCTCTGCCATCCCACGGTCACCATGCCGATTTTAGCACACACCACCGGCTGTAAAGGTCTGTATGTCAGTGGAGAAGCAATTGAGATGTCTCAAAGTCCCTGCTAGATATTCTGGGAACTCTAATGGAGAGAAATGCCATGCGCTTAAAGGGGTTAATTCACTCTCTTTGGAAGATTGACAACATTGACAAACTTACATTTTGAAATGAAGTACCCCTTTAAAGTGCTTAAATATTTATGCTGTTTTTTTACCATAATGATTGAGCTCATTATACCAACTACAGCTGCTAAGAAATATGTCTTTGACATGCTGATTTCAGACACAATTTACTGTCTTATTCTCATGGTAAAGAATTTTGTGTAAGATCAGTGGAATGTCCCTTTAAGAGTTGTTAAATGCCAGGGACATGCCACACTTACAAGTATTTTCTCAATTTTAAACCTTTTGATCTTTTGAAGTCCAATTTTATCCACATAAAAGGCTCAAAAAGATTATGTAATATCCAGTTTACGTATCTGCATTTTTCTGCCAACATGCAGCGACATTTGTCAAATCCATATCGTTTTGTGAATTAATTATTGTCAAAGCCAGTCAGTTTTAATCTTGCTTTAATTATTTTAATTAATTTAATCAGTTGCAAAATCCATTTAGTTTTATTAGAATTTAAGTTTTGTTAGAATTAATATGATTATACAGTTTAACTTTCTATGAATTGATTGTGGTCCATCTACAGTGGCTTGCAAAAGTATTCACCCCCATTGGCATTTTTCCTATTTTGTTGCCTTACAACCTGGAATTAAAATGGATTTTGGGGGGGTTTGTATCATTTGATTTACACAACATGCCTACCACTTTGAAGATGCAAAATATTTTTTCTTGTGAAACAAACAAGAAATAAGACAAAAAAACAGAAAACTTGAGCGTGCATAACTATTCACTCCCCCCAAAGTCAATAAATTGTAGAGCCACCTTTTGCAGCAATTACCGTTGAAAGTCTCTTGTGGTATGTCTCTATAAGCTTGGCACATCTAGCCACTGGGAATTTTGCCCATTCTTCAAGGCAAAACTGCTCCAGCTCCATCAAGTTGGATGGGTTCCGCTGGTGTACAGCAATCTTTAAGTCATACCACAGATTCTCAATTGGATGGAGGTCTGGGCTTTGACTAGGCCATTCCAAGACATTTAAATGTTTCCCCTTAAACCACTCAAGTGTTGCTTTAGCAGTATGCTTAGGGTCATTGTCCTGCTGGAAGGTGAACCTCCGTCCCAGTCTCAAATCTCTGGAAGACTGAAACAGGTTTCCCTCAAGAATTTCCCTGTATTTAGCGCCATCCATCATTCCTTCAATTCTGACCAGTTTCCCAGTCCCTAATGATGAAAAACATCCCCACAGCATGATGCTGCCACCACCATGCTTTACTGTGGGGATGGTGTTCTCGGGGTGATGAGAGGTGTTGGGTTTGCGCCAGACATAGCGTTTTCCTTGATGGCCAAAAAGCTCAATTTTAGTCTCATCTGACCAGAGTACCTTCTTCCATATGTTTGGGGAGTCTCCCAAATGGCTTTTGGTGAACACCAAACGTGTTTGCTTCTTTTTTTCTTTAAGCAATGGCTTTTTTCTGGCCACTCTTCCATAAAGCCCAGCTCTGTGGAGTGTACGGCTTAAAGTGGTCCTATGGACAGATACTCCGATCTCCGCTGTGGAGCTTTGCAGCTCCTTCAGGGTTATCTTTGGTCTCTTTGTTGCCTCTGATTAATGCCCTCCTTGCCTGGTCCATGAGTTTTGGTGGGCGGCCATCTCTTGGCAGGTTTGTTGTGGTGCCATATTCTTTCCATTTTTTTATAATGGATTTAATGGTGCTCCGTGGGATGTTCAAAGTTTCTGATATTTTTTTATAATCCAACCCTGATCTGTAATTCTCCACAACTTTGTCCCTGACCTGTTTGGAGAGCTCCTTGGTCTTCATGGTGCCGCTTGCTTGGTGGTGCCCCTTGCTTAGTGGTGTTGCAGACTCTGGGGCCTTTCAGAACAGGTGTATATATACTGAGATCATGTTACAGATCATGTGACACTTAGATTGCACACAGGTGGACTTTATTTAACTAATTATGTGACTTCTGAAGGTAATTGGTTGCACCAGATCTTATTTAGGGGCTTCATAGCAAAGGGGGTGAATACATATGCACGCACCACTTTTCTAATATTTATGTTTTCTAATTTTTTGAAACCATTTTTTTTCATTTCACTTGACCAATTTGGACTATTTTGTGTGTGTCCATTACATGAAATCCAAATAAAAATCAATTTAAATTACAGGTTGTAATGCAACAAAATAGGAAAAACGCCAAGGGGGATGAATACTTTTGCAAGGCACTGTATATAACTATTTTTTATATAATGTAATATAATATTTTTAAAGCTGATAGTTCTCTAGCCAAACTGCACTATGGGTAGGTGAGTTTATGTTGAGAGCATTCAGCCCAGAGACAAGTGGATTGACTACATGGCCAGGACCGTGTTTCCAAGAATGCTCCATGATCCATCTCTCTTTTGTTGTCACTGAGCAGTGGCGGTCAGTGTGTGTTCCAGTGGGAGATACTTTCTGGCTTATGCTTCCAGCTCTAGGCTCTCTCTCTCTATGGCTGCTCTCTCTGGCCTAATACTCTACTCTCCTTTATGCCCCTCTCCTCTCCTCCTCTTTTCCTCTCTTCTCTGCTCAATGCCTCACTCATTTTCTCCTCTAGGATCACATCTCTCTCTCTCCTTCTCTCTCCCTCCTCGTAATTCCTCCTCTATTTGCCCTATATATCTCCCTGTCCTTCCTTTCCTCCCTTCCTTTCCTCCCTTACTTTCCTCACCTTCTCTTTCCTCTTCCTCTCCCTCCCCTCTTACCATTACCATTCCTCACCCTCTCGCTTTCCCTCTCCTCCCACTTTCTGTCTCACCTCCTCTCCAATTCCCCTTCTCCCCTTCCTCTCCCCCTGTCTCTCTTCTTTCCTTTCTCCCTGTCTCACCCTTTCTCTCCTCTTCTCTCCCTCCCTCTTCTCTCCTCTCTCAATGCTTCGTGTCTGGAAGGTCCCAGGCCTTTCCGGGAGATGTTCTATATACTGCAGACCGCTTGTGGCAAGAACTGTTCCACAGAAGGTATCTCAGTTTGACTCCGAACTGCTTTTTTCTGCTTCAATTTTCCTTTTCTTCCTCTTTTATTTTACCCATCATTCACCTGTGCTTTTCCCATCATTCACTGTGTGCCCAGTGCTGCTCACGCCTTCTTCTGATTGGTTGGTTGTAGACAAAGGGGGCGGGGCAGGTGAAAGGTGTTTTCCCTGCACAGAAGCTCGACAGAGTGGATGTGTGTGGGTTTTTGTTTTGTGTGTGTGTGTGCATGGGTGTGTTTGTGTGTTTTTACAAATTATTTATAATGTACATCCCACACAGAAGCTCATTAGAGAGTGTGTTGGTGTGTCTGTGTGTGCTTCCCACATGTATAATGTACATTGTAACCCTTTCTTCCAAGGTTAACATAAGTGATTTGTTTTGGAGAAATTCCTCGCTGTACTAAATTGGCTATCAGACCCTGTGGTCTCCCTTTATAGCGAAGCCCATATCTGCTGCCATGGCAACGACCCCTGAGTGACCCTGGCGACAGCTTTGTCTAATGGCCTGCTAAAGCATCAGTATTTGGGGAAACATCACACCCACCACCCCTGAGCTGTGAGCGACACACACTACACACTCACAGAGGCGGAAACACACACACAGGCACACACATGCAGAAACATGCAGGCACACACGCACAGACACAAACGCTTACCCACACAAAAAAATACACACACTATGTTGCACTCACACACACACACGTTCAGACACACACACACTACATTATTACACACACCTCCCACTGACAACCCAATTAAGGGGATGGCTGGTTAGTGGGAGGTGTGGGAGTTTAGGGTCAGGGGTGAGCTCATTGTCACTTTGCCCCTGGTTAGAGAGAGTCCCTCACTGTAAATGTCTGTTGCTCTGCCACAGGCACCTCTCCAACCAGAGGAACCAACAGGGAGAGGATGTAGGGAGAGAGAGGAGAGGGGTAGGGTTGGAGAGCGAGAAGGAGGGGGATAAAGATAGAGAGAGGGAAAGAGAAAGAGGACAGGAGAAAATGAGAGGGAAAGAAAGAGAGGGCTAGAGGGAAAATAGGTGGAAAGTAGAGGAGAAAGAGGAGAGACTTATTAAAGATGGAAGGAGCGGAGGAGAAAGAGAGGACGAGGAGCTTCAGCGATTAAAGGAAAGATTAAATGGAGGGCAGAGGATAGTCTTGGATGAAAAATAGAGAGGGAGTGAAAGGTAGAGAGAGGGAGGGGGGGGGACTCAGGGGCCAGGTGAGAGTAGAGGGGCTAAACACTGTGATTCATTTACGGGGACAGACCCTCACAGCCCAGCCCATTATTCACCAGAACACTAACACACACACACACACACACACACACACACACACACACACACACACACACTCCAAACACATTCAGATACCAAATACATACAGTGAGGGAAAAAAGTATTTGATCCCCTGCTGATTTTGTACGTTTGCCCACTGACAAAGAAATGATCAGTCTATAATTTTAATGGTAGATTTATTTGAACAGTGAGAGACAGAATAACAACAAAAAATCCAGAAAAACGCATGTAAAAAATGTTATAAATTGATTTGCATTTTAATTAAGGAAATAAGTATTTGACCCCCTCTCAATCAGAAAGATTTCTGGCTCCCAGGTGTCTTTTATACAGGTAACGAGCTGAGATTAGGAGCACACTCTTAAAGGGAGTGCTCCTAATCTCAGTTTGTTACCTGTATAAAAGACACCTGTCCACAGAAGCAATCAATCAATCAGATTCCAAATTCTCCACCATGGCCAAGACCAAAGAGCTCTCCAAGGATGTCAGGGACAAAATTGTAGACCTACACAAGGCTGGAATGGGCTACAAGACCATCGCCAAGCAGCTTAGTGAGAAGGTGACAACAGTTGGTGCGATTATTCGCAAATGGAAGAATCACAAAATAACTGTCAATCTGGCATGGGGCATGGGGCTCCACACAAGATCTCACCTCGTGGCGTTGCAATGATCATGAGAACGGTGAGGAATCAGCCCAGAACTACACGGGAGGATCTTGTCAATGATCTCAAGGCCGCTGGGACCATAGTCACCAAGAAAACAATTGGTAACACACTACGCCATGAAGGACTGAAATCCTGCTGCGCCCGCAAGGTCCCCCTGCTCAAGAAAGCACATATACAGGGCCGTCTGAAGTTTGCCAATGAACATCTGAATGATTCAGAGGAGAACTGGGTGAAAGTGTTGTGGTCAGATGAGACCAAAATCGAGCTCTTTGGTATCAACTCAACTCGCCGTGTTTGGAGGAGGAGGAATGCTGCCTATGACCCCAAGAACACCATCCCCACCGTCAAACATGGAGGTGGAAACATTATGCTTTGGGGGTGTTTTTCTGCTAAGGGGACAGGACAACTTCACCGCATCAAAGGGACGATGGACAGGGCCATGTACCGTCAAATCTTGGGTGAGAACCTCCTTCCCTCAGCCAGGGCATTGAAAATGGGTCGTGGATGGGTATTCCAGCATGACAATGACCCAAAACACACGGCCAAGGCAACAAAGGAGTGGCTCAAGAAGAGGCACATTAAGGTCCCGGAGTGGCCTAGCCAGTCTCCAGACCTTAATCCCATAGAAAATCTGTGGAGGGAGCTGAAGGTTCGAGTTGTCAAATGTCAGCCTCGAAACCTTAATGACTTGGAGAAGATCTGCAAAGAGGAGTGGGACAAAATCCCTCCTGAGATGTGTGCAAACCTGGTGGCCAACTACAAGAAACGTCTGACCTCTGTGATTGCCAACAAGGGTTTTGCCACCAAGTACTAAGTCATGTTTTGCAGAGGGGTCAAATACTTATTTCCCTCATTAAAATGCAAATCAATTTATAACATTTTTGACATGCGTTTTTCTGGATTTTTTTTGTTGTTATTCTGTCTCTCACTGTTCAAATAAACCTACCATTAAAATTATAGACTGATCATGTCTTTGTCAGTGGGCAAACGTACAAAATCAGTAGGGGATCAAATACTTTTTTCCCTCACTGTACACACAAGCATGTACAACCGCTTCCGAATTCCCCTCACACATACTTTTTGCACATGCCTAAATCTATGCTCCCTTATCACACACACACACACACCACCCACACACCACCCACACACACACACTAATCCACTGCTAAACGCATTACTGTCCAGAAAGTATAACACACCCATTTGACTATTATTTAACTGCTATTAAACCTCCTAAACACACACACCGTCCAAACGGATGCCGTTTTAACCACTCAACGTTTGCCATGTATGCCATGTCAACCATCCAGCCACCAAATCCTATAAACACATCATCAAGTCATCCTCTTATAGACGAGCCACCACAACCCTACGCTACATTCTGAGCAGCTGGGTTCTATATATCAAGTCAATCCAGACAGCTGGGTTCTATATATCAAGTCAATCCAGACAGATGGGTTCTATATATCAAGTCAATCCAGACAGCTGGGTTCTATATATCAAGTCAATCCAGACAGCTGGGTTCTATATATCAAGTCAATCCAGACAGCTGGGTTCTATATATCAAGTCAATCCAGACAGATGGGTTCTATATATCAAGTCAATCCAGACAGCTGGGTTCTATATATCAAGTCAATCCAGACAGCTGGGTTCTATATATCAAGTCAATCCAGACAGCTGGGTTCTATATATCAAGTCAATCCAGACAGATGGGTTCTATATATCAAGTCAATCCAGACAGCTGGGTTCTATATATCAAGTCAATCCAGACAGCTGGGTTCTATATATCAAGTCAATCCAGACAGCTGGGTTCTATATATCAAGTCAATCCAGACAGATGGGTTCTATATATCAAGTCAATCCAGACAGCTGGGTTCTATATATCAAGTCAATCCAGACAGCTGGGTTATATATATCAAGTCAATCCAGACAGCTGGGTTCTATATATCAAGTCAATCCAGACAGCTGGGTTCTATATATCAAGTCAATCCAGACAGCTGGGTTCTATATATCAAGTCAATCCAGACAGATGGGTTCAATATATCAAGTCAATCCAGACAGCTGGGTTCTATATATCAAGTCAATCCAGACAGATGGGTTCTATATATCAAGTCAATCCAGACAGCTGGGTTCTATATATCAAGTCAATCCAGACAGCTGGGTTCTATATATCAAGTCAATCCAGACAAAGCATGACTGTGATGATGATGCCAATTCAGTTTGATCCTATGTCCCCTGTCCAGCCTATACCAATCAATCCCAGAAATCCTAGATTCTCCACTCAGCCTACTCAAACGATCCCAGAACCTCCCCACGCACTCAATCAACCACTCACTATATCCTAGCCATTTTCTCAACCGATTAAAGCTAGTTAACGAAGGCGTTGTTGAACTAATTTCCAAACAGCAATTCTCCTCATTTTCCTATTCTTTTGTTAATTTGCTTGGTTTTATCTGTTTACGCCAAACGCTAACTTCCTCCCCTCCTCCTTCGTTGAAAGGAAGATAAATATGCCTCTTTATCGGTTGTGCTGCCTGCCAGAGTGTTTTTAAGCACTGGAGCGGCTTCCCTTACAATCTGCATAGAGAGACTGAGGGAAGCAATTTTAGCGTTTAATAACAGCCGTGTCGCGGAGGGTTCGGTTTCCCCTCTATAATTTGATGGAAGGGAACTGTTCTTTTTCCGTCTGCCCGGTTGCCGCCGTGCCAAACCTCAGTGCCTCCTTTCCCGAAATGGAGCGTTTGGTTGATTGGGTCATATAGGATGGCTCCAGACAGACAGACAGACAGACAGACAGGCAGAGAGACACAGCCTTCTGAAGCCTTCATGGTTGGATTTTAATACTCTTAAATGGCTTATTTTTCTTAATACTGTAGTGGATTCGGCTATTTCAGCCACACCCATGCAATCTCCATAGACAAACATTGGCAGTAGAATGGCCTTACTGAAGAGCTCAGTGACTTTCAAAGTTGGCACCGTCATAGGATGCCACCTTTCCAACAAGTCCGTTCGTCAAATTTCTGCCCTACTAGAGCTGCCCCGGTCAACTGTAAGTGCTGTTATTGTGAAGTGAAAACGTCTAGGAGCAACAACAGCTCAGCCGCTAAGTGGTAGACGACACAAGCTCACAGAACAGGACCGCCGAGTGCTGAAGAACGTAGCGCATAAAACTTGTCTGTCCTTGGTCTGTCCTCACTACCGAGTTCCACACTGCCTCTGGAAGCAATGTCAGCACAATAACTGTTAATCGGGAGCTTCATGAAATGGGTTTCCATGGCCGAGCAGCCACACACACAACCCTAAGATCACCATGCGGAATGCCAAGCGTCAGCTGGAGGGGTGTAAAGCTCGCTGCCATTGGACTCTGGAGCAGTGGAAACGCGTTCTCTGGAGTGATGAATCACGCGTCACCATCTGGCAGTCCGACGGACAAATCTGGGTTTGGCGGATGCCAGGAAAACGCTACCTGCCCTAATGCATAGTGCCAACTGTAAAGTTTGGTGGAGGAGGAATAATGGTCTGGGGCTGTTTTTTCATGGTTCAGGCTAGGCCCCTTAGTTCCAGTGAAGGGAAATCTTAACGCTACAGCATACAATGACATTCTAGACGATTCTGTGCTTCCAACTTTGTGGCAACAGTTTGGGGAAGGCCCATTCCTATTTCAGCATGACATTGCCCCCGTGCACAAAGCGAGGTCCAAACAGAAATGGTTTGTCGAGATCGGTGTGGAAGAACTTGACTGGCCTGCACAGAGCCCTGACCTCAACTCCATCGAACACCTTTGGGATGAATTGGAACGCCGACTGCGAGCCAGGCCTAATCGCCTGACATCAGTGCCCGACCTCACTAATGCTCTTGTGGCTGAATGGAAGCAAGACCCCGCAGAAATGTTCCAAAATCTAGTGGAAAGCCTTCCCAGAAGAGTAGAGGCTGTTATAGCAGCAAAGGGGGGACCAACTCCATGTCAATGCCCATGATTTTGGAATGCGATGTATGACGAGCAGGTGTCCACATACTTTTGGCCATGTAGTGTATATTGCACTCCACTAATGAATGTAAAATCGTCTGGTACGGATATGATGCTAATCAGCATACTGAACCGTAAAAGCACTAGATTGCTGTTAGCAGAAGTTAAGGGAATGAGACAAGGATCATGGCTGTTTTCAGTCTCTTCCTTTTGCACATCTTTTGAGGAAATCTGTTAGAACCGCATCTCTGGAGTTATAATGATTTAAGAGACAGATGATAGAGAACTGGAAGTGTTTATTCTAACCCAAGCACAAATAGGACACACACACACACCCATGGTGAGTGGTGGAGCGTTATAGCATTAGCTGGTGCTGGGCTGAGGTCATGGCTTTATTAGACAGAGACGCCGGGGAGGAATCTGCACCACATACGCTAGTGCGTGCGCACACACACACACACACACACACACACACACACACTCACTCACTCACTCACTCACTCACTCACTCACTCACTCACTCACTCACTCACTCACTCACTCACTCACTCACTCACTCACTCACACACACACACACACACACACACACACTCACACACTCACACACACACACATAATCTCATTCATACACACATACTCATTCATATAGTATACACACAGGCATGCAGACAAGCAGACACATTCTCACACACACAGTCTTGTACAGCAAACCTTGTGGGGACACACAATTCGGTCCCATTCAAAATCCTATTTTCCCTAACCCCTAAACCTAACCCTAACCCGTACTCTTACCCTTACCCTAACCCTAACCTTAACCCTAACCTTAACCCAAAAACCTAACCCTAAACATAACCCTAGCTCCTAACCCTAAAACTAACCCTAGCTCCTAACAATAACCCTTAATGTAATTTTAACCCTAACACTAATTCTAACCTTAAACCTAAACCCCCTAGACATAGCATTTGACCTTGTGGGGACTAACAAAATGTCCCCAGTTGGTCAAATTTCTGGTCCCCACAAGAACTTCTGCTCCCCACAAGAATAGTTAAACACGTCTACGACACACACACACAAACACTCCGGACCCTTACATCGCACCTCCAAATGACCTTTACACACTCTGAGCTGTGAGTGGGATCAGCGTGAGGCCAAAATGTCCATTTAAATCAATTAGGTACCAGAGATGAGGCTATGGTTTAATTGCAGCCAGTCTTAGTGGGCTCATTTCAGACTCGGGCCCGTTCACGCCTGAAGCTCCATTGACACAGGCTCTGTTAATTCAGTCTTTCAGGGCTCTGTTAATTCAGTCTTTGAGGGCTCCGTTAATTCAGTCTTTGAGGGCTCTGTTATTTCAGTCTTTGAGGGCTCTGTTAATTCAGTCTTTGAGGGTTCTGTTAATTCAGTCTTTGAGGGCTCTGTTAATTCAGTCTTTCAGGGCTCTGTTAATTCAGTCCCTCGAGGACTGTTAATTCAGTCTTTGAGGGCTCTGTTAATTCAGTCTTTCAGGGCTTTTTTAATTCAGTCTTTGGGGGCTCTGTTAATTCAGTCTATCAGGGCTCTGTTATTTCAGTCCCTCGAGGACTCTGTTAATTCAGTCTTTGAGGGCTCTGTTAATTCAGTCTTTCAGGGCTCTGTTAATTCAGTCCCTCAAGGACTCTGTTTATTCAGTCTATGAGGGCTCTGTTAATTCAGTCTTTCAGGGCTTTTTTAATTCAGTCTTTGGGGGATCTGTTAATTCAGTCTTTGAGGGCTCTGTTAATTCAGCCTTTGAGGGCTCTGTTAATTCAGTCTTTCAGGGCTCTCTCGTTTACTGGCTCTCTGTCTCTTAATTGTTATTTGCAGGAAGAGGAGGAAAGACTTCAGTCTGTCACAGTCTTGTTGGGTCTCTCTGAACCTAGTAATTACTCACAGATTGGTTGAAAGACACACGCACACACACATACACACACACACACACACACACTTGTATTGTGATTGTGCATGCCCACTCCCTGTTAGTTTATGTGTGTACGCTTTTGTGTGTAATGTTGTATTTGTGTGTGTTTGTGTCTATTTATGTATTCCCTGGAAGAGAGACAGGAATTGTTCAGATCATATACTCCACACAACACTGTCACACCCACAATTCAGTATGCTTCCCTGTTTTTCACTATCACAGACCCATACACCTTATTAAAATGTACGTTTATGTGTAAGAGAGTCTGTTTGTTAGTGTGAGGTAGAGAGAGAGAGAGAAGAAGAGTGAGAACGTTTGTGAAAGACAAAAGAGAGCGAGAGATGAATAAACCAGCCCCTCCTCCTCCTCTGTCTCTAACCCCCCTCTGCTCTCTATTCCCCCCTCCTGGCCAGGTGGTAACACTGACAGCCTGTTTGACATAGAGAAGTGCGTGGGCACCATCATCATCGCTAAGCCTCTGGACGCTGAGCAGCGCTCCTTCTACAACATGACTGTGGAGGTGACGGACGGGACCAACTCTGCAGCCACACAGGTAGCTGGAGACACAATATATCAGATCCCTATTTATTTATTCTCAGAAAGAGACAAATCTACTACCTGTATGTGTTGATTTTGGAGTGCGTAAGTTAAAGTTAACGTGGCACTGTTAGTATTGTGTTCTGTAGCTTTCGACCACCTGTACATCTGAACACGCATAAATGCACCCTTACACAGACCCTCACACACACCCTCATAAAGTATAAACCACATGCATGCTACTAATAGTTACTTTTGAAACCACATACACAGACCTCGCCTTCATGGACGGAAGCTACACTCCCATGCCCTCATTTTTCCCAAGGACATTATGTTTTTAACAAATTTCATCAGCCATTTTGGAAAACGTCTTTAGATGGTGTGATGGATGGCGTCACATTGTCACATTAATGATGGCGTCTGGCGTTTCAAGGACCTATTAGAGTGATCGGAACACGGCGAGCGGTGATAACTAGCAGTGTAATCGTCTCTCTCTCCCCGCGTCTAATTCCTCTGTTTGTACAGAGGACAGTAGCCTCCCCTGTCCTGTTCTGCCATGTCCTGTCCTGTTCTGCCATGTCCTGTCCTGTTCTGCCATGTCCTGTCCTGTTCTGCCATGTCCTGTCCTGTTCTGCCATGTCCTGTCCTGTTCTGCCATGTCCTGTCCTGTTCTGCCATGTCCTGTCCTGTTCTGCCATGTCCTGTCCTGTTCTGTTCCTTTCGCACTGTTCAGACTGTGGTTGAACGGTCCAAAGATTGTTAGTGTATAAACTGAGCTAGTGTGAAGATTCTTTATCAGTCTCTGTTTGAGTTAGGAATGTCATGTTGTATAGTGGGTTGGACGTTATACAGTGTGATGATAGAGAAATATACCAGTATATCTTATTTCCCTTTCCTCTTTTAGATGATCTGTCACATACAATGTGTGTTTACTGTGTGTTAAATGCAGAAGGTGACTGTGGTGGAACAGGACACACACACACAGTAGAATGGATTAGCATTTTCATAGAGAGGAATGGATTGCACTGACATACGGAATGTGCTTGCAAGACACCTTATAATTTCCCTGTGACAGTCCGTTCCACGCGAATGTCACTCTACCTGCTCCGTTGTCATTTTCAGGGCCAGTGCTTTTCAATACCCAGGCATTAGGCCTGTGAAAGGGACACATTAATACATATAATTTATATTCATATGTATTTTGTATTTTTGTCATATCCATGCATGTCTGTCTGTCATGTTCCTACGGTGCTTGGCATTGTTTCTGTAAAGCGTTTTGAGACAAGGTGACAGAGAAACTGGTTCCCTGGTGTAAAGGATAGTATGCTGATACTGATAATGCTGGAGATTTAGATTAATATGAACACATTCACACATACATGTACTGTAGGTTTGGTTGCCTTTTTCCATTTCTTACATTATATTTTTCTCTCTCTCTCTCTCTCTCTCTCTCTCTCTCTCTCTCTCTCTCTCTCTCTCTCTCTCTCTCTCTCTCTCTCTCTCTCTCTCTCTTTCTCTCTCTCTCTCTCTCTCTCTCTCTCGCTCTCTCTCTCTCTCCCTCTTCCTCTTTTCGTTCAGAATGATAGCTGGAGGGAAATGCAAATTGGCTTTACTGTTGTGTGCCCTGAAAGAGAGAGCCAACCCACTGGGCACAGACGTCAATTCAACATCTATTTCACATTGGTTCAACGTAATTTCATTGAAATGACAACGTTGATTCAACCAGTGTGTGCCCAGTGAGAATCCTCATTAAGTACAGAGGTCTAATAGCTAGCTAGGGCACAGGAAGCCAAAAACATCCTCTCTCACCTACTCTACTCTCTATTCAGACTGAGTAACTATTTCTGTCTCAGTTGGTCCATTAGGCCATGTCGTGCTAGTACCTGTTCACGATGTCCAAGCCCCCTTGCTATTCATTCCAACACACTGCCTACCAACACACACACACACACACACACACACACACACACATACACATACAGTCCCTACACACCCCTGCAAGATAGTCCTGTGTAGATCAGTTGGTAGAGCATGGTGCTTGCAGCGCTATGGTTGTGGGTTTGATTCCCACGGGGGACCAGTACGAAGAAAGTATTAAAATGTATTCACTCACTACTGTAAGTCGCTCTGGATAAGTGTGTCTGCTAAATGTCTAAAAAGTAAAAATGCAAGATGTGCTGACTAAATCCCTATGGGTGTTCAATACACCTACAAACACATGTGTATCCCCCCGGCCCACACACACACCTGTAAGACATTCTGACAGTAGAGCCAGTCATGAGAGGCTGTGCTGACTTCCCTTCTTCAACATCACAGATGGAGGCTCAGCGTGACGCCCAATGGGGGAAATCTCCACTGTTCACCGGCAGGAAGACAGCTGCTGCTACTGTCTTATATTTAGCCTCCCAATACGCCTTCCTTCTTACGCAACGCAACCGCCTTTGTCACCGGCGGTGGGAATCTGCTGTTCTTGACTCACAAGATTTCCATGAGTCATCAACCGTCAACACAGTACATGACATGCAACACAACAAGCACGTCAGCAAACATATGTCTCGACTGGCATATACGGTACATGGCGTATATAAATACATGAACTGCAAAAACATCTTATTCACATAATAGTTGTGACAGACTCGCAAATATGTACTGTATGACACGGAACTGAATATAGTATCTGACCGACTGTATATGTTATGGCCTGAAGACAAAAACGTTTGTGTGTTGTAGTACTACGACATAGCCTACCCACAGCCCCCCTCTCTCCCTCTCTCCAGGTCCACATCACAGTGTTGGACAACAACGACAACGCACCCGTCTTCTCCCAGCCCACCTATGACATCACCATCTCTGAGGACACGCCCGCGGAGACGGAGGTGGTCCAGGTGTTGGCGTCGGACCGTGACGAGCGCCACCGCCTCACCTACTCCCTCCACAGCGCCATCGACCCCTCCAGCCTGCGGCTGTTCCGTATTGACCCCAACACTGGCACGGTGTATACTACAGAGAGACTGGACCACGAGGCTAGAGCACAGCACATCCTCACTGTCATGGTGAGAGACTGAGACCGTTACTGTTCTATCAAATATGGTTAGGTTATCTTGAATTTCATTGTAAGGGAGTATTCCATTTGCATTATTTGTTCACATTCTCTTAAGATTCTGCATGAAAAGCCCTCCATTGGTTATGGATGTGTTGAAGCTGTCAGAGGAGGAGAGGAGAGGAGAGGAGAGGAGAGGAGAGGAGAGGAGAGGAGAGGAGAGGAGAGATGTAGAGTGGGTCAAGAACATTATCTTTATTCCAGTAGCTTAATATTCTAATGTAACTCAGCTCTCCTGCCAGAGACTACTTCTATGTCTGTTCTCATTTTACCTGAGCTCATCATTAAGCAATTACACTAATTACTGAGAGCAATGAACCAACGTCTCACCCTCGTCAAGGGAATGAGACAGTTTTAGGAACCATGACCGTGTGTGTGTGTGTGTGTTGGGGAGAGAGATAAAAGGAATGTGCGAAAGAGAGATGTGAGAGTGATCTGTCTGGAACTGTTTTGTGTTGGTTGGGAGAGTGTTAGTGTGTGTGTGTGTGTGTGTGTGTGTGTGTGTGGAGTCAGACTGTATTTGTGTGTGTGTGTTTGGAGTTCTGAAATGAATCACCCTCATTCACTCTGTTTTACTTCATTTCCTCTGGTTCAGTGGGTAGTAAAAATAGGAAACGACTGCTCATCTTACCACTGTAGTCGTACTGTTTTCTCAAATCACTTCATCTCCGGGAAATGTAATTATCGATCAAACGTAGTCATTTTGAATTTTATCATACCGTGGTGATAAGCGAGGTAGGAACGTCTGCTTGACATTTTTAATGAGGGAAAATATTTCAGTTTGAGGCGGCGCACTGATTTAATTAGGTGGAATCCACAGGTAGATAGTATATTTAATATCTGGCATTCGGTGTGCCCATGGCAGTGCCTGCTGTGCTGGAACCAGGTATGTTTCTACATGTATAGGCTACAATATGATCAGTATCTCATAATTATAACATCTTCCTGCACTAAATAGATAAGAGGTCTAACAATATAAATATTTATTGACTACACATAACCACTACAGAGTCCAAGATAACAGTCCCCAAACAGAGCATTGACTACACATAACCACTACAGAGTCCAAGATAACAGTCCCCAAACAGAGCATTGACTACACATAACCACTACAGAGTCCAAGATAACAGTCCCCAAACAGAGCATTGACTACACATAACCACCACAGAGTCCAAGATAACAGTCCCCAAACAGACCATTGACTACACATAACCACCACAGAGTCCAAGATAACGGTCCCCAAACAGAGCATTGACTACACATAACCACTACAGAGTCCAAGATAACAGTCCCCAAACAGAGCATTGACTACACATAACCACTACAGAGTCCAAGATAACAGTCCCCAAACAGAGCATTGACTACACATAACCACTACAGAGTCCAAGATAACGGTCCCCAAACAGAGCACGTATAACAGTTTTGGCTATTGTGTGTAGCTGCTTTGATTAATAGAAAGGCTGAGCCACAATGATACTCCTATTATCCTGAGCCTCAGGCGAACATAGACAAACATGCATAGACACAGACAGAACAGACACAGAACAGCTCTTATCTCCAATGGACCCAGTGATCTTCCGCCTACCACTTCCTCAGTACCATAATACCATTCAGTCTAGGGCTATTATACCACTCATAGTCCCAGTGGGTTGTGTTAAGAGTGTTGAACTAGCCAGTGTTTCATAATACTGACAGCAGACCTAGCGCTAATTCTGATGCTAATGCTGGTTCTATTAATACTCACCCTGTGTGGTGCCTCGTATGAGACAGGCTTTTTCTCTGATCCCATTCTCTTGTTGTGGAGAGTCTCGCATCGGGGCATAAATATCCATCTCATTAGCCCTCTAATTCTCATCTGGTCTCTCAATGACAGGATTACTCCGTCCCAAAAGACCCATGGTGGTTTGCAGTGACACTCACTTTTCATTTCATGGGAAGTTAAAGCTTCAGTACATTTTATAAATGGAAACTCCAAGAATATTTGTCCTATTGATTCTGTTTGTTTAGAAAGTTATTTTGTAATATGCAAGTGTTTATTTTGCCTCATGCCGGTTATATAATGAGAAATGTAATTGTGTCAGATCTAATACTATACACCTGCATTAGTAGACCAATGATTAGAATAATTTTTCTCCCTCAGGTAAAAGACCAGGAGTTTCCGTACAGGAGGAACCTGGCCCGAGTGTTGGTGGATGTGGAGGATGTTAATGACCATGTCCCAGTGTTCACCAGTGCTCTGTACGAGGGTTCGGTCTATGAGTCTGCAGCAGTGGGCTCTGCTGTGCTCCAGGTGACTGCCCTGGACAAAGACAAGGGAGAGAACGCAGAACTCCTGTATACCATGGAATCAGGTGAGCAACTATAGAAAAGGAATTGTAACTAAACAATAAGGCCCGAGGAGGTATGGTACAGTGGGGAAAAAAAGTATTTAGTCAGCCACCAATTGTGCAAGTTCTCCCACTTAAAAAGATGAGAGATGCCTGTAATTTTCATCATAGGTACACGTTAACTATGACAGACAAATTGAGATTTTTTTTTCCAGAAAATCACATTGTAGGATTTTTAATGAATTTATTTGCAAATTATGGTGGAAAATAAGTATTTGGTCACCTACAAACAAGCAAGATTTCTGGCTCTCACAGACCTGTAACTTCTTCTTTAAGAGGCTCCTCTGTCCTCCCCTCGTTTCCTCTATTAATGGCACCTGTTTGAACTTGTTATCAGTATAAAATACACCTGTCCACAACCTCAAACAGTCACACTCCAAACTCCACTATGGCCAAGACCAAAGAGCTGTCAAAGGACACCAGAAACAAAATTGTAGACCTGCACCAGGCTGGGAAGACTGAATCTGCAATAGGTAAGCAGCTTGGTTTGAAGAAATCAACTGTGGGAGCAATTATTAGGAAATGGAAGACATACAACACCACTGATAATCTCCCTCGATCTGGGGCTCCACGCAAGATCTCACCCCGTGGGGGTCAAAATGATCACAAGAACGGTGAGCAAAAATCCCAGAACCACACGGGGGGACCTAGTGAATGACCTGCAGAGAGCTGGGACCAAAGTAACAAAGCCTACCATCAGTAACACACTACGCCGCCAGGGACTCAAATCCTGCTGTGTCCCCCTGCTTAAGCCAGTACATGTCCAGGCCCGTCTGAAGTTTGCTAGAGTGCATTTGGATGATCCAGAAGAGGATTGGGAGAATGTCATATGGTCAGATGAAACCAAAATATAACTTTTTGGTAAAAACTCAACTCGTCGTGTTTGGAGTACAAAGAATGCTGAGTTGCATCCAAAGAACACCATACCTACTGTGAAGCAGGGGGGTGGAAACATCATGCTTTGGGGCTGTTTTTCTGCAAAGGGACCAGGACGACTGATCCGTGTAAAGGAAAGAATGAATGGGGCCATGTATCGTGAGATTTTGAGTGAAAACCTCCTTCCATCAGCAAGGGCATTGAAGATGAAACGTGGCTTGGTCTTTCAGCATGACAATGATCCCAAACACACCGCCCGGGCAACGAAGGAGTGGCTTTGTAAGAAGCATTTCAAGGTCCTGGAGTGGCCTAGCCAGTCTCCAGATCTCAACACCATAGAAAATCTTTGGAGGGAGTTGAAAATCCGTGTTGCCCAGCGACAGCCCCAAAACATCACTGCTCTAGAGGAGATCTGCATGGAGGAATGGGCCAAAATACCAGCAACAGTGTGTGAAAACCTTGTGAAGACTTACAGAAAACGTTTGACCTGTGTCATTGCCAACAAAGGGTATATAACAAAGTATTGAGAAACTTTTTTGTTATTGACCAAATACTTATTTTCCACCATAATTTGCAAATAAATTCATTAAAAATCCTACAATGTGATTTTCTGGAATTTATTTTCTCATTTTGTCTGTCATAGTTGACGTGTACCTATGATGAAAAGTACAGGCCTCTCTCATCTTTTTAAGTGGGAGAACTTGCACAATTGGTGGCTGACTAAATACTTTTTTTCCCCACTGTATTTCTGTTTCATCAGACCAGAGGACATTTCTCCAAAAAGTACGATCTTTGTCCCCATGTGCATTTGCAAACCGTAGTCTGGCTTTTTATGGTGGTTTTGGAGCAGTGGCTTCTTCCTTGCTGAGCGGCCTTTCAGGTCATGTCGATATAGGACTTGTTTTACTGTGGATATAGATACTTTTGTACCTGTTTCCTCCAGCATCTTCAAAAGCTCCTTTGCTGTTGTTCTGGGATTGATTTGCACTTTTCGCACCAAAGTACGTTCATCTCTAGGAGACAGAACGCGTCTCCTTCCTGAGCGGTATGACGGCTGCGTGGTCCCATGGTGTTTATACTTGCGTACTATTGTTTGTACAGATGAATGTGGTACCTTCAGGCGTTTGGAAATTGCTCCCAAGGATCAACCAGACTTGTGGAGGTCTACCATTTTTTTTCTGAGGTCTTGGCTGATTTCTTTTGATTTTCCCATGATGTTAAGCAAAGAGGCACTGAGTTTGAAGGTAGGCCTTGAAATACATCCACAGATACACCTCTAATTGACTCAAATGATGTCAATTAGCCTATCAGAAGCTCCTAAAGCCATGACATCATTTTCTGGAATTTTCCAAGCTGTTTAAAGGCACAGTCAACTTAGTGTATGTAAACTTCTGACCCACTGGAATTGTGATACAGTGAATTATAAGTGAAATAATCTGTGTAAACAATTGTTGGAAAAATTACTTGTGTCATGCACAAAGTAGATGTGCTAACCGACATGCCAAAACTATAGTTTGTTAACAAGAAATTTGTGGAGTGGTTGAAAAACGAGTTTTAATGACTCCAACCTAAGTGTATGTAAACTTCAGACTTCAACTGTACCTGGTAAAATAATGGTTAATAAACCACTCTAAGGGGGCCCTATTAAATCGCAGATTTTTTTCCCAAATTCTGTTTGATATTTACCAAATTATGTTTTCTCAGTTAAATCTTTTCTGGTTTTAGATGTATAAATGTTTTACTCTCAAAATTACAATTGTTCATAGAGAAACAATGAAATTGGATGTTCTGAGTCCATGTCATGCTTAAATCACATCAGAAGACAATTTTTTAGAAAACTAACAAATAGATTTTTGAGTGTAATTTAGTTGCGCATCTGGCCCTTTAATTACTGTCTAATGTGAGGAATGTGCCAGTCTAGCGATGGTTCTGTACTGCTGCTACTCATTTCATGGCAAAGTTAGCAAATAATAGATACAAATGATATACTTACTCATGATATTCTTCTGTCAGGTAAGCCTACTTTACAGTTAACATTTAATTGAGAAGGTTTTGGGGAAAGTACGCCCATTTCTGTCAACCTACAAAAATGGTTATCACATCAACTGGCTACAAATGGAGCGATAGACAAACGTGCGCACCACACAGACAGACAGGGACAATTGCTGGAAATTAATTGGCAGATATTGTGTTAGGTTTGGCTTTTTAAGCCAATAGTGGCTAACCAGAGGTGGGATAATGTCAATATTGTGTTGATTAGATAGTAGCTGGGAGCTTGCAGTGTCTGATACTTGTGAGATTTGTTTATGACAGTTTGCGGTGGAACACGTGAAAATGTCATGTACTTTCAGAATTGTTTGGCAAGCTACTCATAGGTCGGTCGACCTATTGGAGACTCCTGATATAGACAGTATATCGATAATAGATTACAATATACAAACAGTTTATATAGATTTAGTTACACTAGTTTTTATCACTGAATATTCATTGTTATGTCTGTTTTCCTTTAGGCAACACAGGGAACACGTTCCGGATTGAGCCGGTTCTGGGGATCATCTCTGTGGCCCGCGAGCTCGACCTCTCTAACATCGGCCATTACGTCATCACTGTCAGAGTCACCGACAACGGGTCCCCGCCACTCTCTGCCACCTCTGTGGTTCGCATCGCTGTCACGCTCTCCGACAATGCCGGACCCAAGTTCCCCCAGACCGAGTACCAGGCCGAGGTCACAGAGAACATTGCCGTGGGAACCTCTGTCACCACGGTGAGCGCCATGAGCCAATCCACACTGACCTATGACATCCGACATGGCAACAGCAAACGCACCTTCAGGATCAACCAGTATAGCGGTGTGATCACAACTCAAAAACCCCTTGACTATGAGACCACAGCATCTTATAACCTGATTGTCCAGGCCACCAACATGGCTGGGATGGCCTCCAACGCCACCCTGCTCATACGGGTGGTGGATGAAAACGACAACCCACCTGTGTTCCAGCTGCTGCGCTACCAAGGTAGTATCAGGGAGGCAGTGCCCATCAACAGTGTGGTCCTGAACCCAGACAACACTCCTTTGGTCATCAAGGCCACTGATGCTGACCGCAACCAGAACGCTCTCCTGGTCTATCAGATCGTTGAGGACACAGCCAAGATGTTCTTTACAGTGGATTCTGGCACCGGCTCCATCAGGACTATCGCCAACCTGGACCATGAGACGTTTGCTAGTTTTAACTTTCATGTTCACGTGAGGGACAGTGGGAGGCCTCAGCTGACAGCGGATAGCCCCACTGAGGTCACCATCCAAGTGATCGACACAAACGACTCTCCACCTGTCTTCACCCAGGACGCCTACGAAACTGTCCTGCTGCTGCCCACCTATGTAGGAGTAGAGGCATTACAGGTCTCAGCCACGGACCCAGATCAAAACGTCCCCACAGAACTCACCTACTCACTGACAGATGGCAACCTGGAGCACTTTGCCATCCAGCCCTCCAGCGGCATCATCACCGTCAAGAACAACAACTTCTCCAAGGAACGGTTCCGCTTCAATGTCAAAGTGTCCGACGGGAAGTTCTCCAACACTGCTCTAGTCACTGTGCTGGTCCGTGAGACGCTGGACTCTGGCCTCTTCTTCGCCCACAGCCTCTACTCCTCGTCCATCCAGGAGAACAATACGAACATCACCAAAGTCGCCGTGGTCAATGCAGTGGGGAATCGCCTCAACGAGCCCCTCAAGTACACCCTACTGAATCCAGGGACACGCTTCCGGATCCGACCCACCTCTGGCGTAATCCAGACCACTGGGGTTCCCTTCGACCGTGAGGAACAGGAGTTCTATGAGCTGGTGGTGGAGGCTGGGAGGGAGCACGACCATCTGCGTGTTGCCAGGGTGATGGTCAGGGTCCAGGTAGAGGACATTAACGACAACGCTCCTGTGTTCCTAGGACTTCCGTATTACGCTGCTGTCCAAGTGGAGGCTGAACCTGGTGCGCCCATATTCAGAGTTACCGCCGTGGACCGTGACAAAGGCATCAACGGAGATGTGTCCTACTACCTCAAAGACGACCACGGACACTTTGAGATTGACAGGCTGACGGGCGGCCTCCGTCTGAAGAAGGCTTTTGAGTCTGACCTGTCCAACCAGGAATACCAGATGGTAGTTTACGCCAAGGACGGAGGTTACCCTTCCCTCTCATCCACCGTAGAGTTCCCCATCACCGTGGTGAACAAGGCCATGCCCGTCTTTGACAAGTCCTTCTACGCAGTGACGGTGAATGAGGATGTAGAGGTACATACGCCTATATTAGGAATCAATGCCACCAGCCCAGAGGGCCAGAACATCATCTACACCATCGTGGAGGGAGACCCCTCTCTGCAGTTCGACATCGGCTTTGACACCGGAGTCATCAGAGTCATCAACTCCCTGGACTATGAGATCGCCCCATCCTTCCGTCTGACCGTCAGAGCCACAGACTACCTGACCGGCGCTCGTGCTGAGGTGGACGTAGATGTCACAGTTAATGACGTCAATGATAACCCTCCGGTGTTTGAGAAAACATCATATAAGGCGGTTCTGTCTGAGACTGCCATGATCGGCACTCCGGGGCTGCAAGTGGTGGCTACCGACCAAGACTCTGAGAAGAACAACATCGTACGCTATCAGATATTCTACCCCACAGATGCCTACAACAACACCGACCACTTCCACATTGACAGCAGCAGCGGCCTCATCCTGACCGCCCGCATGCTCGACCACGAGCTGGTCCAGCGCTATGACTTCATCGTCAGGGCAACCGATAACGGCTTCCCACCGCTGAGCAGTGAAGTGTCGGTCACAGTGGTGGTGAACGACATGAACGACAACCCTCCGGTGTTTAACCAGCTTCTCTACGAGGCCTATGTCAGCGAGCTGGCCCCTAGGGGCCATTTTGTGACCTGCATCCAGGCTTCGGATGCTGACAGCTCCGACTATGACAAACTGGAGTACAGCATCCTGTCAGGGAACGAAAGGATGAACTTTGTGATGGATGATAAGACTGGTATCATCACGCTGTCTGGTCACAGAAAGCAGAGGATGGAGCCAGCCTACAGTCTGAATGTATCCGTGTCTGATGGGGTGTTCACCAGCACGGCCCAGGTGCACGTCAGGGTCCTGGGGGCCAACCTCTACAGTCCTGTGTTTGAACTGAATGTCTACGAGGCAGAGGTACGGGAAAATGCAGCGATAGGAGTCAAGGTGATCCAGGTAAGAGCCATACATTTTAAAGTATTCAGCTTATGAGCATTAATTGAAATAATGATATGTATTTTATTTACTGAAGCTTTGATGTACACAATACTGTATTTGTAATAGTATTTGTAATATGTTTTGTTTGACATGTGCAATACCCCATCTAAAATAAAGTAACTTAACTATTATTTCCAGGTGAGGGCGACCGATGCTGACCCAGGAGTGTTTGGCCAGATTACCTACTCATTCATCAATGACGTGGGCAAGGACCAGTTCAGTGTGGACGCCAATGGTCAGATCACCACCCTGGAGAAGCTGGACAGAGAGGACCCAGCCAACAAGGACATTTTCCTCACGGTGGCAGCCCAGGACAAGGGTGGAAGGGCCTCCTACTGCACCGTCCGGGTCTCCCTGGTTGATGACAACGACAACGTCCCTCGCTTCAGAGCTACGGAATACCGTGCTTCCGTCAAATCTGATGTGGGCAAGGGCTTCCTGGTGACCCAGATCCAGGCATATGATCCTGACGATGGTGCCAACTCTAAAGTGACATACTCGCTCTACAGCGAGGCGCACGCACCCGTGGTGGATATCTTAGAGATCGACCCTGACAACGGCTGGATGGTCACCAAGGGGAGTTTCAGCCACCTGTGCAACTCTGTCCTGTCTTTCTTTGTCAAAGCAGTAGATGGAGGCATCCCTGTCAAGCACTCTTTAGTATCAGTCTACATCCATGTCTTGGCCCCTGACGCCCTCATCCCGTCCTTTAGCCAACCCCAGTTTTCCTTTACCGTCCCAGAGGACACCCCTATAGGAGCTGCCCTGGGGTCCGTCCGCCTCATCACCCAACCAGGCTACGCCTCGCTGCCAGTCACCTTTGCTCTGGTCAACGGAGAGACCGGGGAAAACAACCAGGATGGAGTCCTGGTGGTGGACTGGGACACTGGGGTCATCAAGCTGGACAAGCCCCTGGACCACGAGGTCATCACCTCCTTCCACTTCAAGATCACGGCCACGGTCCAGCAGGCCAAGCTGGACTCTGTGACCAGCGTAGACGTAGAAGTCAAAGTCTTGGATCTGAACGACAACAAGCCAGCATTTGAATCCAACTCTTACGAGGCAACAGCGATGGAAGGGATGCCTATCGGCACCATGATCATCCAGGTTCAGGCTCTGGACCCAGACTCTGGAGCTAACGGACAAGTTACATACAGCCTATGCACATTGGCGCAATCTGAAGGGGAGCCGGACCAATCCACAGAGACCTTCACCATTGACAGCAACACAGGCTGGATCTCTACTCTCAAGGAGTTGGACCACGAGATGTGCCCATCCTACGCCTTCCTGGTTGTGGCCTCAGACCTGGGGGAGGCCCTGACCCTCTCCTCAACCTCCATGGTGACCGTGGCCGTGTCAGACATCAACGACAACCCACCCAGCTTCCTGGATGAGAGGTACTGGGGCTCGGTGCGCGAGAGCGACCCCCCTGGCGAGGTGGTGGCGGTGCTCAACACTAGAGACGACGACAGCTCTGCAGTGAACCGCCAAGTCAGCTATCACATCACAGGTGAGTCAGAGAATGGGAGTGTGTGTGTTATTAATGTGTTTAGCTGTCTGTCCCCTTTATGCATCTTTATATGTCTCACTGTCTGTCTTTCAGCTTGTCTTCTGTCCCCCTCTCTCACTCACTGACTGTCTGTCTGCTTCTCTACCTTCATATTGTCTATCTCTATCTGTCTGTCTCTGTCTCCCTGTCTCACTTCACTGCCTGCCTGCCTCTCTATCTATCGATCTGTCTCTCTCTCTCACTCCACTGCCTGCCTCTCTATCTACTGTATCTGTCTGTCTATTTGTCTGTCTGTCGGTCTCTCTATCGGTCTCTTTGTCGGTCTATCTGTCTGTCTGTCTGTCTGTCTCGCTATCTGTCTGTCGGTCTGTCTGTCTGTCTGTCTCTCTGTCTCTCTGTCTGTCTGTCTGTCTGTCTCTGTCTCTCTGTCTGTCTGTCTATCTCTGCCTGTCTGTCTCGCTCTCTGTCTCTCGGTCTGTCTGTCTGTCTCTGTCTCTCTGTCTGCCTGTACCACTGTCTGTTTGTCTGTGTCTCTCGGTCTGTCTCTGTCTCTCTGTCTGCCTGTACCACTGTCTGTCTGTCGGTCTGTCTGTCTGTCTCTGTCTCTCAGTCTGCCTGTACCACTGTCTGTCTCTCTGTCTGTCTGTCTCTGTCTCTCTGTCTGCCTGGCTGTCTCTGTCTGTCTGTCTGTCGCCTTGTTTACTTCAGATAAACTCTTCATTTGTATTCTGCCTGGCTCATCTCCATCCCATCACAACAACGCTCGTGAATAAACACGAGGGAAACTCATAACACTAAATTAAGGATGAGGCATGATTTATAATTCATAAATGTCTTATTCGTATCTTAGGTATGTTTGCGCATGCCAGCAGTGGGGGCTTGATTAATAAACAATCGTTGTCGCAGTAATAATGATTTGAATACTGCTGAAACTAGCTCTCACTGCCACATAAGCAATTTTTTCACCACAAAATATGAAGCGCCTGCACAACAACCCTGACATTTAGCACAAAATTACAGCCTCGCCGAAGGCCGCTGAGGGTACTAAATACAGTTAGAGTAAACAGTTTAAAGACACGAGTACCTGCAGTGCATTTGATTAAAGTTGTTGCTATAGCAATAAGTACTGTTTTTATCTCTCTCCATGGCTTTAATGGATGGATGTTTCTTTTAAAGTGTTTGTGGCAGGAGACTGGAGATGGTTAATTAGATTGTGGTTGACCCAGGGACATCAATGGGAGTTCATTTTCATAAATGTGTTTGCCTTTTAGGGAGTATTTGATTTGGTGAAGTACCTGGCAGTTGAAAGTGTGGTCAAGTCTAGTTTGATACATAATGAAACAAAGATATCAAAGGTGAGAGAGAAGAACAAAAGAGGACTAAATCTGTCTTTTATGAATGTCTTGTTGAAAGAGTGTAAAAGTTGTCTGATTTGTTCTCTGCTAATTAACAAGTGAGGAAATAAGAATTAAGTAGGAACGCCCAATGAGACGGAGCGGTGGATCGCCATGCCACCTGGGAATAGGAAGCTAATGAAGGACTTTGAAAAGCAGGAAACCCTCTGCTGAATGGCATTCTAATGAGCATCGCCAGCAGAGAGAGAGAGAGGAAGGGAGGGAGGGAGGGAGAATAAAAGACAGGAGAGATGTGACCTTACTTACAACAAAGAGAGAGAGGGAGATAGATTGAGAAGGAGAATAAACTTATGTTACACACTGCATAGAAAAAGAGAGAGGATGAGAGAGAGAGAGAATGAATTGAGGTTACGTACTGCTGTGAGAGGGAGAGAATGAACGACAGCTAGATGTGACCTTACACAGCAGAGAGACACTGAACGGATTTTACACACTTTTACAAAGAGACACATTGAATCAATCTTTGACACAGCAGGAAATAGATATAAAGTGTCGTGGAAATTCTAATCAATAATGAGGAGAGACAAGGTCAATCACCAATCAGGATATTGCTTTATTCAAAACGTATTAATAGGGCAGCAGGTCACACCACCCACAACCGTGAATGGAGTGAGTGCTCTGCAATAATGAGGCTGGTCGACCCAACACTCTTGAGTGTTGGGCAGAGAGCTCTGACATACAGACAATACAAATACATTTTATAGCAAAGATGCACCCTCTCAGTCTACATGACAAACAGCAGATGTGTGGAATGAGTCAAAAGGTTAGGATTTGTATGAAATAAATGAATAATTCACAGCAGACAGTATCTGCGGTGAAGACTGTTCTCATTGTATGGAAACCAGGGTTTGGCCCCAAGACAAGGTTCTTATCAACATTATCCATACCCGAGCCATCTCTCCCTGGTACCTTACATTACACAAACACCAATTCAGTCTATGAAAATGCAGGTTCAGTCAGACCGGAGACATCTCCCTTTCACACACAACTAATCATAGAATGGAATGTGGCTGTTGATTTTGTCACCTAGCCATTCATAAATCAATTGTCAGCTCCAGATACCCCTATCTCGAAACCCATGTCCTTGACCACATGCCTAGACTAGCTGCAGGGAGCTGGAGTAGAAACCATCCCGTTACAAAAACCTAGCATTAGTAGAACAGTATATAATTGTTATCTATTAATATTAAACAAAACAGGTAAACATGTTACATGTAGATTTTTCTCTCACAAAAGCCAGGGATATACAGTACCAATCAAAGGTTTGGACACACCTACTCATTCAAGGTTTTTCTTTATTTTTACTATTTTTTACATTGTAGAATAATAGTGACCAGCTTCACCTGGAATGCTTTTCCAACAGTCTTGAAGGAGTTCCCACATATGCTGAGCAGTTGTTGGCTAATTTTCCTTCACTCTGCCGTCAGACTCATCCCAAACCATCTCAATTGGGTTGAGGTCGGGGCATTGTGGAGGCCAGGTCATCTGATGCAGCACTCCATCACTCTCCCTCTTGGTAAATTAGCCCTTACACAGCCTGGAGGTGTGATGGGTCATTGTCCTGTTGAAAAACAAATGATAGTCCCACTAAGCCCAAACCAGATGGGATGGCGTATCGCTGCAGAATGCTGTGGTAGCCATGCTGGTTAAGTGTGCCTTGAATTCTAAACAAATCACAGACAGTGTCACCAGCAAAGCACCCCCACACCATAGCACCTCCTCCTCCATGCTTTACGGTGGGAACTACACATGCGGAGATCATCCGTTCACCCACGCCGCGTCTCACAAAGCTACGGCGGTTGGAACCAAAAATCTCCAATTTGGACTCCAGACCAAAGGACACATTTTCACCTGTCTAATGTCCATTGCTCGTGTTTCTTGGCCCAAGCAAGTTTCTTCTTCTTATTGGTGTCCTTTAGTAATGGTTTCTTTGCAGCAATTCCACCATGAAGGCCTGATTCACACAGTCTCCTCTGAACAGTTGATGTTGAGATGTGTCTGTTACTTGAACTCTATGAAGCATTTATTTGGGCTGCAATTTCTGAGGCTGGTAACTCTAATGAACTTATCCTCTGCAGCAGAGGTAACTCTGGGTCTTCCATTCCTGTGGCGGTCCTCATGAGAGCCAGTTTCATCATAGCGCTTGATGGTTTTTGCGACTGCACTTGAATAACCTTTCAAAGTTCTTGAAATGTTACATATTGACTGACCTTCATGTCTTAAAGTAATGATGACTGATATTTCTCTTTGCTTATTTGAGCTGTTCTTGCCATAATATGGACTTTGTCTTTTACCAAATAGGGATATCTTCTGTATACATTTGACATTCTTGTCATTAACAGATGCTCTTATCCAGAGCGACTTACAGTCAGTGAGTGCATACATTTTCATACTGGCCCCCCGTGGGAAACGAACCCATAAACCTGGTGTTGCAAGCGCCATGCTCTACCAACTGAGCTACAGGGGACCTGTCACAACACAACTGATTGGCTCAAATGCATTAAGAAGGAAAGAAATTCCACAAATTAACTTTTAAGAAGGAACACCTGTTAATTGAAATGCATTCCAGATGACTACCTCATGACTGGTTGAGAGAATGCCAAGAGGTTGCAAAGCTGTCATCAAGGCAAAGGGTGGCTATTTGAAGAATCTCAAATATAAAATATATTTTGATTTGTTTAACACTTTTCTGGTTACTACATGATTCCATATGTGTTATTTCATAGTTTTGATGTCTTCACTTTTATTCTACAATGTAAAAAAAAAAAAAAAAAAAAACCTTGAATGAGTAGGTGTGTCCAAACCTTTGACTGGTACTGTATGTTTTTATACTCCCACAAAGGGAATACCTGTATGGAAGAGGTACCAACACCACAAGGTGAAAAACAACGTCATTTGATTAGATTTAGCCGAGCCAGATATTTTACAGACTATTTCATTACTGCTGTATTATAGTCTAATATTGTTGGGTGTTGTCTTGGCTACCTGATGGCATTCTATCTGCCAAATTTTGGGAGGATTTTAACACTTTGACGGAAGCCAGGGGATGCGATATGATATATCCACAGGCGTTGACTCCCAGCGGCTCCCAAAGCCTCATCTAGACATCTGCATCTTAGTTTCCGCCACACCATCCTTGATGAGGTAACATGAAAGTTTAATCAAATGTAAACAAACTGGAAAATGGAAATGTAATGATTGAGTCCCGTGTAGCTCAGTTGGTAGAGCATGGTGTTTGCAACGTCAGGGTTGTGGGTTCGTTTCCCACGGAGGACCAGTATGAGAAAAAAAAAATGTATGCACTCACTAACTGTAAGTCGCTCTGGATAAGAGCGTCTGCTAAATGACAAAAATGTAATTGAGTGTTTGTGATGTGGTTGGGCAGGCTTACAAGAAATGTCTTTGTGTGTCTGATCCATTTACAATGATGGAAATCTTTTTATATCAACTCTGTTTGCGTCCATCGTCCCCACCCAAGTCGCATCGATAGATCAAGATCATGCATTTAGCCACCGGCTGATTTTAATTACACAGAGTTTAGCGATGTTGAGATGAATCGGGAAGCTGGGTGTTTAGAGCTATCATCAGACCATATTGAGGGGAGTGGAGAGGAAAAAACTATTAGGATGTTATTATAATAGAAGAGTGGAGAGGAAATAACTATTAGGATGTTGTTATAATAGGAGGGGAGTGGAGAGGAAAAAACTATTAGGATGTTGTTATAATAGGAGGGGAGTGGAGAGGAAATAACTATTAGGATGTTGTTATAATAGGAGGGGAGTGGAGAGGAAATAACTATTAGGATGTTGTTATAATAGGAGGGGAGTGGAGAGGAAATAACTATTAGGATGTTGTTATAATAGGAGGGGAGTGGAGAGGAAATAACTATTAGGATGTTGTTATAATAGGAGAGTGGAGAGGAAATAACTATTAGGATGTTGTTATAATAGGAGGGGAGTGGAGAGGAAATAACTATTAGGATGTTGTTATAATAGGAGAGTGGAGAGGAAATAACTATTAGGATGTTGTTATAATAGGAGGGGAGTGGAGAGGAAATAACTATTAGGATGTTGTTATAATAGGAGGGGAGTGGAGAGGAAATAACTATTAGGATGTTGTTTTAATAGGAGGGGAGTGGAGAGGAAATAACTATTAGGCTGTTGTTATAATAGGAGGGGAGTGGAGAGGAAATAACTATTAGGATGTTGTTATAATAGGAGAGTGGAGAGGAAATAACTATTAGGATGTTGTTATAATAGGAGGGGAGTGGAGAGGAAATAACTATTAGGATGTTGTTATAATAGGAGGGGAGTGGAGAGGAAATAACTATTAGGATGTTGTTATAATAGGAGGGGAGTGGAGAGGAAATAACTATTAGGATGTTGTTATAATAGTAGGGGAGTGGAGAGGAAATAACTATTAGGATGTTGTTATAATAGGAGGGGAGTGGAGAGGAAATAACTATTAGGATGTTATTATAATAGGAGGGGAGTGGAGAGGAAATAACTATTAGGATGTTGTTATAATAGGAGGGGAGTGGAGAGGAAAAAACGATTACGATGTTGTTATAATAGGAGGGAAGTGGAGAGGAAATAACTATTAGGATGTTGTTATAATAGGAGGGAAGTGGAGAGGAAATAACTATTAGGATGTTGTTATAATAGGAGGGGAGTGGAGAGGAAAAATGTATTAGGATGTTGTTATAATAGGAGACAATGTTTGTCCTGCTGCTCCCTTTGTTTTATGTTTCAGACAGAGAGAATGTCTGTCTCTGACGGAGGTCTTTGGGCTGTGTTGTGGTATGTTGTCAGGGGGTATTGGCCAGTGAGTTGGGGTGGCTCAGACGTCAGGTCCCTAGTCTACACTCAGTGGACACTTTCTTAATCGAATGCACTTATTATATGTCACTCTGGATAAAAGTGTCTGCTGGAAAGCACTTCAGACAGAGGACTTCTAGCACTTCACTTCTCTGTCATTATTTTGTTTCCCCCTCCTTTTTCTAATTTCCTACTTTCTCTCAACGTGTGTGTCTGCCTGCCTGCCTGTCTGTCTGTCTGCCTTTGTCTGTCTGCATGCCTGTCTGCCTTTCTGCCTGCCTGTCTGCCTGCCTGCATGCCTGTCTGCCTGACTGTCTACCTGCCTGCCTGCCTGCCTGCCTGCCTGCATGCCTGCATGCCTGTCTGCCTGTCTGCGTGTCTGCCTGCATGCATGCATGTCTGCCTGCCTGCCTGCCTGCCTGCCTCCATATGTCTAGCCTATATAAGCATACCCTTTCCAGTCCCTCTGTCAGTCAGTCATTAATGAATGGGGTGAGGACAGAAGGAGGCTGATGAAGTGGTGAGGACAGAAGGAGGCTGATCAAATCAAATCAAAATGCATTTGTCACATGCGGCGAATACAACAGGTGTAGACTTTACCGTGAAATGCTTACTTACAAGCCTTAACCAACAATGCAGTTTTAAGATAAATAACAGTTAAGAAAAAATATTTAATAATTAATGTAAAGTGAAAAATAAAAGAGCAACAATAAAATAACAATAACGAGGCTATATACAGGGGGTACCGGTACCGAGTCAATGTGCAGGGGTACAGGTTAGTCGAGGTAATTGAGGTAATATATACAGTGAGGGAAAAAAAGTATTTGATCCCCTGCTGATTTTGTACGTTTGCCCACTGATAAAGAAATGATCAGTCTATAATTTTAAATGGTAGGTTTATTTGAACAGTGAGAGACAGAATAACAACAACAAAATCCAGAAAAACGCATGTTAAAAATGTTATAAATTGATTTGCATTTTAATGAGGGAAATAAGTAATATGGACTTTGTCTTTTACCAAATAGGGATATCTTCTGTATACATTTGACATTCTTGTCATTAACAGATGCTCTTATCCAGAGCGACTTACAGTCAGTGAGTGCATACATTTTCATACTGGCCCCCCGTGGGAAACGAACCCATAAACCTGGTGTTGCAAGCGCCATGCTCTACCAACTGAGCTACAGGGGACCTGTCACAACACAACTGATTGGCTCAAATGCATTAAGAAGGAAAGAAATTCCACAAATTAACTTTTTAAGAAGGAACACCTGTTAATTGAAATGCATTCCAGATGACTACCTCATGACTGGTTGAGAGAATGCCAAGAGGTTGCAAAGCTGTCATCAAGGCAAAAGGGTGGCTATTTGAAGAATCTCAAATATAAAATATATTTTGATTTGTTTAACACTTTTCTGGTTACTACATGATTCCATATGTGTTATTTCATAGTTTTGATGTCTTCACTTTTATTCTACAATGTAAAAAAAAAAAAAAAAAACCTTGAATGAGTAGGTGTGTCCAAACCTTTGACTGGTACTGTATGTTTTTATACTCCCACAAAGGGAATACCTGTATGGAAGAGGTACCAACACCACAAGGTGAAAAACAACGTCATTTGATTAGATTTAGCTCGAGCCAGATATTTTACAGACTATTTCATTACTGCTGTATTATAGTCTAATATTGTTGGGTGTTGTCTTGGCTACCTGATGGCATTCTATCTGCCAAATTTTGGGAGGATTTTAACACTTTGACGGAAGCCAGGGGATGCGATATGATATATCCACAGGCGTTGACTCCCAGCGGCTCCCAAAGCCTCATCTAGACATCTGCATCTTAGTTTCCGCCACACCATCCTTGATGAGGTAACATGAAAGTTTAATCAAATGTAAACAAACTGGAAAATGGAAATGTAATGATTGAGTCCCGTGTAGCTCAGTTGGTAGAGCATGGTGTTTGCAACGTCAGGGTTGTGGGTTCGTTTCCCACGGAGGACCAGGATGAGAAAAAAAAAAATGTATGCACTCACTAACTGTAAGTCGCTCTGGATAAGAGCGTCTGCTAAATGACAAAAATGTAATTGAGTGTTTGTGATGTGGTTGGGCAGGCTTACAAGAAATGTCTTTGTGTGTCTGATCCATTTACAATGATGGAAATCTTTTTATATCAACTCTGTTTGCGTCCATCGTCCCCACCCAAGTCGCATCGATAGATCAAGATCATGCATTTAGCCACCGGCTGATTTTAATTACACAGAGTTTAGCGATGTTGAGATGAATCGGGAAGCTGGGTGTTTAGAGCTATCATCAGACCATATTGAGGGGAGTGGAGAGGAAAAAACTATTAGGATGTTATTATAATAGAAGAGTGGAGAGGAAATAACTATTAGGATGTTGTTATAATAGGAGGGGAGTGGAGAGGAAAAAACTATTAGGATGTTGTTATAATAGGAGGGGAGTGGAGAGGAAATAACTATTAGGATGTTGTTATAATAGGAGGGGAGTGGAGAGGAAATAACTATTAGGATGTTGTTATAATAGGAGGGGAGTGGAGAGGAAATAACTATTAGGATGTTGTTATAATAGGAGGGGAGTGGAGAGGAAATAACTATTAGGATGTTGTTATAATAGGAGAGTGGAGAGGAAATAACTATTAGGATGTTGTTATAATAGGAGGGGAGTGGAGAGGAAATAACTATTAGGATGTTGTTATAATAGGAGAGTGGAGAGGAAATAACTATTAGGATGTTGTTATAATAGGAGGGGAGTGGAGAGGAAATAACTATTAGGATGTTGTTATAATAGGAGGGGAGTGGAGAGGAAATAACTATTAGGATGTTGTTTTAATAGGAGGGGAGTGGAGAGGAAATAACTATTAGGCTGTTGTTATAATAGGAGGGGAGTGGAGAGGAAATAACTATTAGGATGTTGTTATAATAGGAGAGTGGAGAGGAAATAACTATTAGGATGTTGTTATAATAGGAGGGGAGTGGAGAGGAAATAACTATTAGGATGTTGTTATAATAGGAGGGGAGTGGAGAGGAAATAACTATTAGGATGTTGTTATAATAGGAGGGGAGTGGAGAGGAAATAACTATTAGGATGTTGTTATAATAGTAGGGGAGTGGAGAGGAAATAACTATTAGGATGTTGTTATAATAGGAGGGGAGTGGAGAGGAAATAACTATTAGGATGTTATTATAATAGGAGGGGAGTGGAGAGGAAATAACTATTAGGATGTTGTTATAATAGGAGGGGAGTGGAGAGGAAAAAAACGATTACGATGTTGTTATAATAGGAGGGAAGTGGAGAGGAAATAACTATTAGGATGTTGTTATAATAGGAGGGAAGTGGAGAGGAAATAACTATTAGGATGTTGTTATAATAGGAGGGGAGTGGAGAGGAAAAATGTATTAGGATGTTGTTATAATAGGAGACAATGTTTGTCCTGCTGCTCCCTTTGTTTTATGTTTCAGACAGAGAGAATGTCTGTCTCTGACGGAGGTCTTTGGGCTGTGTTGTGGTATGTTGTCAGGGGGTATTGGCCAGTGAGTTGGGGTGGCTCAGACGTCAGGTCCCTAGTCTACACTCAGTGGACACTTTCTTAATCGAATGCACTTATTATATGTCACTCTGGATAAAAGTGTCTGCTGGAAAGCACTTCAGACAGAGGACTTCTAGCACTTCACTTCTCTGTCATTATTTTGTTTCCCCCTCCTTTTTCTAATTTCCTACTTTCTCTCAACGTGTGTGTCTGCCTGCCTGCCTGTCTGTCTGTCTGCCTTTGTCTGTCTGCATGCCTGTCTGCCTTTCTGCCTGCCTGTCTGCCTGCCTGCATGCCTGTCTGCCTGACTGTCTACCTGCCTGCCTGCCTGCCTGCCTGCCTGCATGCCTGCATGCCTGTCTGCCTGTCTGCGTGTCTGCCTGCATGCATGCATGTCTGCCTGCCTGCCTGCCTGCCTGCCTCCATATGTCTAGCCTATATAAGCATACCCTTTCCAGTCCCTCTGTCAGTCAGTCATTAATGAATGGGGTGAGGACAGAAGGAGGCTGATGAAGTGGTGAGGACAGAAGGAGGCTGATCAAATCAAATCAAAATGCATTTGTCACATGCGGCGAATACAACAGGTGTAGACTTTACCGTGAAATGCTTACTTACAAGCCTTAACCAACAATGCAGTTTTAAGATAAATAACAGTTAAGAAAAAATATTTAATAATTAATGTAAAGTGAAAAATAAAAGAGCAACAATAAAATAACAATAACGAGGCTATATACAGGGGGTACCGGTACCGAGTCAATGTGCAGGGGTACAGGTTAGTCGAGGTAATTGAGGTAATATATACAGTGAGGGAAAAAAAGTATTTGATCCCCTGCTGATTTTGTACGTTTGCCCACTGATAAAGAAATGATCAGTCTATAATTTTAAATGGTAGGTTTATTTGAACAGTGAGAGACAGAATAACAACAACAAAATCCAGAAAAACGCATGTTAAAAATGTTATAAATTGATTTGCATTTTAATGAGGGAAATAAGTATTTGACCCCTCTGCAAAACATGACTTAGTACTTGGTGGCGAAACAGATTTTCTATGGGATTAAGGTCTGGAGACTGGCTAGGCCACTCCAGGACCTTAATGTGCTTCTTCTTGAGCCACTCCTTTGTTGCCTTGGCCGTGTGTTTTGGGTCATTGTCATGCTGGAATACCCATCCACGACCCATTGTCAATGCCCTGGCTGAGGGAAGGAGGTTCTCACCCAAGATTTGACGGTACATGGCCCCGTCCATCGTCCCTTTGATGCGGTGAAGTTGTCCTGTCCCCTTAGCAGAAAAACACCCCCAAAACATACTATTTCCACCTCCATGTTTGACGGTGGGGATGGTGTTCTTGGGGTCATAGGCAGCATTCCTCCTCCTCCAAACACGGCGAGTTGAGTTGATGCCAAAGAGCTCCATTTTGGTCTCATCTGACCACAACACTTTCACCCAGTTCTCTGAATCATTCAGATGTTCATTGGCAAACTTCAGACGGGCATGTATATGTGCTTTCTTGAGCAGGGGGACCTTGCAGGCGCTGCATGATTTCAGTCCTTCATGGCGTAGTGTGTTACCAATTGTTTTCTTGGTGACTATGGTCCCAGCTGCCTTGAGATCATTGACAAGATCCTCCCGTGTAGGTCTGGGCTGATTCCTCACCGTTCTCATGATCATTGCAACTCCACGAGGTAAGATCTTGCATGGAGCCCCAGGCCAAGGGAGATTGACAGTCCTTTTGTGTTTCTTCCATTTGCGAATAATCGCACCAACTGTTGTCAACTTCTCACCAAGCTGCTTGGCGATGGTCTTGTAGTCCATTCTAGCCTAGTGTAGGTCTACAATCTTGTCCCTGATATCCTTGGAGAGCTCTTTGGTCTTGGCCATGGTGGAGAGTTTGGAATCTGATTGATTGATTGCTTCTGTGGACAGGTGTCTTTTATACAGGTAACAAACTGAGATTAGGAGCACTCCCTTTAAGAGTGTGCTCTAATCTCAGCTCGTTACCTGTATAAAAGACACCTGGGAGCCAGAAATCTTTCTGATTGAGAGGGGGTCAAATACTTATTTCCCTCATTAAAATGCAAATCAATTTATAACATTTTTGACATGCGTTTTTCTGGATTTTTTTGTTGTTATTCTGTCTCTCACTGTTCAAATAAACCTACCATTAAAATTATAGACTGATCATTTCTTTGTCAGTCGGCAAACATACAAAATCAGCATTGGATCAAATACTTTTTTCCCTCACTGCACATGTAGGTAGGGGTAAAGTCACTATGCATAGATAATAGATAATAAACAGTGAGGGGGGAGGCCGAGCAGCGCCTTGCGGTCGGAGGCCGAGCAGTTGCCGTACCAGGTGGTGATGCAACCAGTCAGGATGCTCTCGATGGTGCAGCTGTATAACTTTTTGAGAATCTGAGGACCCATGCCAAATCTTTTCCGTCTCCTGAGGGGGAATAGGCATTGTCGTGCCCTCTTCACGACTGTCTTGGTGTTTTTGGACATTTTACATTTTAGTCATTTAGCAGACGCTCTTATCCAGAGCGACTTACAGTTTAGTGAGTACATACATAAAACATTTTTTTTTTTAAATCATACTGGACCATGATAGTTTGTTGGTGATGTGGACACCAAGGAATAAGCAGTAAGCAGGAATCAGGAGGATATAATTATGGTCAGATTTGCCAAATTGGGGGCGAGGGAGAGCTTTGTATGCGTCTCTGTGTGTGGAGTAAAGGTGGCCTATAGTTTTTTTTTCCCTCATGTTGCACATGTAATTCTCTTGGTAAAGTGGTGAGGACAGAAGCAGGCTGATGAAGTGTTCGTATTGAAGTGGTGATGAGATGACTCCCAGAGTAGAGGCTGTGATACAGAGACTGACTGGAACAGCTACAGATGTAGGATCTTAATTTGATCACTCTTTTGTTGCTGAGAAAAGTTGTAGTGTATTCAAGGTTTAAAAAGGCTTCTAAAGTTTATAATTTCCATGAAAAATTTAGCAACCCTTACAATAAAATGCCAGTAATTATAATCCACATAATAATTCACATTTCCTGTTGCTGCAGGATTATTGTCCTGCTGTAGCGAAGTGGCTCAAATTAAGATCCTACATCTGTAGTATATTACTGAGTCTGCATGGCTGGTCCTCACACTGAGACTGCAGCCTCCCACTCACTCTCTAGTCTAGGAGAAGCTGCTCTCCAAGAAAAGGCCCACTCTGCTGCAAAGAGCGTTGTGTCTAGTCCAGGCAGGGAACAGTCAATGTTAGACAAACTCAAAATATCTCCACATAATAACTCAGTACAGTTCTACCACAGTGTTTCAGCTGTAGGTTGTATGTCTGTCTGTCTGTCTGTCTCTCTCGCTCCATCTCCTCATCTCCCTTTCTCTCTTCTCCCTCTCTTCTCTCTCTCCCTTTTGTTACATATATGTTTTCTCTCTCGTCCTCTTCCGTTTCCTCGCTTTCTTTCGCTCTATCTTTCCCCATCTCTCTCTCTCCATCCTTCCTCTCCCTCTCTGAGGGGCAGGTGTGAGTGTAGAGTTACTAAGGTGTATGAGAGGCTGTCGCTGACCCAGTCTAATGTGGATTTGGTAGGGAGACGTCACTACCTGTACTGCTGAGCTGAGCCTGTTCCTGTTACATGTGGTGAATTACCACAGTCGTTATGTGCTTGACCGTCACTGATTGCTCCACTGTTAATTTCAGTACAACGTCCAAACAAAAAGTTTTGTGGCAGATTGTATTAATTTATTCTAATCAGCTCTCAGTGTCAGATAGAGCACTGAGAGGACTTATAGAGGTCACTAAGGCACTGGCCAATAAATCTGGAGCGTGTGTGTGTGTGTGTGTGTGTGTGCATGCGTGTGCCCGTGTGTGTATGTTTAAGGCTGGCCCTCAGACTGCAGCCTTCTCCTCAGTAGTTTGAGAGGGTTCTTGCTATTTGAAGTGTGTGTGTTTGTTTGTTAGACAGTGAGACTGTGAGTGTGTTTGTGTTTCTCTTGTTTGTGTGTGTATATAAACTCTCTCCCTCCCTCCCTCTCTCTCCTCAGGTGGGAACCCTCGAGGGGTGTTTGCCCTGGGGCAGGTGCAGGGTGAGTGGAAGATGTACGTGAAGCGCCCACTGGACCGTGAGGAACAGGAACTATACATCCTCAACATTACCGCTAGCGACGGCCTGTTCGTCACCAGGGCAACCGTGGAGGTGTCTGTGACTGACACCAACGACAACAGCCCTGTCTGTGACCAGGTCAGTCACACTCTTTATTTACGGACTGTTCCGTCAGTACACTATTGCATTTTATATGTTTATGTTTATTGGTCATTATTCTAATCTGTTTTCTGAATGACATAGTTTCCTACAATATAGTAAAACATTGGCATTGATTATCATAGGTGTTCACTGTTTATTGTAAGCTGTCCCATGTGATACGTAGCTGTGGTTGTGGCTGTGTGTTCCTGTGTGAGGTCTGGTGATACGTAGCTGTGGTTGTGGCTGTGTGTTCCTGTGTGAGGTCTAGTGATACGTAGCTGTGGTTGTGGCTGTGTGTTCCTGTGTGAGGTCTAGTGATATGTAGCTGTGGTTGTGTCTGTGTGTTGCTGTGTGAGGTCTAGTGATACGTAGCTGTGGTTGTGTCTGTGTGTTGCTGTGTGAGGTCTGGTGATACGTAGCTGTGGTTGTGTCTGTGTGTTGCTGTGTGAGGTCTAGTGATACGTAGCTGTGGTTGTGTCTGTGTGTTGCTGTGTGAGGTCTGGTGATATGTAGCTGTGGTTGTGTCTGTGTGTTGCTGTGTGAGGTCTGGTGATACGTAGCTGTGGTTGTGTCTGTGTGTTGCTGTGTGAGGTCTAGTGATATGTAGCTGTGGTTGTGTCTGTGTGTTGCTGTGTGAGGTCTGGTGATATGTAGCTGTGGTTGTGTCTGTGTGTTGCTGTGTGAGGTCTGGTGATATGTAGCTGTGGTTGTGTCTGTGTGTTGCTGTGTGAGGTCTAGTGATACGTAGCTGTGGTTGTGTCTGTGTGTTGCTGTGTGAGGTCTAGTGATACGTAGCTGTGGTTGTGTCTGTGTGTTGCTGTGTGAGGTCTAGTGATACGTAGCTGTGGTTGTGCGTCTCTTTGAGCAGTGTGTTTGCTGTATATGTTAAGGAACTGTGTTGATTTCTAATGCTGTTTGACAGACGTTGTTTGTTACTACGTTTTTAGTTACTACTGTTAGTTTTCTCTGTCTGTCTAGGGAGTTGTTGTACTCAATTAGGAGAGTTGTGGCGTGTTTGATGCTGGTTGATATACAGGCTACTGTGTTATGTAGTTAGTATTCTCTTGTTGTGTATGGAGGAACTATATGTTCGGAGGGATGACTTTTTGATGTTAGTATTTTCTTGTTGTTGTTTATGGAGGAGCTATATGTTCGGAGGGATGACTTTTTGATGTTAGTATTTTCTTGTTGTTGTGTATGGAGGAGCTATATGTTCGGAGGGATGACTTTTTGATGTTAGTATTTTCTTGTTGTTGTGTATGGAGGAGCTATATGTTCGGAGGGATGACTTTTTGATGTTAGTATTTTCTTGTTGTTGTGTTTGGAGGAGCTGTATGTTCGGAGGGATGACTTTTTGATGTTAGTATTTTCTTGTTGTTGTGTTTGGAGGAGCTATATGTTCGGAGGGATGACTTTTTGATGTTAGTATTTTCTTGTTGTTGTGTTTGGAGGAGCTGTATGTTCGGAGGGATGACTTTTTGATGTTAGTATTTTCTTGTTGTTGTGTATGGAGGAGCTGTATGTTCGGATGGATGACTTTTTGATGTTAGTATGTTCGTGTTGTTGTGTTTGGAGGAGCTGTATGGAGGAGGGATAACTTTTTGATGTTAGTATTTTCTTGTGTGTGTAAATGCTATGTATTATGAACGTTGTGGGGGTTTGATGTCAGTAGCTTATATTTTTGTTGTCTCTGGGTAAATGCTTTACGAGCGTTATGGTTGTTAGTATATTCTTGTTGTGTGTGTAAATGTTATGAATTATGAGTGTTGTGTTGTTTGATGCTATCTTGCTGTGTGTGCAGGCTCTGTACACAGCCTCGGTCCCAGAGGATATCCCAGTCAACAGAGTGATAGTGGGGGTTGGGGCCAGCGATGCTGATGTAGGGGTCAGTGCTTGGATCCAGTACTCTCTATATGGACCCGGCTCTGAAGACTTCAGCATCGACCCAGACACTGGTACACTACCTTTACTTTATTTAACATTTGCCAATGAAGTTGATGTGTGTGTGATCTTAACCTGTCTCTCCTCTTTTTCTGTTCAGGCGAACTAAAGACAGCCCAGGCCCTGGACCGGGAGAAGACCCCTGTGTACAGACTGGTTGCCCAGGCGACAGACGGAGGTGGTCGGTTCTGTCGTGCAGAGGTCCACCTAACGCTGTTGGATGTGAATGACAACCCTCCAGCGTTCTCTGCTCCCCACTACACTGCCAGTGTGTATGAAGACACAGCTACCAAGGCCCTGCTCACACGCATACAGGCCATCGACCCTGATGAAGGTAAGAATGGAATATTCTCCTCTCTCTGTTCTCTGTTTCTCCCTTACTCTGTCTCTCTCTCTCTCTCTCTCTCTCTCTTTCTGTTTGTCTTTCTCTCTCTCTCTCTCTCTCTCTCTCTCTCTCTCTCTCTCTCTCTCTGTCACACTTTCTCTCTCACTCTGTCCCTTTCTCTCACTCTGTCTTTATGTCTCTCTCTCTGTCTCTCTCTCTCTGTCCCTGTCTCTCTCTCTCTCTCTCCCTCTCTCTCTCGCCTGCACACACTGCAGCTTTTCCGGACCAACGTTGCCCATCCAGCAGAATATTAACCGAAAGATGGGTAGAGTTTATAATAATGTTTACTCTGCTTTGCTCAGCACTTACCTCACTGTTAGCTGTTAGCAATCCTATTTAATTTGCCTTGGGTTTGGACCAGCTGCTAGCACGTAGTGCTAGCAATCACACACACACACTGCTAACACTCACACTGCATCGCAGTGCTAACTGTGCCACTAGAGATCCTGGTTCGAATCCAGGCTCTGTCGCAGCCGGCCGCGACCGGGAGACTCATGGGCGGCGCACAATTGGCCCAGCGTCGTCCAGGGTAGGGGAGGGAATGGCCGGCAGGGATGTAGCTCAGTTGATAGAGCATGGCGTTTGCAACGCCAGGGTTGTGGGTTTGTTTCCCACGGGGGGCCAGTATTAAAAAAAAAAATATATATATATATATATATATATGTATTCACTAACTGTAAGTCGCTCTGGATAAGAGCGTCTGCTAAATGACTAAAATGTAAATGTAATTCTCTGACTGGATTTGGCTGCTGTCAACGTCTCGCCTGGCAAAGAAGGAAGGGAAAGAAAATAAACCTCTGCCACAACCACACGAATGAAAAGTCACATCCATAAAAGTATTGAAGTATTAGAGATAAAGGTATTAGCGCATTAAAGGTTTACCAACAAGCCACGCAGCGTCGAGGAAGCACTGTGGCTGTTAGCAGGATGAAAGAGAGAAGGGTATCAGGGCATCAGGGGAGGAGAGAGAGGGAGAGAAAGAAAGAGAGGGAGAGAGAGATAGAGAGGCAGAAGGGCATCAGGGGAGGAGAGAGAGGGAGAGAAAGAAAGAGAGGGAGAGAGAGATAGAGAGGCAGAAGGGCATCAGGGGGAGGAGAGAGGGAGAGAAAGAAAGAGAGGGAGAGAGAGATAGAGAGGCAGAAGGGCATCAGGGGGAGGAGAGAGAGGGAGAGAAAGAAAGAGAGGGAGAGAGAGATAGAGAGGCAGAAGGGCATCAGGGGAGGAGAGAGAGGGAGAGAAAGAAAGAGAGGGAGAGAGAGATAGAGAGGCAGAAGGGCATCAGGGGGAGGAGAGAGAGGGAGAGAAAGAAAGAGAGGGAGAGAGAGATAGAGAGGCAGAAGGGCATCAGGGGGAGGAGAGAGAGGGAGAGAAAGAAAGAGAGGGAGAGAGAGATAGAGAGGCAGAAGGGCATCAGGGGAGGAGAGAGAGGGAGAGAAAGAAAGAGAGGGAGAGCGAGATAGAGAGGCAGAAGGGCATCAGGGGAGGAGAGAGAGGGAGATAAAGAAAGAGAGGGAGAGAGAGATAGAGAGGCAGAAGGGCATCAGGGGAGGAGAGAGAGGGAGAGAAAGAAAGAGAGGGAGAGAGAGATAGAGAGGCAGAAGGGCATCAGGGGGAGGAGAGAGAGGGAGAGAAAGAAAGAGAGGGAGAGAGAGATAGAGAGGCAGAAGGGCATCAGGGGAGGAGAGAGAGGGAGAGAAAGAAAGAGAGGGAGAGAGAGATAGAGAGGCAGAAGGGCATCAGGGGAGGAGAGAGAGGGAGAGAAAGAAAGAGAGGGAGAGAGAGATAGAGAGGCAGAAGGGCATCAGGGGAGGAGAGAGAGGGAGAGAAAGAAAGAGAGGGAGAGAGAGATAGAGAGGCAGAAGGGCATCAGGGGAGGAGAGAGAGGGAGAGAAAGAAAGAGAGGGAGAGAGAGATAGAGAGGCAGAAGGGCATCAGGGGAGGAGAGAGAGGGAGAGAAAGAAAGAGAGGGAGAGAGAGATAGAGAGGCAGAAGGGCATCAGGGGAGGAGAGAGAGGGAGAGAAAGAAAGAGAGGGAGAGAGAGATAGAGAGGCAGAAGGGCATCAGGGGAGGAGAGAGAGGGAGAGAAAGAAAGAGAGGGAGAGAGAGATAGAGAGGCAGAAGGGCATCAGGGGAGGAGAGAGAGGGAGAGAAAGAAAGAGAGGGAGAGAGAGATAGAGAGGCAGAAGGGCATCAGGGGAGGAGAGAGAGGGAGAGAAAGAAAGAGAGGGAGAGAGAGATAGAGAGGCAGAAGGGCATCAGGGGAGGAGAGAGAGGGAGAGAAAGAAAGAGAGGGAGAGAGAGATAGAGAGGCAGAAGGGCATCAGGGGAGGAGAGCGAGGGAGAGAAAGAAAGAGAGGGAGAGAGAGATAGAGAGGCAGAAGGGCATCAGGGGAGGAGAGAGAGGGAGAGAAAGAAAGAGAGGGAGAGAGAGATAGAGAGGCAGAAGGGCATCAGGGGAGGAGGAGAGAGGGAGAGAAAGAAAGAGAGGGAGAGAGAGATAGAGAGGCAGAAGGGCATCAGGGGAGGAGAGAGAGGGAGAGAAAGAAAGAGAGGGAGAGAGAGATAGAGAGGCAGAAGGGCATCAGGGGAGGAGAGCGAGGGAGAGAAAGAAAGAGAGGGAGAGCGAGATAGAGAGGCAGAAGGGCATCAGGGGAGGAGAGAGAGGGAGAGAAAGAAAGAGAGGGAGAGAGAGATAGAGAGGCAGAAGGGCATCAGGGGAGGAGAGAGAGGGAGAGAAAGAAAGAGAGGGAGAGAGAGATAGAGAGGCAGAAGGGCATCAGGGGAGGAGAGAGAGGGAGAGAAAGAAAGAGAGGGAGAGAGAGATAGAGAGGCAGAAGGGCATCAGGGGAGGAGAGAGAGGGAGAGAAAGAAAGAGAGGGAGAGAGAGATAGAGAGGCAGAAGGGCATCAGGGGAGGAGAGAGAGGGAGAGAAAGAAAGAGAGGGAGAGAGAGATAGAGAGGCAGAAGGGCATCAGGGGAGGAGAGAGAGGGAGAGAAAGAAAGAGAGGGAGAGAGAGATAGAGAGGCAGAAGGGCATCAGGGGAGGAGAGAGAGGGAGAGAAAGAAAGAGAGGGAGAGAGAGATAGAGAGGCAGAAGGGCATCAGGGGAGGAGAGAGAGAGAGTTGTTCTAACATCCCTCTCTCCTCTCCCCTCTCTCCAGGCGTCAGTCGTAAGGTGGTCTATTCTCTAGCCAACTCTGCCGGCGGCTTCTTCTCCATCGACAAATCCTCCGGCATCGTGGTCCTGGAACGTACCCTCGACCGCGAACAGCAACCATCCTACATGATCACGGTCAGAGCGTCCGACCAGGGCTCTCCGGTCCGCCTGTCCTCCCTGGTCAACGTGACCGTCACGGTCCTGGACATCAATGACAACCCGCCGGTGTTTGAGCGGCGTGACCACCTCGCCACTGTGCCAGAGGACGTGGGGTTAGGGATGGAGGTGCTGAGAGTGTACGCAGCCAGTAAGGACATTGGAACCAACGCTGAGATCACCTATAGTATCCGCTCAGGCAACGAGCACGGAAAGTTCCACATACACCCCCTCACTGGTGAGTTTCCATATGCAGAATATAAAGTGTCAATGTATATGTCTTTATTAGCAAATTCATGTTACAGACTTCTACATGGTGTTAGAAGTAGGATATATACCACCCTATTGACCTCTCACTCTCTCTGTGTACCAGGTGCCATCTCTGTGTCCAAGGCTCTGGACTTTGAGACGTGTAAAGACTACTTCCTCACTGTGGAGGCCAGAGACGGTGGAACCCCGCCCCTAAGTGCCATAACCATGGTAAACATCAACCTGACGGACGTCAATGACAATGCACCCATGTTCAGCCGAGATGTTTACACCGCTGTCGTATCCGAGGACGCAACCATCGGAGAGTCCGTCGTCAAGGTATGTCCTGTTGGCTCTTTAAACTGGACTGGTTCAGCCATGTTTCCCTGACCTCTCCAGGAGTACCCCCAATCTCTTTAACCTGGACTTGTTCAGCCATGTTTCCCTGACCTCTCCAGGAGTACCCCCAATCTCTTTAACCTGGACTGGTTCAGCCATGTTTCCCTGACCTCTCCAGGAGTACCCCCAATCGGGTTGCACTCATTTGAACTTTTCTGGTACAAACACACCTGATTCAATCTGAACTAATCATCAAGCCCTTCATTAATTAAATCAAGTGTGCTGGTTCTGGGATACATCCAATAAGTTGAACTGGATGGGGGTACTCGAGGAAACAATTAGGAAACACTGACCATCTTACTGTGTGTGTGTGTGTGTGTGTGTGTGTGTGTGTGTGTGTGTGTGTGTGTGTGTGTGTGTGTGTGTGTGGGACGTGTTTAACTATACTTGTGGGGACCAAAAGTCCCCATAAGAATAGTAAACCAATACTTTTTTGGGGTGTTTGGGTTAGGGTTAGGGTTAGGTTTAGGTTTAGGGTTAGGGAAAATAGGATTTTGAATGGGACTGAATTTTATGTCCCCACAAGGTTAGCTGCGCAAGACTGTGTGTGTGTGTGTGTGTGTGTGTGCGTGTGCGTGTGTGTGTGTGTTGGAGAGTCCCTGCCTAACCCACCTCTCCTCCTCTAGCTGACAGCTGAGGACGTAGACAGTCAGGTAAACGGTGATATCCTCTACTCAATCAGCAGTGGCGACAGAGAGAACCAGTTCTTCATAGACCCTCTCTCTGGCATGGTGACGGTCAACAAACAGCTGGACAGAGAGACGGTGAGCACACACACACACACACACACACACACACACACACAGGTACACACATACACACAGGTGTACACACATACACACACACACACATACACACAGGTGTACATACACACACACACACACAGACACACAAGTACACACACACGCAAACACACACATACAAACCAACACTACCGCCAATACAAAATGAACACTAATAACAACGACTGTCTCTCACAACCACACCGTGACATCACCATCACAAACAAACACCCCCATCATTATCCCCCTACAGCTAGCCATCTCCTCCTGACCGTTTCTCTCATGGAGGATGTTCAGTTCCTCTGGTTAGAGTGGAGGCATCCCATCCCTCCTCTTCCCAGGCTGCTTTCAATTCCCGTCATAAAAAATTCATGAGTGTGGTCCGTGATAGTGCGGAGAGCGGATCTGAGCGCGGTCCAAAGAGAACGCCCGGGCTTGTGGGGGATGAAAGAGCTGATGAAAGTGTGTTTGGGTTATCAGAAAGAGAGCAGCCCTGTGTGTTTGGGTTATCAGAAAGAGAGCAGCCCTGTGTGTTTGGGTTATCAGAAAGAGCGCAGCCCTGTGTTTGGGTTATCAGAAAGAGAGCAGCCCTGTGTGTTTGGGTTATCAGAAAGAGAGCAGCCCTGTGTGTTTGGGTTATCAGAAAGAGAGCAGCCCTGTGTGTTTGGGTTATCAGAAAGAGCGCAGCCCTGTCTTTGGGTTATCAGAAAGAGAGCAGCCCTGTGTGTTTGGGTTATCAGAAAGAGAGCAGCCCTGTGTGTTTGGGTTATCAGAAAGAGAGCAGCCCTGTGTGTTTGGGTTATCAGAAAGAGAGCAGCCCTGTGTGTTTGGGTTATCAGAAAGAGAGCAGCCCTGTGTGTTTGGGTTATCAGAAAGAGAGCAGCCCTGTGTGTTTGGGTTATCAGAAAGAGCGCAGCCCTGTCTTTGGGTTATCAGAAAGAGAGCAGCCCTGTGTGTTTGGGTTATCAGAAAGAGAGCAGCCCTGTGTGTTTGGGTTATCAGAAAGAGAGCAGCCCTGTGTGTTTGGGTTATCAGAAAGAGAGCAGCCCTGTGTGTTTGGGTTATCAGAAAGAGAGCAGCCCTGTGTGTTTGGGTTATCAGAAAGAGAGCAGCCCTGTGTGTTTGGGTTATCAGAAAGAGCGCAGCCCTGTGTTTGGGTTATCAGAAAGAGAGCATCCCTGTGTGTTTGGGTTATCAGAAAGAGAGCAGCCCTGTGTGTTTGGGTTATCAGAAAGAGAGCAGCCCTGTGTGTTTGGGTTATCAGAAAGAGAGCATCCCTGTGTGTTTGGGTTATCAGAAAGAGAGCAGCCCTGTGTGTTTGTGTGTGGGTGTCTTCACACACTAATTTCCGTACAGGTTATTCTCATTTACTCTCTCCTAAGCAGCACTGTGGTTGTTTATTGTGGTTTCTTTTTTCATTTCTCAGAGTGAGAGGTTGTTATTTTTGTTTTCAGTTATTGCATGTTTCTGCTGTGTTTAGTTAGGCTGTTATTACAGAGCAATATGTGGAAGGACACAGAAACACCCTGCAGCTAGAGTGGTAGGGAATAAGGGGTGTGTGTGTGTGTGTGTGTGTGTGTGTGTGTGTGTGTGTGTGTGTGTGTGTGTGTGTGTGTGTGTGTGTGTGTGTGTGTGTGTGTGTGTGTGTGTGTGTGTGTGTGTGTGTGTGTGTGTGTGTGTGTGTGTGTGTGTGTGTGTGTGTGTGTGTGTGTGTGCGTGTGTGTATGCGCGCGTGCGTGTGTGTGTGCCTGCGTGTGTGGGTGTGTGTGTATCTTCACTCCCAAAGCTAGTAAATCCTGCTACCTGAGATAGCTTTGACAGTGTTCCCTCAGGTACACTCTTAGAAAAAAAGGTTATATCTAGAAACTAAAAGGGTTCTTCGGCTGTACCCCTAGGAGAACCCTTTTTAAAAAAAAATGTGGTTCCAGGTAGAACCCTTTAGGTGCCAGGTAGAACCTTTTTGGGTTCCATGTAGAACCCTTTCTACATGGAACCCAAAAGGGTTCTACCTGGAACCAAAAAGGGTTCCACCTGGAACCAAAAAGGGTGCTCCGAAGAACTATTTTGGAACCCTTTTTTCTTAGAGTGTAAAGTGAATCTGAGAGACAGAGACAGAAACCCAGGGTACGTGCTTGGTAGGACACGCCAGGAAAGTGTCAGTGACAGGAGTGTGTTTCAGAGATCAAAGGATGTGCCCACAACCAATCACAACACACTTAATCAGCGCCCTTAGGTCCTCGTTTGGTGTGCTGATATTCAAGGGAGTACCACATTATAAGGATGCGTATCCAGGAGGATATTTGATTAGGGACTTGTCATCATTGGTTAATGTGTGGTGAATTTGATTTGCATGGAAATTGCTGTGTTTGATTTTCTCGATCCTGTTATTATTATCAGGCATGAAATGATAAAAAAGTTTCTCGACGTGAAGTTTTAAGCTTTTTTCATCTCTCTAGGTGTCTGGTTACTCTCTGGCCGTCAGGGCTCTGGACAGTGGTGTTCCGCCCATGTCGTCAACGGTGATGGTCAACATTGACATCTCAGACATCAATGACAGCCCGCCTACTTTCACCCCGGCCAATCTCACCACTGTCATACAGGTACTGTTACTCACATGATTGACAGCTCTGATGAACTCCATACACACTTACATCTACATAGACATAGATATTCACACACATATCCTTTCTTACAGGAGAAGCGCACACACACACACTCCGTCTTGCATCTAATCTCATTTCCCTTCTTGTACTGTCCAATCACAGGAGAATAAGCCCATCGGCACCAGCATTCTGCAGCTGTCCGTCATAGACCAGGACTCCTCCCATAACGGCCCACCCTTTGAGTTCCGCATCTTATCAGGGAACGAGGGTGGAGAGTTTACACTGGAGTGGGATGGAACTCTGTTAGCCAATCAGGTGTTTAGGAGGGACTTGGCCATGGAGTATGTCATCCAGGTCCAGGTAAGATTTTTAGATAATCTCAGTCAACACGGTTACTGTTAGCACCAGGTCTTACAACCAGCTGGTCAACTCTGTTAGTGTTAGCACCAGGTCTTACAACCAGCTGGTCAACTCTGTTAGTGTTAGCACCAGGTCTTACAACCAGCTGGTCAACTCTGTTAGTGTTAGCACCAGGTCTTACAACCAGCTGGTCAACTCTGTTAGTGTTAGCACCAGGTCTTACAACCAGCTGGTCAACTCTGTTAGTGTTAACACCAGGTCTTACAACCAGCTGGTCAACTCTGTTAGTGTTAACACCAGGTCTTACAACCAGCTGGTCAACTCTGTTAGTGTTAACACCAGGTTTTACAACCAGCTGGTCAACTCTGTTAGTGTTAACACCAGGTCTTACAACCAGCTGGTCAACTCTGTTAGTGTTAGCACCAGGTCTTACAACCAGCTAGCTTGTGGAAGGGCTGTGTTACTAAATCACACATGGGGCTACATTGTGATTTATGTTTTTTGGCTCTGTGTTAATTAACCCTTTGCTTCTCCCCTACTCCCCTACTCCCCATACCTCTAGGTAAGGGACTCCGGTAAGCCCCGTCTGTCCTCCTCCTCTACCCTGACGGTGCGTGTGATTGAGGAGAGCCTTCACCGGCCCGTAGCACTACCCCTGGAGATCCACATCATCACCATGGAGGACGAGTTTCCTGGAGGAGTCATCGGCCAGCTGCACGCCACCGACGCAGACCCCTACGATGCCCTGACCTTCGGCCACACCCTTCCGTCTCAACGCTCCCTCTTCAAGATCAGTCCGAGAGACGGTAAGATCATAGCGCTGGGCGGCCTGGACGCCGGTCGCTATTCCCTCAACGCCAGCGTGAGCGACGGACGCTTCGCTGTGCCCATGGCTGTGAGCGTGCACGTGGAGCAGGCGTCGCCAGAGATGCTGCGCGAGGCGGTGACAGTGCGTTTCGAGAGTGTGCAACCCCACGACTTCGTGGCCACACATCTGAAAAACGTGGTGAAAGTTCTGAAGGTTGCCGCGGCAACGCAGAAGCAGGATGCGCTGCACGTGCTCAGTCTGCAGCCTGTGGGCGGGACCAGCCAGCTGGATCTGCTGGTTGCTGTGGAGACGGCTGGGGGAGGGTTCTACAAGGCAGCGTACCTGACCCAGAAGCTGAGCGCCTCCCGGAGGCAGTTGGAGGAAGTGCTGAGGGTGTCGGCCATCTTGGATAAGAACTGTTCTGGGCTTGAGTGTCGCGGGGCCCAGTGTGAGCAGAGCATTGTGTTGGACTCTCATGCTCTCATCACCTACAGCACACCCAGGGTTAGCTTTGTGTCACCACGCTTCCACAGGACCACACACTGCACCTGCACTGGTGAGGACACCATCATACACACACACCCACAGATATACACCCATGTATCATATCAATGTATATGCATGATGATGCACTCACATACTCATACAAAAACATACACACATGTCACAAAGTGTCCTTTAGAGAGCTGTGCATTAGGCATAGGCATTGTTGACGTCTGCATGATCTGCACTGTAGCAACCACTCTGTCTGATTGTATAAGTACTATAATGATAAAGCTGATGGCATCTTGAGTGTGTATCTGACCCCTGGGATTAGACAGACCCCCCAGTAGATTGAATTAGCATGTTGTGGCTAATGTAATTAGCACGTCTCCTGGGGACACTTGGCAGAGGATTTGGCTGCCTCTACTCTGAATAACCCTAAATGAACTTGTCCTCTCTTGCTCTCTTCATTCATCCTTTCTTTTCTCTCGTTTCACGCTTCTCGGTCCCTTTCCTCCTTCTATCCATGGTCCTCTGTCTTCTGTCTCACTCTGTTTCACACCCTGTCCTTCTCTTCTCTTCTCTTTTCCTTTCATTTTGTGTTCTATTTCACCCTTAACCACTCCCCCTCCCCCTCTCTCTCTCTCCATCCCTTTCTCTCCCCTCCTGTCTCTCTCTACCTCCCCATTCACCCACTCTTCCTTTATCTCCTTTGTTTCACCCTTCACATCTCTCTTTCTCTCTTCCTCGTCTCTCTCTCTCTCTCTCGCCCCCTCCTCTCTGTCCCTACTCTCTCTCTCTCTCTCTCTCTCTCTCTTTCTCTCTCTCCCTCCTCTCTCTCTCTCTCTCTCTCTCTCTCTCTCTCTCTCTCTCGCATTCCCTCCCCCTCCTCTCTCTCTCTCTCTCTCCCTCCTCTCTCTCCCTCCATCAGATGGTAGCTGTCCACCAGCCTCAGAGTTGTGTGATGAGCAGCCCTGTCCAGGAGACATGCAGTGTGTGGGCACAGAGGGCACCAGAGGACCCTACGCCTGCCAGTGTCCACCAGGGAAACTAGGAGAGTGTGCAGGTGCGTTGATGTGTGTTTTATGTGTCCAGGTGTCTTTTGAATGTTTGGGTCCTTTGTAAATGTGGTGTAATTTGTGGATGCAAATACAACAATCAAATTGTGTTCAATCGTGCATGTGTGTGCGTGTATGTGCGTGCTCTGACTCTGCATATCTTTGTGTGTGTGTGTGTGTGTATACAGGTCACACGTCTCTGAGTTTCTCAGGGAACAGCTATATCAAGTATAAAGTGTCTGATGGAGGGAGGACAGGAGAGATGAAGCTGGGACTGAGAATCAGAACTCTACAGAGCAGAGGAATCATCATGTACACACACGCTGACCCCTGCACTATACTCAAGGTACACACACACACACACACACACACACACACACACATACACACACACACACACACACACATACACACACGTACGCTTCCTGACCCTGTTTAAGGTACTCACCTATACATGCTAATCCCTGTACTATACTGAACATAACAGACAGACATGTGCTCAGACTATTGTGTTATATTCAAAGTACACACACTGTAAACAGGCATGGATAGTCTAGATACCCACAGCACGATCCACCCTTGTTATTACCTGATGCTAAGCCACTTTAGCCCCTCCCATCTGTGTCTAAACCCTGCCTATCTTGTTGTGATTGACAGCTAGAGGAGGGTAAGCTGTGGTTCCAGCTGGACTGTGGGAATAGCCCTGGTATGCTGGGTATCTCTGGGAGGCCCATCAACGATGGGAACTGGCACACGGTGACCCTGGAGCTCAACCGTAACTTCACTAGTCTGTCTCTGGACGACAGCTATGTGGAGAGGAGGAGAGGACCGCCAAGCTTCCAACCACTAGGGGCAGATGGGTGTATCTACTTTGGAGCACAGGTGGGCTTTCTGTGGAGGGGAAGGGGTGGGTGTGTTTTTGGTTTTACTATCCTTGTGGGGACCAGAAGTTATCACAACGATAGTAAAACAAGGAAAATTGGGGACATTTCGCCAGTCCCCACAAGGAAATTTTTTATTTTAGGCTTAGGGGTTAGGTTTAGGGTTACAATTAGGGTTAGGAGTTAGGTTAGGGGTTAGGGAAAATAGGATTTCGAATGCGAATCAATTGTTTGGTCCCCACAAGGATAGTAAAACAAACGTGTGTGTGTGTGACAGATTTTTTCAGAGTGTGGGGGTTGTTGTGAGTGTGTGTTAGGGACACTGATAGGTTTGTATGGGCGTGGCTGTGTGTGTGTTTTGCATGTGTGAGCGTTATGGATTTGTATGTGTGAGTATAGTGTTTCTCTATAATGTTCTTACCGATTTAATCTTGTCAGAGTGAGGAACACAACACAAGGTAAGACGCTGGATAGGAAGCTCTGGATAGGAAGCACTGGATAGGAAGCTCTGGATAGGAAGCTCTGGATGGGAAGCTCTGTATAGGAAGCTCTGCAAAGGAAGCTTTGGAAGGAAGCTCTGGATAGGAAGCTCTGGACGGGAAGCTCTGGATGGGAAGCACTAGATAGGAAGCTCTGGATGGGAAGCTCTGAGGAATACAGCCTGTGTGTGTATTCATGAATGTACTGTATTTAGTGTATTTGGGGATCAGAATCTTTGTATTTTATATTGTTGTCTGAACATGACTTGCTCCATACTCAGAAAACAACATGAAAAAGCTAAATATTGTGGTTTGATATTATAGTTTTGTGTGCTATACCTATTCATATACAGTACAATATTTGGTAGTTTGTTTGTATGTATACATAAATCTGATGTGTCACTCATGTCTCTCTCCTCCCCCCAGGTCCAGCCTCCTAACTCTCAGAGCCTGACAGACAAGAAGGGTCCACAGGTGACGGATGGTTTCCAGGGCTGCCTGGACTCTGTGATGCTCAACAACAACGAGTTGCCCCTGCAGAACAAGAGGAGTCACTATGCTGAGGTGGTGGGCCTGACAGAGCTGAAACTGGGCTGTGTTCTCTACCCTGACGCCTGTCTCAAACAGCCCTGCCTCCACGGAGCCACCTGCACGAGCCTGCCCTCCGGTGGTGAGTCTGGGGAACTGCAGGAGGGAAATGGATGCGGTCACATCCATCACCCTGGTGTGTGTGCACGCTCGCCCAAGAGGAGGCTGGTGGGAGGAACTATAGGAGGACGGGCTCATTGTAATGGCTGGAATGGAATTAATGGAACAGAGTCAAACGTGGTTTCCATATGTTTGATCTGTTTGATACCGTTTCATTTATTCCAATCCAGCCATTAAAATGAGCCTGTCCTCCTATTGATCATCCCACCAGCCTCCTCTGGTGCATTTGTGAAACAAACAGCCTGGGTTGGAACAAAAGCCTGCACCACCCTGTAGCTCTCGAGGACAGAGATTATTAGTGTCCATAACACACACTGATAGGAGGATTTCCTGATTGATTGTTTGATTTATTAGCTTTATTTGGAGGTCATCAGGGTGATGGATGATGATCTGTGCCAGCCTGTGCTCCTGTGCCAGCTGGCAGACTATAACCTCTCCAGGGATCTGGATCTCCCCTCAACGTTAATCTATTATTAATCCATAATGAATTCCTAATTAAACTGGCCTTGACCCACTGTTTTTTCCAAAGGTCTGATTGTGAAATAGCCTCCTACACTCCTTCATCACTTCTGTTTTCTTTCTCTTTCTTTCTCTCTCTCTCTTTTGTCTGCCTGGTCGTGATCGCCTTTGTTCTGTTCTTGTCTTCCTGTCTTTGTGTCGTCATACAGTGAGGGAAAAAAGTATTTGATCCCCTGCTGATTTTGTATGTTTGCCCACTGACAAAGAAATTATCAGTCTATAATTTTAATGGTAGGTTTATTTGAACAGTGAGAGACAGAATAACAACAAAAAAATCCAGAAAAACGCATGTCAAAAATGTTATAAATTGATTTGCATTTTAATGAGGGAAATAAGTATTTGACCCCCCTCTCAATCAGAAAGATTTCTGGCTCCAGGGTGTCTTTTATACAGGTAACGAGCTGAGATTAGGAGCACACTCTTAAAGGGAGTGCTCCTAATCTCAGTTTGTTACCTGTATAAAAGACACCTGTCCACAGAAGCAATCAATCAATCAGATTCCAAACTCTCCAACATGGCCAATACCATAGTAACCAAGAAAACAATTGGTAACACACTACGCCGTGAAGGACTGAAATCCTGCAGCGCCCACAAGGTCCCCCTGCTCAAGAAAGCACATATACAGGCCCGTCTGAAGTTTGCCAATGAACATCTGAATGATTCAGAGGAGAACTGGGTGAAAGTGTTGTGGTCAGATGAGACCAAAATGGAGCTCTTTGGCATCAACTCAACTCGCCGTGTTTGGAGGAGGAGGAATGCTGCCTATGACCCCAAGAACACCATCCCCACCGTCAAACATGGAGGTGGAAACATTATGCTTTGGGGGTGTTTTTCTGCTAAGGGGACAGGACAACTTCACCGCATCAAAGGGACGATGGACGGGGCCATGTACCGTCAAATCTTGGGTGAGAACCTCCTTCCCTCAGCCAGGGCATTGAAAATGGGTCGTGGATGGGTATTCCAGCATGACAATGACCCAAAACACACAGCCAAGGCAACAAAGGAGTGGCTCAAGAAGAAGCACATTAAGGTCCTGGAGTGGCCTAGCCAGTCTCCAGACCTTAATCCCATAGAAAATCTATGGAGGGAGCTGAAGGTTCGAGTTGCCATACGTCAGCCTCAAAACCTAATGACTTGGAGAACATCTGCAAAGAGGAGTAGGACAAAATCCCTCCTGAGATGTGTGCAAACCTGGTGGCTAACTACAAGAAACGTCTGACCTCTGTGATTGCCAACAAGGGTTTTGCCACCAAGTACTAAGTCATGTTTTGCAGAGGGGTCAAATATTTATTTCCCTCATTAAAATGCAAATAAATTTATAACATTTTTGACATACGTTTTTCTGGATATTTTTGTTGTTATTCTGTCTCTCACTGTTCAAATAAACCTACCATTAAAATTATAGACTGATCATGTCTTTGTCAGTGGGCAAACGTACAAAATCAAATACTTTTTTCCCTCACTGTATCTCTCCAGTTGCTCTTAGTTTTTTTGTCTGTTCATATCTCTCCTCCTTTTGTCTGAACTCAAAAGTCCTACATGAACTAATCGTATTGTTTTAAAATCAGACTACTGTCAGGGCTCAATAAAACATTTTTTTTCCTCAGCCGTTGGCATTTTACTGGAGTCAATAGGGAAGCCTGGTTAAATGTCATCTCTATCGAAATTTCCTGCCTGGACTCAGCAGGGTGACCCCTTGACTTAACGTGCTGACTTAGCACATCGAGGCCAAGACTCAACACAGAGAGAGTGACTTAACGCTCCCCTGGGTTGGTCTCTCCCGGTCTCCCCGCTCGCATTGCTGAGCGCTCTGAAAAGAGCACGGCATTCTGGGACTTGTCATGGTCCCCTGTTGTAAATTCTTGGCACGCCCGACCTCTGTGTAAAGGTTATCGGAGTGTGTGTATGTATTTATTCCAGTATCCCACTGTATGTGCGTGTGTGTCTGCGCTGTGTCGATAAACACAGTGACATATCCATGCATTTTCCTAGAGGTGTGTGTGTTTTCGATTTTCCCGTTATGTGATGTGTGTGTATGTGTGTGTGTGTCAGTGTGATTTCCCAGTTGCGTGAGCCTTTGTGTGTGTGTGTGTACCCGTGTGATTTCCCAGAGGTGTGTGTGTTTATGTTTAGGCTGGCAAGCTCTCGTCAACCCCATGCCAAATTTCCCTGGCACCGCCGCCAAAGCTCAAACAATGCACACGCTAGTCTCTACAGCACTGAACACATTCCTGTGTGTGTGATGGAGGGTGACTGTGTGTGTGATGGAGTGTGAGGTTGTGTGTGATGGAGTGTGTGTGTGATGAAGTGTGAGTGTGTTCTGAATCTGCTATGATGGTCTGACTGCTTTGTTGAATTATAGCACTATACCTGTATGCAGAATACTTGTTTTAGATATCTTAATATGAATGCGCTGACTCTAAGTCTGTCTGGATAAGAGCTAAATGACTCAAATGGACATGGACTTCATTTCCTTCCTTTTTTATTTTATACTCCTTCCTCTCTTTTCTCTCTCTCTCTCTCTCTCTCTCTCTCTCTCTCTCTCTCTCTCTCTCTCTCTCTCTCTCTCTCTCTCTCTCTCTCTCTCTCTCTCTCTCTCTCTCTCTCTCTCTCTCTCTCTCTCTCTCTCTCTCTCTCTCTCTCTCTCTCTCTCTCTCTCCCCTCTTCTCTCTGTGTATCAGGTTTTGCCTGTAGTTGCAGTCCCCAGTACACTGGAGGGCGCTGTGAGACAGAGATCACAGCGTGTGTTCCCAACCCCTGCATCAATAGCGGTGTGTGCAAAGCCATCGGCATCGCTTTCCTCTGCAGCTGCAGGAGAGGGTTCAAGGGCACCACGTGAGTTACTATCAAACTAATGACCACACTGTAATGACCTCCTGAGTGGCGCAGTGGTCTAAGGCACTGCATCGCAGTGCTAACTGTGCCACTAGAGATCCTGGTTCGAATGCAGGCTCTGTCGCAGCCGGCCGCGACCGGGAGACTCATGGGCGGCGCACAATTGGCCCAGCGTCGTCCAGGGTAGGGGAGGGAATGGCCGGCAGGGATGTAGCTCAGTTGATAGAGCATGGCGTTTGCAACGCCAGGGTTGTGGGTTCGATTCCCACGGGGGGCCAGTATATAAAAAAATTAAAATTAAAAAAATGTATTCACTAACTGTAAGTCGCTCTGGATAAGAGCGTCTGCTAAATAATGTAAAAAATGTATACATACAGTATACATGCCAACACACTCCTGTCCTGAAAACACACCCATGGAGTTGACTGTCTCAGACACACAGAATATGACAGACACAACCACACTCACAAATAAACACCCACCTTTTAAATTAGCTGTTTGTTTTAGCCAGTTCAGCTTCCTACTGGCCCAAGTAGTAGATATAATATATAGTAAGGAATAAAGCCCTCTGTACATGCAATGCCTCATCATTCCCACTAGGTGGCAGTATAAACCAGTTCTTCTCTACAGTGTTAGGCAGATGAGCAGAAGAGCCAGAGCCCCCAAACTGCCTGCAGCCTGTTAAAGATTCACAGAAACATTTGAAAGAGTAAAGAAGATTACTTTTAATTCTGCTTGTCTCCTTCTCTCCAGGGGTTTAGGGGTGTTCCACTGTGTTACATCAGAAATCAAGGCTAAGATACAAAGCCACAAGCTCACTCATGTGTACACTTATACACTTTTCTTACTCGCTGAAACACACACAAATACACACAAACACACACACACACACACACAAACACACACATGCCAGCAGCTTGTGTTCCATTATCAAAGCCATTTTAATTTCAGATGAGAAAGATCAGGAAAGTCAATCTCAGCGTGGTTGTTATTTGATAGTGAACATATGAGACTAGGAGTCCCTGAGCTGTCCTCTCTCCCTTTCTACAGCTCTCTCCTCACACCTCCAAATGAAAAGAGAGTCTTCATCAGTTTTAGTCAGTCAATTGTTAAATGACCCACAAACTATCTGTATGTAACAGTTTTCTAAGTGCCAACTGAAGTGCCAAAGATTCAGATCTATTGATATTCACCTACCTCAAGGATCATTTTTGGAGTGTATTTTCTCTAGGGGCATCTGTAAGTCAAACTATCCAAACAAAGTTTTAACAACCCCCCCCTCCCCCCTCCATTCACCCTCTCCAGGTGCGAGGAGGACGTAAACGAGTGTGAGCGGGGCAGAGCCACGGGCGGCGAGGCAGAATGTGAGAATGGTGGTGTGTGCGTCAACACGCACGGCTCGTTCTACTGTAACTGCACGGCGGGCTTCGTGGGCCAGCGCTGCGGCCTGCGGCCCGTGGTGGTACCAGACATGCAGGCTGGACATGCCATGGTGGGAAAAGAAGAACTGATCGGCATCGCTGTCGTCCTCTTCGTCATCGTCACCCTCATCATCCTCTTCATCGCCTTCCGCAAGAAGGTATTTGTATTGTGTTGTTTGATTATTCTTGTGTGTTTTTATTTTTACGATGGCATTTCAAATAATTCAGCCTTCGTTGCTTTTACAGATGTAGAATCTTAATTTGATCACCCTGTTGCAGGATAACTTTCCTGCGATGCCGGAAATGTAAAACTTGTATTGTATTTGAGGTTTAAAAGGCTTCTGAAGTTTCTAATTTCCACTTAGAAATTTCAGACTTGATTTTCCCTTCCGAAATGTTTTATCAACCCCTACAAAAATGTCCATAAATTATAATCCACATAATAATTCACATTTACAGTTACTGTAGGATTATTTTCCTGCTGCAGCAAGCTGTCTCAAATTAAGATGCTACATCTGTAATCCTATATATTGTTTTACAAGAAATACAATAAAAACGTTTTGTCTCCAGGTGTTCCAGAAGAACTACTCCCGTAACAACTTGACGCTGGTCCAAGATCCAGCAACAGCAGCTCTGTTAAACAAGGCCAATGGGGTTCAGTTCAAGACCCTGCGCTGCATGCCGGGAGACCCCTTGAACCTGTACGCCGAAGCGGGGCTGTGCGCCACGGTGATAGGGGGCGGAGCCGGGATGATCGGCCCGCCCCAGGTGCCTGTAAGGCCCATGGCGTACACACCCTGTTTCCAAGGCGACCCGCGGTCCACGCTGGAGAAGATGGCGGACGGGAGAGGCGTGGAACACAATGAGATGAGCACCTTCCACCCAGAGTCACCCAGGATTCTGGGAGGCACGACGCGGAGGGGGGTGGTGGTGTGTAGCGTGGCGCCCAACCTGCCACCTGTCTCGCCTTGCCGTTCCGACTGTGATTCCATCCGCAAGAGCCCCTGGGACAGCGACGAGGGTCAGTGTGTGTGCATAGTGTGATGCGTTTGAACCTGTTTGTGTGTGGTACAATCTTTGTTCATACATGTTTGTTTTTGTGAGTGTCTTGTGTGTGTGCATTCATGCATATATTCAAATGTCTGTTTGTGTATCCCTCCAAGTGTTTCTCTTTTCCAGGAACCCTTGAGGGGGAGTGCATTGTTGTTCAATTTACATATTAATTCATATTCATATTACACAGAACTATACTCAGACAGCATCAAGTTCAGTTTATCAAGACCATCCTAATTATGAGCTGGCTTTGATTCCCAAATCAAATGTGTGTGTGTGTGTGTGTCTGTGTGTGGTACCTCTAGCTCTCCGTACCAGTGTTGTTGTCACTGGAGCCGAGGTGTGTGTGTGATTTGTGCCTCAACAAAGACAGCCCTGGTACTAACGAGCCTGTGTTCTTCTGTGACTAACCTTGCAGAGGGCCAACTCTCCCTGGCCTGCTCCCAATGCCCTCTGACCTCCTAACCTCTGACCCCCTGACCTCTAACCTCTGACCTCTCCCTGCAGGTAAAATGGTAGATATGGGTGAAGAGATGACCTGTTTCTCAGGGAGCAACAAGGGCAGCAACTCTGAGGTCCAATCACTGAGCTCCTTCCAGTCCGACTCTTGCGATGACAACGGTAAGACACGCCCCTCCTTTCTCGTGCCTCTTTCTGGCCACACCCATAACATCAGTGAGCTAGTCTGCCGTCCGGTCCGATAACAACCCTTAACATAGTCCTGTCTTCTTCCCCTAGCCCCCTATCATAGCCCTTTGCTGTCGGCAGATTCAGAGGAACCAGATGTGAAAGCAATATGGCCAAAGCTCCCTAAAGCACATTGGATGTTGAGGTGGTGCTATCACCATATTGCTTCAATAACAGTCCCTTTAGATCGGCAAACACCAAAGAGATAGGGGACTAGGGGCAGAGTCAGGGGCGGTTTGGGGACAGGGCATTAGTAAAAGAGATGCTGTGATTAACCACAAACAATAACTATGGGAACCCCGGAATGTATAGAGTGTTTATTGTTTGGTAAAGCCCTCTCTCCAACAGATACATTTACTCCTGCTGTGTTAGAAAAGTATTTCAGGAAAACTATTTGTCATCCAGTGTGTTAGTTTATTTGTCCTCAAATCATGTTGATTTATTGTTTACATGTGTTTAAGATAATTTGTTCACGTTAATTCCTGGAGGGTTTTGTTAACGTTTTAATTTCCACACCTGTCAGATTGTGTTTTCATTTGGAAGTGAGAGTGACAGTGTGCAGACAGACAGACAGCTGACCTAAGAGGAATGACACTAAGCTGTGTTGTGTTGTTAACTTGTCATCGTTTCATCATCACGAATTCAAACACGTTGTTCTTTTCCATGGCTTTTTATGGTTGTAGTCGTTGATACTCCAGTTCCAATGTTGGCAGACGCCAGTTCAGGTTTTAGGTGGTTGTTTATGTGTTGTGTTGTCTGTGTTTTTGTATTGTTATGTAACTTGTGCTGTGTTGTTGTGGACTTTGTGGTGTTTTGCTATTGGAAAAATGTCAGTAGTAGTTTGTTTTACTTAGAGAGATAGCCTATAAGTTGTTATTTCTGGATCAACATGGATCACTCAGATCATCCTGCAAAAATCCACTGATATCACCATGGTGAATCTACATAAACATAGTGTGTTGCTACTATGTACTAGACTACATAGCTGAAATGCAATGTTAACATATCAACATTGATGCTTCATTCATTCATAATTAATGGAACCGCTTCACTGTCAATATGATCACATTTCACATAGCTGACTGTGATGTTAGCCAACAGGCCACAGAACAGTTTGCAGCAGACCAATCAGTGCGGACGACCGCTCCAGTGAATGTGATCTGATGTCATTATTATGTTCATTCCCTTTTCTTTCTTTCTTGTTATTTTTGTATTTATCGGATTTTCACTGAATGTCTTCAAAACATAATTTAACAATCTAGCTCGTCTCGCTGAGCACAGCCCTACCTCATGTTTACATGTGTAAATGGGAGTGTGTGTTGGTGCAAGTGTGTGTGTGTGTGTGCTGGGGATACTCTCCAATACTTGGATGAGCAAATGCACATGGATTCTGTGTTAGTCCCCTCCTACACTCTTAGAAAAAAGGGTTATTTGGCTGTCCCCATAGGATAACCTTTTTTGGTTCCAGGTAGAACCCTTTTTGGTTCCAAGTAGAAAGAACCCTTTCGGGTTCCATGTAGAACCCTCTGTGGAAATGATTCTACATGGAACCCAAAAGAGTTCTACCTGCAACCGAAAGGTGTTCTCTAAAGGGTTATCCTATGTGGAAAGCCGAAAACCCCTTTTAGGTTCTAGATAGCACCTTTTTATCTAAAAGTGTAGGTCTTCTAAGTCTGGTTCCATATGTAGCTTTTGATCAGACACCTCCCATGCTACACGTCCCTAGTGTTGATCCCATCTTCAGCCAATAGTAGCTCTGTTTCCTGGGAGCCTGTTGTCAACTTTCTGTGTCTCAAATCGTGTCTCCTCCCTCTGCTTCTCTCCAACAAGCCTCCATAGTGACCGTCATTCGACTGGTCAATGATGCAGTCGACACTATTGAAAACGAAGGTACCATGTCTCATCCACCCTTCTCACTCTCTCTATCCTTCTGACGTTCTCTTTACTTCTCCCTGTACTTATCTCTCTCTCTATGAGATGCCATGACAATGCTATCCATGACAATAACATGACAGTGCTGTTGTTTGAAGATCGTGTACTTCAGGAAACTGACATATTACACGTACATAATGAGCTGACATATTACACGTACATAAATAAACTGACATATTACACGTACATAATGAACTGACATACAGTACCGGTCAAAGGTTGACACACCTACTCATTCAAGGGTTTTTCTTTATTTTTACTATTTTCTACATTGTAGAATAATAGTGAAGACATCACAACTATGAAATAACACATATGGAATCATGTAGTAACCAAAAAAGTGTTAAACAAATCAAAATATATTTTATATTTGAGATTCTTCAAATAGCCACCATTTGCCTTGATGACAGCTTTGCACACTCTTGGCATTCTCTCAACCAGCTTCACCTGGAATGCTTTTCCAAAAGTCTTGGAGTTCCCACATATGCTGAGCACTTGTTGGCTGCTTTTCCTTCACTCTGCAGTCTGATTCATCCCAAACCATCTCAATTGGGTTGAGGTCGGCGGATTGTGGAGGCCAGGTCATCTGATGCAACACTCCATCACTGTCCGTCTTGGTAAAATAGCCCTTACACAGCCTGGAGGTGTGTTGGGTCATTGTCCTGTTGAAAAACAAATGATAGTCCCACTAAACCCAAACCAGATGGGATGTCGTATCGCTGCAGAATGCTGTGGTAGCAATGCTGGTTAAGTGTGCCTTGAATTCTAAATAAATAACAGACAGTGTCACCAGCAAAGCACCCCCACACCATAACACCTCCTCCTGCGGAGATCATCCGTTCACCCACACCGCGTCTCACAAAGACACAGCGGTTGGAACCAAAAATCTCAAATTTGGACTCCAGACCAAAGGACACATTTCCACCGGTCTAATGTCCATTGCTCGTGTTTCTTGGCCAAAGCAGGTCTCTTCTTCTTATTGGTGTCCTTTAGTAGTGGTTTCTTTGCAGCAATTCGACCATGAAGGCCTGATTCATACAGTTCCCTCTGAACAGTTGATGTTGAGATGTGTCTGTGACTTGAACTCTGTGAAGCATTTATTTGGGCTGCAATTTCTGAGGCTGGTAACTCTAATGAACATAATATCTGCAGCAGAGGTAACTAGGTCTTCCATTCCTGTGGCAGTCCTCATGAGAGCCAGTTTCATCATAGCGCTTGATGGTTTTTGCGACTGCACTTGAAGAAACGTTCAAAGTTCTTGACATTTTCCGTATTGACTGACCTTCATGTCTTAAAGTAATGATGGACTGTCATTTCTCTTTGCTTATTTGAGCTGTTCTTGACATAATATGGACTTGGTCTTTTACCAAATAGGGTTATCTACTGTAAAAAAATGTAAAAATAAAGAAAAGCCCTTGAATGAGTAGGTGTGTCCAAAATGTTGACTGGTAGTGTATTACATGTACATAAATAAACTGACATATTACACATACATAAATAAACGGACATATTACACATACATAAATAAACGGACATGTTAAATGTAAATGTAATATTACACATACAGTGAGGGAAAAAAGTATTTGATCCCCTGCTGATTTTGTACGTTTGCCCACTGACAAAGAAATGATCAGTCTATAATTTTAATGGTAGGTTTATTTGAACAGTGAGAGACAGAATAACAACAAAACAATCCAGAAAAACGCATGTCAAAAATTTTATAAATTGATTTGCATTTTAATGAGGGGAATAAGTATTTGACCCCTCTGCAAAACATGACTTAGTACTTCGTGGCAAAACCCTTGTTGGCAATCACAGAGGTCAGACGTTTCTTGTAGTTGGCCACCAGGTTTGCACACATCTCAGGAGGGATTTTGTCCCACTCCTCTTTGCAGATCTTCTCCAAGTCATTAAGGTTTCGAGGCTGACGTTTGGCAACTCGAACCTTCAGCTCCCTCCACAGATTTTCTATGGGATTAAGGTCTGGAGACTGGCTAGGCCACTCCAGGACCTTAATGTGCTTCTTCTTGAGCCACTCCTTTGTTGCCTTGGCCGTGTGTTTTGGGTCATTGTCATGCTGGAATACCCATCCACGACCCATTTTCAATGCCCGGGCTGAAGGAAGGAGGTTCTCACCCAAGATTTGACGGTACATGGCCCCGTCCATCGTCCCTTTGATGCGGTGAAGTTTTCCTGTCCCCTTAGCAGAAAAACACCCCCAAAGCATAATGTTTCCACCTCCATGTTTGACGGTGGGGATGGTGTTCTTGGGGTCATAGACAGCATTCCTCCTCCTCCAAACACGGCGAGTTGAGTTGATGCCAAAGAGCTCCATTTTGGTCTCATCTGACCACAACACTTTCACCCAGTTCTCCTCTGAATCATTCAGATGTTAATTGGCAAACTTCAGATGGGAATGTATTTGTGCTTTCTTGAGCAGGGGGACCTTGCGGGCGCTGCAGGATTTCAGTCCTTCACGGCGTAGTGTGTTACCAATTGTTTTCTTGGTGACTATGGTCCCAGCTGCCTTGAGATCATTGACAAGATCATCCTGTGTAGTTCTGGGCTGATTCCTCACCGTTCTCATGATCATTGCAACTCCATGAGGTGAGATCTTGCATGGAGCCCCAGGCTGAGGGAGTTTGACAGTTCTTTTGTGTTTCTTCCATTTGCGAATAATCGCACCAACTGTTGTCACCTTCTCACCAAGCTGCTTGGCGATGGTCTTGTAGCCCATTCCAGCCTTGTGTAGGTCTACAATCTTGTCCCTGACATCCTTGGAGAGCTCTTTGGTCTAGGCCATGGTGGAGAGTTTGGAATCTGATTGATTGTTTGCTTCTGTGGACAGGTGTCTTATATACAGGTAACAAGCTGAGATTAGGAGCACTCCCTTTAAGAGTGTGCTCCTAATCTCAGCTCGTTACCTGTATAAAAGACACCTGGGAGCCAGAATTCTTTCTGATTGAGAGGGGGTCAAATACTTATTTCCCTCATTAAAATGCAAATCAATGTAGAAAATGTTTGACATGCGTCTTTCTGGATTTTTTTGTTGTTATTCTGTCTCTCACTGTTCAAATAAACCTACCTTTAAAATTATAGACTGATCATATCTTTGTCAGTGGGCAAACGTACAAAATCAGCAGGGGATCAAATACTTTTTTCCCTCACTGTACATAAATAAATTGACATATTATACATACATAAATAAACTGACATATTACACATACATAAATAAATTGACATATTACCCCCCTCAAGTCTCATATGGTCCTTGCCCGCGCCAACACCTGTTTGGCACCTCTAACACACACACACACACAAACACACACACACAAACACAAACACACACACACTCTAACATGCTAAAGCTCTCTCTTCTCCTGTTCTCCCACCTGACAGTGTCAGTCATGGACCAAGGTCAGAGCTACAACAGAGGTGATTCTCTCTTCATCTCACATCACTCCCTCTCCTCTCTCTCTCTCCTAACTCCTCCTCTCTTTTCATTTCCCTCTCTCCCTCTCTCCCTCTCCATCTCACTGCACCCCCCCCTTCTCAGTCTATGTCCCAGCTCACTGTGTTTGTGTAATTTGTTGCTCCTAGCCCCCTGCCAACACACACACACCCCAGCATGTGTTAGCACCATTCACAGTGTTGTTGTGCTGACTGAGCATCCCTGATGCATCCTTGGAGATGTCACGTTGCCAGGGTGTAGAGGCTCCGCTCACTCTCCAACGCACCTCACTGCCGTCCCTCCACAGTTTGGCCAATGTTCTCTTTCCTTTGCTTTCGCCTGCTGCCCGTGACATGTGATGTTTGATCCCCTCACTGCATTGCATTTGCATCCCACCTCCAAGCGTGTTGTTTAATTTTTACTCCATTTGACTGATTTTTTTACTGCTTTTAATGAATTTGTCCTCGCTGACGTTGCTTTGTTGAGATTTAATGTCTGAAGATTTTCTTGAACCTGTCAAGATGGATTTAACTTTTTAGTGCTTCTCGCTTTGGTTCTGTAATTTCCTTTTGATGCACATACTGTCTGTTTTTCCTTTAGTTTTTCTTTAGTATTTTACAGTTTAATGCTTTGTGAAACAGTCTCTTGTTAACATGTGGAAGTATGTCAAGCTGTGATGCGTTTGTTTACTTTGAATGATCCCATCGGTCAGTAACCTCTGATCTCTCACCATGGCTTGGCTGTTCCGAAGTGCCACCCTGACTCCTCCTGAACCCTGGCATGCTGTGACCTTTTGACCTGTGACCCCTGACCTGACATTCCCAGGCCTCACTCCTGCATGTTGTGAAACCTTCAAAACACAGCTAACATGTTCCCTGTACAGGATGTTCCCCGTGCTGTGGTTGACGTCTAACTGTGTTTTTGTTGTCTACAAACATGCCCGATGGACCTCTGCAGACAGACTGTAGTGGTCCACTAACATGCCCGATGGACCTCTGCAGACAGACTGTAGTGGTCCACTAACATGCCCGATGGACCTCTGCAGACAGACTGTATTTGTCCACTTACATTCCTGATGGACCTGCAGATTGTAACTGTCCATCGGGCATGTTGGCAGTGATTGTGTTTGCTAAATGTTATCTAACTCTGTCTCTCCCTCCTCCAGCATATCACTGGGACACGTCTGACTGGATGCCCAACTCACGGCTGCCCGACATCGAAGAGGTGCCCAGTTACGAGGCCAGCGGCCTGGGGGGCCACGGAGACATGGTTGCCTCAGCCTCCCGACTGGGGGGCAGCTCTCGCCTGGGGGGCAGCGCCCGGGAACTGGAGTCAGACTACTACCTCGGGGGCTACGACATCGACAGTGACTTCCCCCCTCCCCATGAGGAGGAGTTCCTGACCCAGGACCAGCTCCCTCCTCCCCTCCCCACTCCCCTGGAGGAGTACCAGGAGCACCCCTATGACACCCTGCCCGCCACCCAGTCTGCCTCCAAGGAGAGCACCCTGAGTGGGAGTGGCAGTGGCAGTACTGGACGCCACAGGTCCCCCCGTCCACACTTCCACCCCAGCCAATATCTGCCCCCACACCAGCTGCCCCTGGGGGAGGCGTGGCAAGGCGGGCCGGGAGGGGAGGAGTTCCGCACTTTTGTGGGTAGAGCGATCACGCCAGGAGGCGGGGACATGGAGGATAACGTGTCGCTGAATATGAGGCTGTCGGTGAACGCGTCATCGGCCTCGGACGTGTCGGCGCCCTGCGGCTTTGACGACTCGGAGGCGGGCGGTAGTGACTTTGACAGTATGGATGAGCTCCACCTGGGGGGGACACACACCATAGAGATGCAGCAACAGACTGAGGTCTGACTGGGCCCCACCATGGGGACAAGGAGAGTGGCTAGGGGACGGGATGGGCAGGAGAGCAGAACAGAGACTGCTAGAGTAGGACGTGGACGCTGTGTCGAGCTGTGCAGATTCTAGACGGAGTTATGAGAAATGGAGGTCCTTGCTCGGAGGGGAATGATTGGTGTTTAATGGACCCACTGCTAGCTAGTGGCTACGTCATCAAAACAGTACCCACCCTAACCCTTCAACCACTGCCATTGCAATCATTAACCTTAAACCACTTCACCCATTGCAGGCTTTATCCTTAAACTAGTTTCCCTCATTCCAAGCCACTACCCTTAACAATATACTCATCCATAGTGAGGAACAGAGAGCCTACCAGATATGTTGAGTAAGTATGCAAACAGGGTGAGAATGTGAATAAGAAAGATTCAGTTGAAAAAAATACAAACTTTTAAGAGACAAGTGCAGAGAAATTGGATGAGCTAATGAATAATGAAAAGATTAAGAATGTTTGGAAAAAATAAAAAAGGGACAATATTGTAATTGAACGGTCAGTACTGTGATATGGCCTTCTCTGTCTGCACAAAGCAGATGTGATTGTTAGCTGCACGCTCCACCCAGCTCCCCTGTCCCACCTCTCACTACACCTAATCACCCACAGAGGCTCAATGGACTACCCCCTAACCAGGAAGTCGTCACCACTTTTTTATTTTGTACAAATCCGCACACTGCTCAAACATAACCTGTACAGAATTTGTGAAATAGTAAAATGACCATAGTGGTGCAATCAAAATGGAAGAAGAAGATATTTTTTTTATATCCACTCTAAGAATGCTATTTGGATTGATGTGGAATATGTTTAGTCCAGACCTCCTCCCCTGAAATCAGGCCTGTGAAGCCATGAGAGTTTAGCCATCCTTCTGTCCCACCACATGCTAAACTGCTATCCTGCCAAGTCGCTAATTTTGCTTTAATGATTATATGATTTCTATTGTTTTGCACTAGTATCTTTTAACGTTTTATGTGTTGATGATTATTACATGAAACATGCTATATTATTGAAATCCTCCAAAGGGAATTATGATGATATGTAATTCTGGGCCAGTTACATTAGTATAATAAGCATTGAGGAATTGTTGTGTTAGTAATGATATTTTCACAAAAGTCCCTGATTTTCAAATTGACATTGAAAATTGACAATTCACATTGAGTGTGCATGAGCTATTACATTTCCCAGCATGCAACTCAATATTTTATTTTATTTCCTTCTTGTTTTGCACTGAGCAGGTTTCAGAGTCACTCCAGAATTTCCAAAAGCCATAACAGCAATAGACTGAATGGTAGATGAGGAGTAGGGTCCGTGCACAATGCAAATGCATTCTGGCAAAATAATAGAATCATGTAGCATCCCATACCAATCACAGCAGCTACGCAGTGTTGCATCATGGGTCTTATCAGTTGCAGTGTTCCATTTTGGTTCTGTCCGCTTAAAAAATGTAATAAACAAAGGCTAACATCGGCTTTATTCTACACCTGGACATCTGGACAGATAACAAAACAGATGAGTGTCAGATTGGACTTGGAGTTGTATTGGACTTGGAGTTGTATTGGACTTGGAGTTGTATTGGACTTGGAGTTGTATTGGACTTGGAGTTGTATTGGAAAATAATATGCCTGATCCAGTTGGGCAAGATTTTTTTGTAAAAGATGTACGTTTGTGTTAAAATCTTTGTACAGTGTACATAGCTAGGTTCTTTAAATGCTGTTTTTGTAGATATTGAATTGCAATCCTGATTGACTTCTTTGAGTTTCTTGTGTTTGTTTGAGGTGAATGTGGACCATAAGAGACCATGAGAAATCAATCTTTTAACCTCAGCTCCCCTCCTCTGTTGGCATTTTCGACTAAAGTGTTTTTTCTTTTTTTTCATGAACCTTTGCTTTAAAAGACTAGGTGGAAGTTGCACAGTATTACATGTACAAACCCAGTATTACATCACATCCCAGTGGTTTGCATTTTCTGCTTTCTGTTCCTTTTCTATTATTTAGGTAGTATTAAAATATGTCTAATTAACTGCAGCAATTTAGTTTACAAAATGAGTTATTTTTTAACTGCTGTTTTGTTTTTTAAATCAATGCTGAAAATAAAAAGGTTATTGATCAAACAAAGTCTAAATTCTTCCTTAATGCAATGGAAAAGGTTTGCCTATAACGTTACAGAATGGACTAAACTTGATTAACTGTAAAAGGTTTGCCTATAACGTTACAGAATGGACTAAACTTGATTAACTGTAAAAGGTTTGCCTATAACGTTACAGAATGGACTAAACTTGATTAACTGTAAAAGGTTTGCCTATAACGTTACAGAATGGACTAAACTTGATTAACTGTAAAAGGTTTGCGAGGTAACTTGTTTCCAAGGTACCGTAACTTGATATGATTACAGATTTATATGCAAGTATCACGTATTGCTCTAAAGCCCTCTAACTCATCTCTGACCTCCAAGCCAGTTCCACTGCATTTTTTCATTGTTCCCCTCTAATTAGTGACTGATTTAGACCTAAGACACCAGGTGCAATGAAATATCAGGTAGAACAGAAAACCAGCAGGCTCCGAACCTTGTAGGGTAAGAGTTGAGTACCCCTGCTCTAAAGCATTGTTTCCCAACTCCGGTCCTCCAGCACCCCCAACAGCACATACACTACCGGTCAGAAGTTTTAGAACACCTACTCATTCAAGGATTTTTCTTTATTTTGACTATTTTCTACATTGTAGAATAATAGTGAAGACATCCAAACTATGAAATAACACATATGGAATCATGTAGTAACCAAAGAACTGTTAAACAAATCAAAACATATTTTATATTTGACATTCTTCAAATAGCCACCATTTGCTTTGATGACAGCTTTGAACACGCTTGGCATTCTCTCAACCAACTTCATGAGGTAGTCACCTGGAATGCATTTCAATTAACAGGTGTGCCATCTTAAAAGTTAATTTGTGGAATTTCTTTCCTTCTTAATGCGTTTGAGCCAATCAGTTGTGTTGTGACAATGTAGGGGGGGAGGGGGGGGGGTATACAGAAGATAGCCCTATTTGGTAAAAGACCAAGTCCAAGTTTAAAAAAGTGTTGATAGGGAACAGAATGCGGTCGGACCATCATATAATTGGCATATACATTACTCTTACTGAATTTCCACGTGGGTGAGGATATTGGAAATTTAATCAAAGCCTATTGGATGATAACTTGTTTTTAACTAGGACAGAGGAATTTGTAACTGATTTTTTCCGACATAACATAGGTACAGCAAATTCCTTATTGTATGGGACACTTTTAAATGTGCCTTTAGAGGCCATACAATTCAGTACTCATCTCGAAAACAAAAGCAATTTAGGTGAAAATAGTCCATACTAACAAAGGAAATAGAAGGTCAAACAGAACAGATAGATAGCAATAAAAACTGTAACATAGAGGCTCAGAATAAATTAGAGGAAAAACAAAAAGAAATGGAGAAACTTATTCAAGAAAGATCAAGTGTAATATATTATAAAAAATAAAGCAAACTGGATGGAATATGGGGAAAAATTCACCAAATTATTTTCTAATCTTCAACATAGAAATGCTACCAAAAAGAATTTACTGAAACTGGTTACAAATGACGGAGTCACCCATGATTCACCAAATTATATTTTGAAGGAGGAAACAAAGTACTATAAGCATATGTTTTAGTTTCAGTCGCCTCCATCTCCTCTAACTTAAGCGAATTGTAGAGATGTTTTTTCTATTGTAAAATTAACAGCCATATAGAAAGACTGTGAAGGTGAAATTACAGAGGAGGAACTTCTGGATGCAATTAAAGACTTTAAGTCCGGGAAAACTCCAGGGTTGGATGGCATACCAGTCGAGGTATACCAAGCCTTTTTTGATATACTCAGAGGACCGTTATTAGCATGTTTTAACCACTCCTATGTAAATGGTAGATTATCAGACACTCAAGAAGGTGGTCTGATTTCATTATGACTGAAACAGGATACAAATGGAAAATATAAAGATCCAGTCCATTAAAAAAATTGGAGGCCCCTTACACTTCAGTGTTGTGGTGCAAAAATTCTAGCAAAATGTATAGCGCATAGAATTAAAAAGGTATTGTCGGACATTATTCATTCTAATCAGACAGGTTTTCTACATGGACGATACATTGGAGATAATATAAGGCAAGTACTGGAAACAATAGAACACTATGAAAAATCTGGGAAACCAGGCCTGCTATTCATAGCAGACTTTGAAAAGACATTTGATAAAGTACGACTGGGGTTTATATATAAATGCCTGGAGCATTTCAATTTTGGAGAATCTCTTATAAAATGGGTTAAAATCATGTACAGTAACCCTAGGTGTAAAATAGTAAATATTGGCTATTACTCCGAAAATGTTAAACTGTCAAGAGGAGTGAAACAAGGTTGTCCGCTATCGGCATATCTATTTATTATGGCCATTGAAACATTAGCTAATAGAATCTGATCCAACAATAATATCAAGGGATTAGAAATCCAGGGCTTAAAAAACAAAGGTGTCATTGTACGCTGATTATTCATGTTTTCTTTTAAATCCACAGCTTGAATCCCTCCACAGCCTCATAGAGGATCTAGATACATTTTCTAACCTCTCTGGATTCAACCAAATTATGATAAATGTACTATATTACATATTGGATCACAAAAAATAAAAAATTTACATTACCATGTAGTTTACCGATAAAATGGTCTGATGGTGATGTGGATATACTCGGAATACATATCCCAAATGAAATAAATGATTTCACTCCAATACATTTTAATAGAAAGTTAGCAAAAATAGATAAGATCTTGCTACCACGGTAAGGTAAATACCTGTCAATTTGTGAAAAAATTACCCTGACCCAATATTTACTTTAGTATTATCCCAGTTTACCTATTTGCTTATGGTCTTGCCTACGCCTAGCAAACCGTTTTTTAAATTATATATGAGAAAAGCATATTCCATTTTATTTGGAACGGCAAGCCAGACAAAATTAAAAGGGCCTATTTAAATAATGAATATGAATTCGGAGGACAGAAATGATTAAATATTAAAGCATTAGACCTATCACTAAAAGCTTCAGTCATACAAAAGTTATACTTAAATCCGAACTGGTTCTCTAGCAAATTAGTAAGATTGTCTCACCCAATGTTCAAGAATGGCCTTTTTCCTTTTATTTAGATTACAACCTCTCACTTTCAGTTATTTGAAAAGGAAATAATCTCCCAAATATCACTATTTCTAAAACAAGCCATAGAAAGTTGGTTGCAATTTCAATTTAATCCTCCAGAAACGACAGAACAAATAATGCAACAAATATTGTGGTTAAACTCAAATATACTAATTGATTAAGAAAAACATAATTTTTTGACAAAAAAATTTTTAGAAATTTATTTGCATTTTAATGAGGGAAATAAGTATTTGACCCCCTCTCAAATCAGTAAGATTTCTGGCTCCCAGGTGTCTTTTATACATGTAACGAGCTGAGATTAGGAGCACACTCTTAAAGGGAGTGCTCCTAATCTCAGTTTGTTACCTGTATAAAAGACACCTGTCCACAGAAGCAATCAATCAATCAGATTCCATACTCTCCACCATGGCCAAGACCAAAGAGCTCTCCAAGGATGTCAGGGACAAGATTGTAGACATTGGCTACAAGACCATCGCCAAGCAGCTTGGTGAGAAGGTGACAACAGTTGGTGTGATTATTCGCAAATGGAAGAAACACAAAATAACTGTCAATCTCCCTCGGCCTGGGGCTCCATGCAAGATCTCACCTCGTGGAGTTGCAATGATCATGAGAACGGTGAGGAATCAGCCCAGAACTACACGGGAGGATCTTGTCAATGATCTCAAGGCAGCTGGGACCATAGTCACCAAGAAAACAATTGGTAACACACTACGCCGTGAAGGACTGAAATCCTGCAGCGCACGCAAGGTCCCCCTGCTCAAGAAAGCACATATACAGGCCCGTCTGAAGTTTGCCAATGAACATCTGAATGATTCAGGGGAGAACTGGGTGAAAGTGTTGTGGTCAGATGAGACCAAAATGGAGCTCTTTGGCATCAACTCAACTCGCCGTGTTTGGAGGAGGAGGAATGCTGCCTATGACCCCAAGAACACCATCCCCACCGTCAAACATGGAGGTGGAAACATTATGCTTTGGGGGTGTTTTTTCTGCTAAGGGACAGGAAAACTTCACCGCATCAAAGGGACGATGGACGGGGCCATGTACCGTCAAATCTTGGGTGAAAACCTCCTTCCCTCAGCCAGGGCATTGAAAATGGGTCATGGATGGGTATTCCAGCATGACAATGACCCAAAACACACGGCCAAGGCAACAAAGGAGTGGCTCAAGAAGAAGCACATTAAGGTCCTGGAGTGGCCTAGCCAGTCTCCAGACCTTAATCCCATAGAAAATCTGTGGAGGGAGCTGAAGGTTCGAGTTGCCAAATGTCAGCCTCGAAACCTTAATGACTTGGAGAAGATCTGCAAAGAGGAGTGGGACAAAATCCCTCCTGAGATGTGTGCAAACCTGGTGGCCAACTACAAGAAACGTCTGACCTCTGTGATTGCCAACAAGTACTAAGTCATGTTTTGCAGAGGGGTCAAATACTTATTTCCCTCATTAAAATGCAAATCTATTTATAACATTTTTGACATGTATTTTTCTGGATTTTTTTGTTGTTATTCTGTCTCTCACTGTTCAAATAAACCTACCATTAAAATGATAGACTGATAATTTATTTGTCAGTGGGCAAACGTACAAAATCAACAGGGGATCAAATACTTTTTTCCCCTCACTGTAGAAGCAAACCGGATGGACATCATGAAAATGATCGGAGAGGTTGAGGGTAGAGGAAGTTCAGGAGTAAAAACAAACAAAATTGAATTATTGTAAAATTTACTGTGTCCATAAAATGTATATAGTATGTATAAACTGGAAGTAGAGGCCTAAGCATTGTTGTTCACTGGTTTACTCCAATTAGGGAAGGGGTGGTGGGGTTGGAAAGTAATAAAGGGAAATATATATATATATATATATATATATTCTTTTTTTTTCTTTTTTTTAAGTACATATATATATATATATATATATATATATATTTATATATATATTTATATACAGTGGGGAGAACAAGTATTTGATACACTGCCGATTTTGCAGGTTTTCCTACTTACAAAGCATGTAGAGGTCTGTAATTTTTATCATAGGTACACTTCAACTGTGAGAGACGGAATCTAAAACAAAAATCCAGAAAATCACATTGTATGATTTTTAAGTAATTAATTTGCATTTTATTGCATGACATAAGTATTTGATCACCTACCAACCAGTAAGAATTCCGGCTCTCACAGACCTGTTAGTTTTTCTTTAAGAAGCCCTCCTGTTCTCCACTCATTACCTGTATTAACTGCACCTGTTTGAACTCGTTACCTGTATAAAAGACACCTGTCCACACACTCAATCAAACAGACTCCAACCTCTCCACAATGGCCAAGACCAGAGAGCTGTGTAAGGACATCAGGGATAAAATGGTAGACCTGCACAAGGCTGGGATGGGCTACAGGACAATAGGCAAGCAGGTTGGTGAGATGGCAACAACTGTTGGCGCAATTATTAGAAAATGGAAGAAGTTCAAGATGACGGTCAATCACCCTCGGTCTGGGGCTCCATGCAAGATCTCACCTCGTGGGGCATCAATGATCATGAGGAAGGTGAGGGATCAGCCCAGAACTACACGGCAGGACCTGGTCAATGACCTGAAGAGAGCTGGGACCACAGTCTCAAAGAAAACCATTAGTAACACACCACGCCGTCATGGATTAAAATCCTGCAGCGCACGCAAGGTCCCCCCTGCTCAAGCCAGCGCATGTCCAGGCCCGTCTGAAGTTTGCCAATGACCATCTGGATGATCCAGAGGAGGAATGGGAGAAGGTCATGTGGTCTGATGAGACAAAAATAGAGCTTTTTGGTCTAAACTCCACTCGCCGTGTTTGGAGGAAGAAGAAGGATGAGTACAACCCCAAGAACACCATCCCAACCGTGAAGCATGGAGGTGGAAACATCATTCTTTGGGGATGCTTTTCTGCAAAGGGGACAGGACGACTGCACCGTATTGAGGGGAGGATGGATGGGGCCATGTATCGCGAGATCTTGGCCAACAACCTCCTTCCCTCAGTAAGAGCATTGAAGATGGGTTGTGGCTGGGTCTTCCAGCATGACAACGACCCGAAACACACAGCCAGGGCAACTAACGAGTGGCTCCGTAAGAAGCATCTCAAGGTCCTGGAGTGGCCTAGCCAGTCTCCAGACCTGAACCCAATAGAAAATCATTGGAGGGAGCTGAAAGTCCGTATTGCCCAGCGACAGCCCCGAAACCTGAAGGATCTCGAGAAGGTCTGTATGGAGGAGTGGGCCAAAATCCCTGCTGCAGTGTGTGCAAACCTGGTCAAGAACTACAGGAAACGTATGATCTCTGTAATTGCAAACAAAGGTTTCTGTACCAAATATTAAGTTCAGCTTTTCTGATGTATCAAATACTTATGTCATGCAATAAAATGCAAATTAATTACTTAAAAATCATACAATGTGATTTTCTGGATTTTTGTTTTAGATTCCGTCTCTCACAGTTGAAGTGTACCTATGATAAAAATTACAGACCTCTACATGCTTTGTAAGTAGGAAAACCTGCAAAATCGGCAGTGTATCAAATACTTGTTCTCCCCACTGTATATATTTATATGTATATACAGCTCAAATAAGCAAAGAGAAACTACAGTCCATCATTACTTTAAAGTCAGTCAATACGGAACATTTCAAGAACTTTGAACGTTTCTTTAAGTGCAGTCGCAAAAACCATCAAGCGCTATGATGAAACTGGCTCTCATGAGGACCGCCACAGGAATGGAAGACCCAGAGTTACCTCTGCTGCAGAGGATAAGTTCATTAGAGTTACCAGCCTCAGAAATTGCAGCCCAAATAAATGCATCACACAGTTCAAGTAACAGACACATCTCAACATCAACTGTTCAGAGAAGACTGTGTGAATCAGGCCTTCATGGTCAAATTGCTGCAAAGAAACCACTACTAATGGACACCAATAAGAAGAAGAGACTTGCTTGGGCCAAGAAACACGAGCAATGGACATTAGACCTGTGGAAATGTGTCCTTTGGTCTGGAGTCCAAATTTGAAATGTTTGGTTCCAACCGCCGTGTCTTTGTGAGACGAGGTGTGGGTGAATGGATGATCTCCGCATGTGTATTTCCCATGGAGGAGGAGGTGTTATGGTGTCGGGGTGCTTTGCTGGTAACACAGTCTGTGATTAATTTAGAATTCAAGGCACACTTAATCAGCATGGCTACCACAGCATTCTGCAGTGATACGCCATCCCATCTGGTTTGGGCTTAGTGGGACTATCATTTGTTTTTCAACAGGACAATGACCCAACACACCTCCAGGCTGTGTAAGGGCTATTTTACCAAGAAGGAGAGTGACGGAGTGCTGCATCAGATGACCTGGCCTCCACAATCCCCCGACCTCAACCAAATTGAGATGGTTTGGGATGAGTCGGACCACAGAGTGAAGGAAAAGCAGCCAATAAGTGCTTAGCATATGTGGGAACGCCTTCAAAACTGTTGAAAAAGCATTCCAGGTGAAGCTGGTTGAGAGAATGCCAAGAGTGTGCAAAGCTGTCATCAAGGCAAAGGGTAGCTTTTTGAAGAATCTCAAATATAAAATATATTATGATTTGTTTAACACTTTTTTGGTTACTACATGATTACATATGTGTTATTTCATAGTTTTGATGTCTTCACTATTATTCTACAATGTAGAAAATAGTTAAAATAAAGAAAAACCCTTGAATGAGTAGGTGTTATAAAACTTTTGTCCGGTAGTGTATTTCTGTTGTGGCCCCGGACAAGCACACCTCATTCTAGTTGAATCAGGTGTTTTTGTCCGGGGCTACAACAAAAATGAGTGCTGTTGGGGGTACTCGAGGACCGGAGTTGGGAAAAACTGCTCTAAAGTACCACACAAGTCAACAAGCAGACCCATAAAAACATTACACAGATACATTGGTACACAGTACAGCACCACAAAAAAAACTTTTAACAACCCAGTGGACCACAGAACTACAGTAAGAGTAGGTATCTAAACCATGTAAACAGTGGCACAAAGCACAACCCTTTTAAGGACTTTTCAGTGCTACTCTGATTTACATACAGCGGTGTACGATTTTGCTACATTGCAGATGTTGCATTCCATCAACCAACCTACATTTAAAAAAACACTACAGTTTACTATAGAATACTATGGTTCTTACTATAAAATTCTGTAATAAACTGTAGTATACTGTAGAATACTATACTTCACACTGTAGTATACCTCGATCATGTAGTGCTTACTATAAAATGGTGTAGTTGTGGAACACTAGATGCATAACTTGGCTTGACTGGCATATAACTACAGATGTACTTCCTCAGTTAGAAGGAAAAGGCTAAGTCCAGGAGATCCATGCAAACTGTCAATTATTTATTACAAGGCATAGTGTTGTATAGCAAACGTGTGTGTGTGGTCTTCTTACGCACACTGGTGTACACAACACAAGAATAAACAGTGGGAAAAAATAAATAGAGCTGCGCGCACACACACACACACACACACACACATCAGCTTGCATCAGGTGGAATGGTGCACTTATAACTCAAGTCCGTGAAACCACGAGAGGGAGCGCAAGGCCGTGTGCAAAAGGTGATTGCGCAATACACATAAGATTGTCAATCAACGGTGGGTTTTTCCACAGTCGTATACTGTAGAATAATATACTACACACTAGTATCCCTTGATCATGTATAGTATTTACTATAAACGTATGTAGTAAACTGTTGAATCCTACAGTAATGTCCGCAAAAACACTACATTGTTTTAACTATAGTAATACTACAGTATTTAATTCGCATATATCCCATCCATTCCCATTCCCCATATCCCAGTTTGTGCCTCCCATGAGTGAGAAACCTACATGCCAAGTATAGACCATATCGTGTTCCCTACAGGTTATAGAAAAGAGTAGAAGCTCTGCACTATCTGTTCAGACTCCAGATCTACCTACCTACAAGTTATGGAAAATGTGGTCTTTTAATATTTGTCCAGTAGGTTTCCTCAAGGAGAAAGCCCCCACTTCTATGTCGAAGATAATAAAACAAAAACACTATAGTAAATACTACAGTAAAGTCTGCAAAAACACTACAGTAATTACTATAGTATATGCTATAGTTGTTTTTAAACTATAGTAATAAACTGTAAATACTACATTATAAACTGGGTGGTTCCAGCCCTGAATGCTGATTGGCTGACAGCCGTGGTATAGCAGACCATATACCATGGGTATGACAAAACATTTATTTTTACTGCTCTAATTACTTTAGTAACCAGTTTATATAGTCCCCTGTAGCTCAGTTGGTAGAGCATGGCGCTTGCAACGCCAGGGTTGTGGGTTCGATTCCCACAGGGGACCAGTATGAAAATGTATGCACTCACTAACTGTAAGTCGCTCTGGATAAGAGCGTCTGCTAAATGACTAAAAATGTAAAAAAGAATAGCAATAAGGCACCTCGGGGGTTTGTGGTATATGGCCATTATACCAAGGCTAATGGCTGTATCCAGGCACTCCGCGATGCTTGATGCGTAAGAACAGCCCTTAGGCGAGGTATATTGGCCATATACCACACCCCCTCGTGCCTTATTGCTTAAGTATACTACAGTTAAGTCTGCAAAAACAATACAGTGACTTCTATAGTATATAAATCCCTCCATACCTCACAACAACAGCTGTGTGCACACACAGTAGAGTAGTTTTATCCTTCTTGTTGAGCTTCAGAGACCTAGGGGTCTCGCTACCTTTTGCTGACTCACAAAAGAGCACTGACTGAGGTGGAGGACTGACTGAGGTGGAGGACTGACAGGTGGAGGACTGACTGAGGTGGAGGACTGACTGAGGTGGAAGACTGACTGAGGTGGAAGACTGACTGAGGTGGAGGACTGACTGACTCCCTCTGGGTTGCCATTGGGTTTCTTCTCAGCTTCAGTGTTCTTTATTTGGTTTTTCTTGCTTTGTAAATCGATCTTATGATGTTGACTGACAAGCCATGGTGTGTCTGATGAAGATCTTATGATGTTGACTGACAAGCCATGGTGTGTTTGATGATGATCTTATGATGTTGACTGACAAGCCATGGTGTGTCTGATGAAGATCTTATGATGTTGACTGACAAGCCATGGTGTGTCTGATGAAGATATTATGATGTTGACTGACAAGCCATGGTGTGTCTGATGAAGATCTTATGATGTTGACTGACAAGCCATGGTGTGTTTGATGATGATCTTAAGATGTTGACTGACAAGCCATGGTGTGTCTGATGAAGATATTATGATGTTGACTGACAAGCCATGGTGTGTCTGATGAAGATATTATGATGTTGACTGACAAGCCATGGTGTGTCTGATGAAGATCTTATGATGTTGACTGACAAGCCATGGTGTGTTTGATGATGATCTTAAGATGTTGACTGACAAGCCATGGTGTGTCTGATGAAGATCTTATGATGTTGACTGACAAGCCATGGTGTGTCTGATGAAGATATTATGATGTTGACTGACAGGCCATGGTGTGTTTGATGATGATCTTATGATGTTGACTGACAAGCCATGGTGTGTCTGATGAAGATCTTATGATGTTGACTAACAAGCCATGGTGTGTTTGATGAAGATCTTATGATGTTGACTGACAAGCCATGGTGTGTGTCAGCATTTCTAAAGTTCAGTTGTCTCGGACCTGGTGTGTGTGTGTGTGTCTGTCCCTTCCTCTCTCTGTCAACGTCTAGCTGTGGCTTACTCTGGCTTGTTATGTTTAGATTATTAGATTCACATGACCCATGATGTTTAAATAGCTTGCTGAGTGCTTTGGGGGTCTGACAATGTCAATCATTTCTACAGTAACTCACACACATTCCTTTTCTAATCTGAAAGAGATCAATACCTTTTACTCAGATATGCTATTGAGTGGATGGTTATCTGTTTCTGCCAGTGTTGCAGGATCAGCAACAGAGTGGGTTATTATTGAAGAAAATGATTCAACTGCGGGCCACAACAAATGTGATTTGATGTGGTCTCACAACACCTATAAACTGTACGTATTGTATCCATTCCCCTGGGAATGAAAACTAAAGTGCATTAGGAAAGGATAAGTGAGTACAGATGTACTTTACTTTTTCCACATTTTGTTACGTTACAGCCTTATACTAAAATTGATTAAATAAAAACTCCTCAGCAATCTACACACAATACCCCATAATGACAAAGCGAAAACAGGTTTTTAGAAATTTTAGCAAATGTATTAAAAATAAAACAAAAATACCTTATTTACATAAGTATTCAGACCCTTTGCAATGAGACTCTAAATTTTGCTCAGGTGCATCCTGTTTCCATTGATCATCCTTGAGATGTTTCTACAACTTGATTGAAGTCCACCTGTGGTAAATTAAATTGATTGGACATGATTTGGAAAGGCACACACCTGTCTATATAAGGTCCCACAGTTGACAGTGCATGTCAGAGCATAAATCAAGCCATGAGGACAAAGGAATTATCCGTAGAGCTCCGAGACAGGATTGTGTTGAGGCACAGATCTGGGTAAGGATACCAAAAAAATGAGCAATCGAGGGAGAAGGGCCTTGGTCAGGGAGGTGACCAAGAACCCGATGGTCACTATAACAGAGCTCAGGAGTTCCTCTGTGGAGAAGGGAGAACCTTACAGAAGGACAACCATCTCTGCAGCACTCCACCAATCAGGCCTTTATGGTAGAGTGGCCAGACGGAAGCCACTCCTCAGTAAAAGGCACATGACAGCCCGCTTGGAGTTTGCCAAAAAGGCTCCTAAAGACTCACAGACCATGAGAAACAAGATTCTCTGGTCTGATGAAACCAAGATTGAACTCTTTGGCCTGAATGCCAAGTGTCACATCTGGAGGAAACCTGGCACCATCCCTACGGTGAAGCAAGGTGGTGGGAGCATCATGCTGTGGGGATGTTTTTCAGCGGCACGGACTGAATGTCCTTGAGTGGCCCAGCCAGAGCCCGGACTTGAACCCGATCAACCATCTCTGGAGAGACCTGAAAATAGCTGTACCACAACACTCCACATCCAACCTGACAGAGCTTGAGAGGATCTGCAGAGAAGAATGGGAGAAACTCCCCAAATACAGGTGTGCCAAGCTTGTAGCGTCATACCCAAGAAGACTTGAGGCTGTAATCGCTGCCAAAGGTGCTTCAACAAAGTACTGAGTAAAGGGTCTGAAAATGTATGTAAATGTAATTTTTAATAAATTAGCAATAATTTCTAAAAACCTGTTTTTGCTTTGTCATTATGGAGTATTGTGTGTAGATTGCTGAGGGGAAAAAATTATTTAATACATTTTAGAATAAGGCTGTAACCTAACAAAATGTGGAAAAGGCCAAGGGGTCTGAATACTTTCCGAAGTCAATTAATGTGAGCCAGTTTGCTACAGCAGGAAAATAATCATGCAGCAACAGGAAATGTGAATTATTATGTGAATTATAATTAATGGACATTTCTGTAGGGTTTGATACATTTTTCGTAAGGGAAGATCAAGTCAGACATTTCTAAATGGAAATTACAAACTTCAAGACCATTTTTAAACCTCAAATACACTACAAGTTTTTAATTTCCTGCAGGAAAGTTCTCCTGCAACAGGGTGATCAAATTAAGATCCTACATCTGTACATCCCTATTTCCCCACTCCAGGCGTGAGATCCGTGTGGGAATGCCGCCCCAAACCGTTCCCATTCCATTCCAATGCCCTCACACTACCAGGATATTGACAAGTTTAATCACATGCACATATTTCTGCTCGTAAATAAAACAAGCACTCATAGTGATGTAATTAGAATGATTTATGGAGAAGAGACATTGAATCATTTTGCCGTGTAGCAGCAGCGTCATTAAAACAGATTATATTTATAAAAACTCACTTCGTACATTCAACTAGATTAAGCCCAAATAACCTAGAGTTTTTCCCCATCTCTCCTTGGAAACACACAGATTCAGTATATTAATATACAGTGGGGAAAAAAAGTATTTAGTCAGCCACCAATTGTGCAAGTTCTCCCACTTAAAAACATGAGAGAGGCCTGTAATTTTCATCATAGGTACACGTCAACTATGACAGACAAAATGAGAATTTTTTTTCCAGAAAATCACATTGTAGGATTTTTAATGAATTTATTTGCAAATTATGGTGGAAAATAAGTATTTGGTCAATAACAAAAGTTTCTCAATACTTTGTTATATACCCTTTGTTGGCAATGACACAGGTCAAACGTTTTCTGTAAGTCTTCACAAGGTTTTCACACACTGTTGCTGGTATTTTGGCCCATTTCTCCATGCAGATCTCCTCTAGAGCAGTGATGTTTTGGGGCTGTCGCTGGGCAACACGGACTTTCAACTCCCTCCAAAGATTTTCTATGGGGTTGAGATCTGGAGACTGGCTAGGCCACTCCAGGACCTTGAAATGCTTCTTACGAAGCCACTCCTTCGTTGCCCAAAATCTCACGATACATGGCCCCATTCATTCTTTCCTTTACACGGATCAGTCGTCCTGGTCCCTTTGCAGAAAAACAGCCCCAAAGCTTTGTCCTCCAAACACGACGAGTTGAGTTTTTACCAAAAAGTTCTATTTTGGTTTCATCTGACCATATGACATTCTCCCAATCCTCTTCTGGATCATCCAAATGCACTCTAGCAAACTTCAGACGGGCCTGGACATGTACTGGGTTAAGCAGGGGGACACGTCTCGCACTGCAGGATTTGAGTCCCTGGCGGTGTAGTGTGTTACTGATGGTAGGCTTTGTTACTTTGGTCCCAGCTCTCTGCAGGTCATTCACTAGGTCCCCCCGTGTGGTTCTGGGATTTTTGCTCACCGTTCTTGTGATCATTTTGACCCCACAGCGTGAAATCTTGCGTGGAGCCCCAGATCGAGGGAGATTATCAGTGGTCTTGTATGTCTTCCATTTCCTAATAATTGCTCCCACAGTTGATTTCTTCAAACCAAGCTGCTTACCTATTGCAGATTCAGTGTTCCCAGCCTGGTGCAGGTCTACAATTTTGTTTCTGGTGTCCTTTGACAGCTCTTTGGTCTTGGCCATAGTAGAGTTTGGAGTGTGACTGTTTGAGGTTGTGGACAGGTGTCTTTTATACTGATAACAAGTTCAAACAGGTGCCATTAATACAGGTAACGAGTGGAGGACAGAGGAGCCTCTTAAAGAAGAAGTTACAGGTCTGTGAGAGCCAGAAATCTTGCTTGTTTGTAGGTGACCAAATACTTGTAGCTCAGTTGGTAGAGCATGGCGCTTGCAACGCCAGGGTTGTGGGTTCGATTCCCACGGGGGGCCAGTATGAAAATGTATGCACTAACTGTAAGTCGCTCTGGATTAGAGCGTCTGATAAATGACTAAAATGTAAATGTAAATGTAAATAATTTGCAAATAAATTCATTAAAAATGTGATTTTCTTGATTTTTTTTTTTTAATTTGTCTGTACAGGCCTCTCTCATCTTTTTAAGTGGGAGAACTTGCACAATTGGTGGCTGACTAAATACTTTTTTCCCCCACTGTATGTCCATAGAGTGCAGTTAGAGGTCATGTTGAGGGAGTAAAAGGGAATTGAAGAGGGAGAAATGCTCCTGCTCGTAGTCAATTTGGATGATCTCTACTAGGGTTGTTTAACACTGGTTCTAAAGGGCCACAGAGTACACGTTTGTGGAAAACTCCAAACTTCTTCAACCTTGACTTGGAATCAGACAGAATTTGAACAGGTGTGTGAAATCTATTGCCTATCAATAACAATTATTGACCAATGAAGTACAGTGCCTTGCAAAAGTATTCATCCCCCTTGGCGTTTTTCCTATTATGTTGCATTACAAACTGTAATTTAAATTGATTTTTATTTGGATTTCATGTAATGGACATACACAAAATAGTACAAATTTGTGAAGTGAAATGAAAAAAATAACTTCTTTCAAAAAAATTCTAAAATATAATTATCTGAAAAGTGGTGCGTGCATATGTATTCACCCCCTTTGCTATGAAGCCCCTAAATAAGATCTGGTGCAACCAATTACCTTCAGAAGTCACATAATTAGTTAAATAAAGTCCACCTGTGTGCAATCTAAGTGTCACATGATCTGTCACATGATCTCAGTATATATATATATACACACCTGTTCTGAAAGGCCCCAGAGTCTGCAACACCACTAAGCAAGGGGCACCACCAGGCAAGCGGCACCATGAAAACCAAGGAGCTCTCCAAACAGGTCAGGGACAAAGTTGTGGAGAAGTACAGATCAGGGTTGGGTTATAAAAAAATATCAGAAACTTTGAACATCCCACGGAGCACCATTTCATCCATTATTAAAACATTTAAAGAATATGGCACCACAACAAACCTGCAAAGAGAGGGCCGCCCACCAAAACTCACGGACCAGGCAAGGAGGGCATTAATCAGAGAGGCAACAAAGAGACCAAAGATAACCCTGAAGGAGCTGCAAAGCTCCACAGCGGAGATTGGAGTATCTGTCCATAACACGTTTGGTTTTCGCCAAAAGGCATGTGGGAGACTCCCCAAACATATGGAAGAAGGTACTCTGGTCAGATGAAACTAAAATTGAGCTTTTTGGCCATCAAGGAAAACGCTATGTCTGGCACAAACCCAACACCTCTCATCACCCTGAGAACACCATCCCCACAGTGAAGCATGGTGGTGGCAGCATCATGCTGTGGGGATGTTTTTCATCGGCAGGGACTGGGAAACTGGTCAGAATTGAAGGAATGATGGATGACGCTAAATACAGGGAAATTCTGGAGGGAAACCTGTTTCAGTCTTCCAGAGATTTGAGACTGGGACGGAGGTTCACCTTCCAGCAGGACAATGACCCTAAGCATACTGCTAAATTAACACTTGAGTGGTTTAAGGGGAAACATTTAAATGTCTTGGAATGGCCTAGTCAAAGCCCAGACCTCAATCCAATTGAGAATCTGTGGTATGACTTAAAGATTGCTGTACACCAGTGGAACCCATCCAACTTGAAGGAGCTGGAGCAGTTTGGCCTTGATGAACGGGCAAAAATCACACTGGCTAGATGTGCCAAACTTATAGCGACATACCCCAAGAGACTTGCAGCTGTAATTTCTGCAAAAGGTGGCTCTACAAAGTATTGACTTTGGGGGGGTGAATAGTTATGCACGCTCAAGTTCTGTTTTTTTGTAAGGCAACAAAATAGGAAAAATGGCAAGGGGGGTGAATACTTTCGCAAGCCACTGTAACAGGGGGAACTTAAAACCAGCAGGGACTGCATCCCTCGAGGGCTGGAACAGTACTCCTCGGATTTCAATGTAATGATGTATTCTATCAAAAGTTGTACTCTCTCCAATTTCTCTGTATGACAATAGTATTATCTCTGCAGACTCCATTGCATTATCTTCGTCCACAAACTGCTCTCATTAAAAAAAAAAATCCTGGCCACATTTTGACGCTTCATTTCTGGCTGTTTGAAGAGAGCTCTTGAAGAGGAAATGCTGATGCAGAGAGATTATTGGATTGCTTTTGAAAACCTGAACTACATTTGCACATGTTTAATGTGCATTGTGGTAGTGTGCTTATCACGTTCCATGCACATTCATTGTGTCGTAGGTGATTACCTGAGAGAGACTTTTTGTTTTGCCCGTGCTCTGGCTCTCTTTCTCTCTCTCTCAAACAAAACAAGTGTTTATTCATCATCAACCCAGCAGTGTATTTTCCGGGTACTGAGTTTACTCCCCTCTCAGTAAAAGTGTCTTAAACACTCCTTTCCTATCTAGATGAACCCATAATGACTGTTATATTGAGGGTTATAAGCCGGTGGGCCACATTAATAGTCTTTCTCTCTCACTGCGTTATCGCAGGTCCAGCCGGAGCCTAGCTATATGCAAAAGGAGAGCGTACGGTAAGCTTCTTAGGGGGATTTCTCACATCTGTACTGCCTCCAAAAAACAAATACAGAGGACAGAGTTTATAGACAAATTTAAAGGCCTAAGACAAAAAAAAGAGGCCAATACATATTTGAATGAAAAGGATGGCGTGGGAGAGAGAGGGAGGGAGAGAAGTGGAGAGAGAGGGAGAGAGTGGGGGAGAAAGAGGGAGAGAAAGAGGGGGAGAGAGAAAGAGAAGGGGAGAGAGAGAGATGAGTGCTAGTGAATGTGTTAGTCATTGCAGGCTCCTTCAGTCAGCTTCTGCTGCTGATCCAAGGTCACTCTACCCAATGGGCACAGTTTTTATTTACATTTGGTTAAGTTATCAACTAACATGAATTCAACGTGAAATCAACAAAGAATGTCACCCTGTCATTGGATTTTGGTTAAAAGTTTGGTGAAAAAAATACAAAATTCCCTTATGTCGATGACTTTTTGCAACCAGTTTTTGCCCAGTGGGTAGTATCACTGTGGTTTCACTTCCTTGTTTTGTTTCAGTTCAATGATTAGTCATCAGTAATGTAGAACCATCACTATCATCCCCTATTCATGTGCTACTAGAAAGTAGGAAGCTCTGAACTATCCAACTCAGGAACAATTATGAGTTTCCCACTCGTATTAACCACTTGGAAGCTCATTATGAACGGTTTTGGACGTCCAAAAGGAGCTTACCAGGTGTTTCATTGTCCCAAGTTTCTCAGCATCTGATAGGTTATATTAGTAATGAATGGAGCATAATTAATATATCTAATCCAAAAACAAATGTGCTAGTATTATGGTAAGTTACAGTGAAGTCCTGGTTAGCTCAGTAACTCACAGTGACTGGATGTGGAGGTCAGTGGATGTCAATGGCTTTAACTCAATCTAGAGTCCAGCCAGGAGTAAAGCAGCTCTGGGATTAGTTACAGAGAGCTTTAACTCACTACTACCAGGAGGAAAAACATAGTTTTATTTATATTTTATTTACAACAGGCATGGGATCGGTCCCAGCCCGGTGTGTGTGTGTGTTACAGTTTTATGCGTTCACAATTGGAGCTACAGGGTCTGCAGGCTTTTGTTCCAGCCCATCACTAACTCAGCACTAATTCCAGTAATGGTGGGCAGAAAATGACTCCCATCAACTGTTTGTGCCCCTAGCTCATCTGGACTATGCTTAATGACCATTAGTATAAAGAATGCGGAAAAAAGGTTTGCGTGTTAACTTGGTGATGTAGTAGCATGTCGAGTCCAACAGTCAGGGTTGGATAAGCACCTTTCATATGTAGATGCTACCGAAGCAGCCATACTGTGGTTCTCCTTCTGTTGCCACCTCTGTGGCCATCTCTACCAGGGATGTTAGCTTTCATTGCAGGTGCAGGAGACTGGAGAGGTGGCTCATTGACTTAAACGGTTTCCTCGTTATTAATTTAGCATGTTGCTGAGCGGTTTGAAATGAGCGTGGTGACACCTTCTCCATGGTTCTGGACAGCAGCGTTTCACTCTATTAAATGCTGTCCAGGGGCATCATTTATTAACATGATCCACGAGATCTCCCGAGTGGCGCAGTGGTCTAAGGCTAGCTGTGCCACTAGAGATCCTGGTTCGAATCCAGGCTCTGTTGTAGCCGGCCGTGACCGGGAGACCCATGGGGCGGCGCACAATTGACCCAGGGTAGGGGAGGGAATGGCTGGCAGGGATGTAGCTCAGTTGGTAGAGCATGGCGTTTGCAACACCGGGGTTGTGGGTTCGATTCCCATGGGGGGCCAGTATGAAAAATAAAGAAATAATGTATGCACTCACTAACTGTAAGTCGCTCTGGATAAGAGTGTCTGCTAAATGACTAAATATGTAAAATGAGATGGGAGGCAGGGAGAGGAGAAGGAGGTAATACTGGGCCGACTGTCATCAGTGGTCAGATCAGTAAGAGCATGGAGACATGAACCCCCTACGGGAGAGCAGCAGGCTTTTATCCACCTGCCCTGCACGTCCCCGCTCCCTGCCTACTGTCAGGTGAGCCTCCCTGGGAGAGGATCCCCACCTCACCTCTGGATCTCTTGATGAGGGGAGAAAGGTTGATGAGTAGACGCTATGGACACTGGGGATCCTGAAGAGGATTTCCTTTATAATGGGCTTCTAGGGTTAGCCTGAAGAGGGCATGTAATGTTCGGGGTCTTAGGTATTGCTGGCAAAAGACTGTTTGTTACAGAGTGTAATTATTATAGATGTTTGGCATAATGGACCGCAGTCATTTGAGAGCCAACTCAACTCACTGTTGGCTGTGAAAATTCTCTCTCTCTCTCTCTCTCTCTCTCTCTCTCTCTCTCTCTCTCTCCTCTCTCTCTCTCTCTCTCTCTCTCTCCACAGCCCTGCATTCTCTAACACTTCAACAGACTTCCCTGTGTCTTATTGTGATAAAAACAGTTTAATGACAGCTCGGTCCTGTAGCTCCATCCACTTTTTAATGTCAGCCGGTTAGGTCCTGGGGGCCCATTACACCTGTCTGAAAAGCCCAGAAGCATTATCAGGGTCGTCTCATTTAGTCTGACCTCCCGGGGTCAAGTAACACACAAATACACACGCACACACACCAGGCCTTTATGTAACACCCTTCATCTGTTCTTCATTCTATAGCTAGAGGACTCAGGAGTGATAAGTATAATTTTTGTCTTAATCTGTTGTTGCCTAGTACTGTCTTTTTGCTAGCTAGGGCCATCTACTTTAAGTGCCGTCTGTCTTCCCAGTAGCCTACTTGGTGTGTGAACTGCTGACTGCTCATAACTTGCAGATGATTGTTAACACATCAACCATGATTAAAGGTCAGGGCAATTACGCTTGACCTCATCTTTACTAGAGGCTGTTCGCCTACTAATCTCACTGCAACCCCCCTCCAGGTCTCTAATCTGTTTCCTTTTCTGTCTCTCCTCCAACCCTAGCCACTCAGCCCCTACCCAGATGGTCATGCACCGTCGCAATCTTCGCTCTCTCTCTCCCACTACTCTCTCCTCTTCTATCCTATCATCTCCTTTCTGCTAAATCCTTCTCCCTCCTATCTCCTGTTTCTGCCTCTTCGACCCTACTCTCCTCCCTTTCCGCATCCTATGACTCGCACTGCCCCCTTTCCTCCCGGCCGGCTCAGCCCCCCCCTCCTGCTCCGTCGCTGAGTGACTCATTGCGAGCTTACGGAACATAGAAAATAGGGGAAAGCTAAACTTCTTTCACTTCCCCCTCTCCACGTTCTCTTCCTCTGTTTCCGCTGCTAAAGCCACTTTCCTTCACTCTAAATTTCAAGCTTCTGCCTTTACCCTAGGAAACTATTTTCCACCTTCTCCTCCCTCCTTAATCCTCCAACATTGACAACCACTTTGAAAAGAAGGTTGACGACATTCGCTCCTATTGAGTCTGCTAGTCCCACTCACACAGAACTACCCTATGCCTTGGCCTCTTTCTCCCCTCTGTCTCCAGATGAAATCCTGCGACTAGTGAGGTCCGGCCACCCGACAACTTGCCCGCTTGCCCCCATCCCGTCCTTCCTTCTCCAGACCATTTCTTGAGACCTTCTCCCATGCCTCACTTCTCTCATCAACTCATCCTTGACCACTGGCTGCTTCCCCTCGGACTTCAAAATGGCCTGAGTCGCTCCCCTCCTCAAGAAACCAACACTCGACTCCTATGACGTCAAAAACTATAGATCAGTATCCCTTCTTTCTTTTCTTTCCAAAACACTTGAGTGTGCCGTCTCTGACCAACTCTCACGGTTTCTCTCTCAGAACGATCTTCTTGACCCTAACCAGTCGGCCTTCAAGATGGGTCACTCAACCGCTCTTCTCTGTGTCGCGGTGGCTCTCCACACTGCCAAAGCTGACTCTCTCTTCTGTTCTAATCCTCCTAGATCTATCCGCTGCCTTCAACATTGTGAACCATCAGATCCTCCTCTCCACCCTTTCAGGGCTGGGCATCTCAGGCTCTGCTCACTCTTGGATTGCATCCTACCTGGCAGGCCGCTCCTACAAGGTGATGTGGAGAGGATCTGTGTCTGCACCACGTACTCTCACTACTGGTGTCCCCCAGGGCTCGGTTCTAGGCCCTCTCCTCTTGTCTCTATACACCAAGTCACTCGGCTCCATCATTCCTCACATGGTCTCTGCTATCGTTGTAATGAGGATGACACTCAACTACTTTTGTTCTTCTCCTCTTTTGACACCCAGGTGCTGACACGCAACTCTGCATGCCTGGCAGATATCTCAGCTTGGATGTCGGCCCACCACCTCAAGCTCAACCTTGACAAGACGGAGCTGCTCTTCCTGCCGGGAAATGCCTGCCCACTTCAAGACCTCTCCATCACAGTTGACAACTCCACGGTGTTCCCCTCCCAAAGTGCAAAGAACCTTGGCGTGACCCTAGACACCACCCTGTCGTTCTCCGCAAACATCAAAGCAGTGAATAGCTTCTGCAGGTTCATGCTCTAAAATATCCATAGAGTACGACCCTACCTCACACAGGAAGCGACGCAGGTCCTTATCCAGGCACTTGTCATCTCCCATCTGGACTACTGCAATTTGTTTTTGGCTGGGCTCCCCGCTTGTGCCATCAAACCCCTGCAACTTATCCAGAATGCTGCAACCCGCCTGGTATTCAACCTTCCCAAATTCTCCCATGTCACCCCGCACTTCCGCACACTCCACTGGCTTCCAGTCGAAGCTCGCATCCACTACAAGTCTATGGTACTTGCCTACGGAGCAGCAAGAGGAACTGCCTCCCTACCTTCAGGCTATGCTCAAACCCTACACCCCAATCCGAGCACTCCGTTCTGCCACCTCTGGTCTCTTGGCCCTCCCACCCATACGGGAGGGCAGCTCCCGCTCAGCCCAAGCTCTTCTCTATCCTGGCAACCCAATGGTGGAACCAGCTTCTCCCTGAATCAAGGAGAGTAGAGTCCCTGCACCTCTTCCGAAAATATCTTAAACCCTACCTCTTCAAAGAGTATCTTAAATAATCCCACAGCACACCCCCAACCCCATCCCCCACCGCACCCCGACCCCGGTGACCTCACACTCTCACGACTCCCCCCCCCCTTAGTAGCTCTGACTTTGCTGATTGCTACTTTATTGAGGAAAAATGTACTTACTATGACTGATATGTGGTTGTCTCACCTAGCTATCTTCAGATGAATGCACCAACTCTAAGTCGCTCTGAATAAGAGTGTCTACTAAATTACTCAAATGTAAATGTGAGGAAAGTGAGCCACAGTGATTTCACACCTCTGGGGTCAACCCAGGGCAGAGCAGCTGCTCTCAACACAGGAGTCGATGGGAGGCCAAGGACTTTGGCCCTGAACGCTTTGGCCTTGGCCTACTGTAATTATCACTGAGCTGGGAGGGGGGGAAGGAGGGATGGAGGGAGGAGCTGGAGGTTAAAAGTAATGTAAGAGGAGATAGAAGTACTCTGTTGAGATGCTACTGCAGTTAATTTTTTTAACCTTTTAATCTTTATTTTATCAGGGAGTCATACTGAGACCAAGGTCGCTCTTTACAGACGAACTGTGAATTACAGAAATTACAGAAAATAAAAACATTAAAATATATAAACAAAAAGCAGAAAGAAAAAAACAGTCATTCATCAGTAATAGCTGTAGATAGCACGCCTAACAAGGGCTTGACATTGGCCAAACCGTTGCTACATGGAAACTTTGGCCATGTCTTAACAGTGCACGGGTATTCTCCTGTCTACTATTTGGTATACCCTGCATCTGTTATATCTGTTGTCTGTACTACAGCAACCGCAACTGTGAAACAGAATCAGTCAAGAGTGAAGGTCAGAGTGATCTAAAGGGGTTTCAGACTCCTAGGAGTGAGGGAGTGGAGGAGAGTGATAGTGTCCTTTTGTCCCAGACAAAGTTAGAGATAAAAAGAGTGAGTGATGAGGCACAAGTGAAGGAGCGGTAGAAAGAGATGGATAAAGACAGATCGAGAGATAGTGAGTGACTTACAATGTGCTTTCACAGCATATATGTTTGTGCCTGTGTGTGTGTGTGTGTGTGTGTGTGTGTGTCTTATTGCAAGTCCAAAAGTGTGTGTATGTAAGGTAAACATGACCCAAATGTATTGGTACTGGAGTGGGATCTATCCTTACAGTGACAAAAGGAGTATTATAATCCATCGTATTTCCAGTTAATCTAGACACACAGACTCATAACTGTATCTATGAAGTGTCCCTCTCACCCTACCACCCCTCCCTGCTCCTCCTTTCCTCCTCATCCCTCACTCCTCCTCTTCCCCATCCTTCCCTCACATTAGAACGAGCTCTGCGTTATCCTCTGCTCTCCATGAGTCATGACATTAATTGAAATATATTTACATTGCAGGCATGCACATATTATAATGGTATTTTTCATTGCCAGGTTCCACAGAGAATAGAAAGCATAACAACTTGTCTCGCTTACAGTGAAATTGGTGTATGCTGATAATACTACCACACGTCTGTGCTTTGTAGCACCTGCACAAAAGAGAATACATTCTGAAATAAACCGCTCATGGTCATGAAAGCATATCAGTTCTGCTCTTGAAAACAAGACGTTTATACATACAGTATTCATAGATTATCACTTTGAGAAGTGGCTCTGGATAAGAGCGTCTGCTAAATGACTAAAATGTAAATGTGTAATGCTTCTACTCTTCTTCCACAAAGGCTAGTTTGAAGTTAGTTGCAGAAAATCAGACATTGGGAAAGATCACAGTTAGTCCAGCCAAAGGCCTTACAGGGACTCGCCTTCCAATAACCACAGAGCCAATCAATATTTCAATTACTCTTCTGTTAATGGTAGTTTGTGGGAGAAAACTGCCATCTTAAACAGTATTGAGTGGTTCCCTAACGGTGGATATGCGAACAGTGGAATGACGGCTCTAATTGAATTCTTCCACAGAAAGAGGAACAGTTAAATAGACACATAGTTAGACAGGCAGAGTTGTTAAAAGCAGGGTGAGCAAGGTAAAGGAAACCAATCAAACCACAACAAAAGAAATCAACTGACCGAAGCAAGTGACAAAATAGGATAATTGGATATTATATAAGAAAATCAAGGCTTGCACCTAAAATAGGATAATTATGTATAGAAAAGCAAGGCTTGTACCCAAATTAGTGGAGGATCAAAGAAACTCTGATTGAGAAACTGCCAGGTGGTGAAAAACAGAGCATCCCTTGCTGGCATACTAAATCATAACGATTCAGAAGTTTGAGAGGAATGTATGACTCAATGTACTGTAATGCTGCATTCAGCCTTTCTGGCTGTGCTTGTGATGTACTACCAGCCCTAGGTGACTCTGTGTCCCTATAAGCCACCCCAAAGTTTGGGTTAGCCAGACTACATTTGACTTGCCTTAATTCCTGCATGCTCTAGAGTATGTAATTGAATAGTTCTCTCCTAAAATCAGAAACCCTAACAACTATGCTATCTCTCTTTTTGAAGGCAGGTGGTAGAGATGATATCATATCCCCAGACTTATTCGGACTGACAGGGCAGATAAAACTTTGAGTCTGAGGCGATATGTGTAGTTCAGCCCTTTCACATTGTTGGTTAGTCATTGTCCTGCTGGTGAAGTGGGTTGTGTTGTCTTGGTGATATTCTACTGTGGTGGGCTGTGTGTGTGTTGTCTTGGTGATATTCTACTGTGGTGGGCTGTGTTTGTGTTGTCTTGGTGATATTATACTGTGGTGGGCTGTGTGTGTGTTGTCTTGGTGATATTCTACTGTGGTGGGCTGTGTGTGTGTTGTCTTGGTGATATTCTACTGTGGTGGGCTGTGTGTGTGTTGTCTTGGTGATATGCTACTGTGGTGGGCTGTGTATGTGTTGTCTTGGTGATATTCTACTGTGGTGGGCTGTGTGTGTGTTGTCTTGGTGATATTTTACTGTGGTGGGCTGTGTGTGTGTTGTCTTGGTGATATTCTACTGTTGTGGGCTGTGTGTGTGTTGTCTTGGTGATATTCTACTGTTGTGGGCTGTGTGTGTGTTAAATTGGTGATATTATACTGTGGTGGGCTGTGTGTGTTGTCTTGGTGATATTCCACTGTTGTGGGCTGTGTGTGTGTTAAATTGGTGATATTATACTGTGGTGGGCTGTGTGTGTTGTCTTGGTGATATTCTACTGTTGTGGGCTGTGTGTGTGTTAAATTGGTGATATTATACTGTGGTGGGCTGTGTGTGTTGTCTTGGTGATATTCCACTGTTGTGGGCTGTGTGTGTGTTAAATTGGTGATATTCTACTGTGGTGGGCTGTGTGTGTTGTCTTGGTGATATTATACTGTGGTGGGATGTGTGTGTGTTGTCTTGGTGATATTATACTGTGGTGGGCTGTGTGTGTGTTGTCTTTGTGATATTATACTGTGGTGGTATAACGACCCAGATGCAGAGGGAAAAAAACTCTAGACCACCTTTACTCCACACACAGAGACACGTACAAAGCTCTCCCTCGCCCTCCATAACTCTATCCTCCTGATTACTGCTTACAAGCAAAAACTAAAGCAGGAAGTACCAGTGAATCGCTCAATACGGAAGTGGTCAGATGACGCAGATGCTAAGCTACAGGACTGTTTTGCTAGCACAGACTGGAATATGTTCCGGGACTCATTCGATGGCATTGAGGAGTACACCACATCAGCCACTGGCTTCATCAATAAGTGCATTGATGACGTCGCCCCCACAGTGACCGTACGTACATACCCCAACCAGAAGCCATGGATTACAGGCAACTGAGCTAAAGGGTATAAATGCCGCTTTCTAGGAGCGGGACTCTAACCCGGATGCTTATAAGAAATCCTGCTATGCCCTCAATCGAACCATCAAACAGGCAAAGCGTCAATACAGGACTAAGATTGAATCCTACTACACCGGCTCTGACGCTCGTCGGATGTGGCAGGGCTTGCAAACTATTACGGACTACAAAAGGGAAGCACAGCCGCGAGCTGCCCAGTGACACGAGCCTACCAGACGAACTAAATGACTTAATGCGTGCTTCGAGGCAAGCAACACTGAAGCATGCATGAGAGCACCAATTGTTCCGGACGACTGTGTGATCACGCTCTCCGTAGCCGATGTGAGTAAGACCTTTAAACAGGTCAACATTCACAAGGCCACAGGGCCAGTCGGTTTACCAGGACGTGTACTCGGAGCATGCGCTGACCAACTGGCAAGTGTCCACCATAGTCCCTGTGCCCAAGAACACCAAGGTAACCTGCCTAAATGACTACCGACCCGTAGCGCTCACATCTGTAACACAAAGGAGATGATCGTGGACTTCAGGAAACAGCAGATGGTGCACCCCCTATCCACATCGAAGGGACCGCAGTGGAGAAGGTGGAAAGCTTCAAGTTCCTTGCCGTACACATCACGACAAACGGAAATGGTCCACCCACGCAGACAGTGTGGTGAAGAAGGTGCAACAGAGCCTCTTCAACCTCAGGAGGCTGAAGAAATTCAGCTTGGCACCGAAAACCCTCACAAACTTTTACAGATGCACAATTGAGAGCATCCTGTCGGGCTGTATCACCACCTGGTACGGCAACTGCACCGACCGCAACTGCAGGGCTCTCCAGAGGGTGGTGCGGTCTGCCGAACGCATTATCGGGGGCAAACTACCCGCCCTCCAAGACACATACAGCACCCGATGTCACAAGAAGGACAAAAAAATCATCAAGGACATCAACCACTGCCTGTTCACCCCGCTATCATCCAGAAGGCGAGATCAGTACAGGTGCATCAAAGCTGGGACCGAGTGAAAAACAGCTTCTATCTCAAGGCCATCAGACTGTTAAATAGCCATCACTAGCACATTAGAGGCTGCTGCTGCCTATTGAAATCACTATTCACTTTAATAATGTTTACATATCTTGCACTACTCATCTCATATGTATATACTGCATTCTATTCTATAATATTCTACTTTATCTTAGTCCATGCCACTCTGTCATTGCTTGTCCATATATGTATATTGTCTTAAATTCCATTCCTTACTAGTTTTGTGTGTATTGGGTATATGTTCTGAATTGTTTTTTGTTTATATTTTTTAGTCATTTAGCAGACACTCTTATCCAGAGCGACTTACAGGAGCAATTAGGTTTAAGTGCCTTGCTCAAGGGCACATCGACAGATTTTTCACCTAGTCGGCTCGGGGATTAGAACCAGCGACCTTTCGGTTACTGGCACAACGCTCTTAACCACTAAGCTACCTGCCGCCCTGATATTACTTGTTAGATATTACTGCACTGTTTGAGCTAGAAGCACAAGCATTTCGCTACACCCACTATAACATCTGCTAAACACGTGTATGTGACAAATAACATTTTGTTTTCTTTTATTTGTAGCCATGAAGTGCGTTGAAAGGCTGGTCATGGCTCACTTCAACACCATTATCCCAGAAACCCTAGACCCACTCCAATTTGCATACCGCCCCAACAGATCCACAGATGACGCCATCTCTATTGCATTCCACACTGCCCTTTCCCACCTGGACAAAAGGAACACCTACGTGAGAACGCTATTCATTGACTACAGCTAAGCGTTCAACACCATAGTGCCCTCAAAGCTCATCACTAAGCTAAGGACCCTGGGACTAAACACCTCCCTCTGCAACCTGATCCTGGACTTCCTGACGGGCCGTCCCCAGGTGGTAAGGGTAAGCAACAACACATCCGCCACGCTGATCCTCAACATTTACATTTACATTTTAGTCATTTAGCAGACGCTCTTATCCAGAGCGACTTACAGGAGCAATTAGGGTTAAGTGCCTTGCTCAAGGGCACATTTACGTCATTTAGCAGACGCTCTTATCCAGAGCGACTCACCAATTGGTGCGTTCACCCTATAGCCAGTGGGATCACCACTTTACAATTTTTTTTTTTTGGGGGGTAGAAGGATTACTTTATCCTATCCCAGGTATTCCTTAAAGAGGTGGGGTTTCAAATGTCTCCGGAAGGTGGTGAGTGACTCTGCTGTCCTGGCGTCGTGAGGGAGCTTGTTCCACCATTGGGGTGCCAGAGCAGCGAACAGTTTTGACTGGGCTGAGCGGGAACTATGCTTCCGCAGAGGAAGGGGAGCCAGCAGGCCAGAGGTGGATGAACGCAATGCCCTCGTTTGGGTGTAGGGACTGATCAGAGCCCGAAGGTACAGAGGTGCCGTTCCCCTCACTGCTCCATAGGCAAGCACCATGGTCTTGTAGCGGATGCGAGCTTCAACTGGAAGCCAGTGGAGTGTGCGGAGGAGGGGGGTGACGTGAGAGAACTTGGGAAGGTTGAACACCAGACGGGCTGCGGCATTCTGGATGAGTTGTAGGGGTTTAATGGCACAGGCAGGGAGGCCAGCCAACAGCGAGTTGCAGTAGTCCAGACGGGAGATGACAAGTGCCTGGATTAGGACCTGTGCCGCTTCCTGTGTAAGGCAGGGTCCTACTCTCCGAATGTTGTAGAGCATGAACCTGCAGGAGCGGGTCACCGCCTTGATGTTGGCGGAGAACGACAGGGTGTTGTCCAGGGTCACGCCTAGGCTCTTCGCACTCTGGGAGGAGGACACAGCGGAGTTGTCAACCGTGATGGCGAGATCATGGAACGGGCAGTCCTTCCCCGGGAGGAAGAGCAGCTCCGTCTTGCCAGGGTTCAGCTTGAGGTGGTGATCCGTCATCCATACTGATATGTCTGCCAGACATGCAGAGATGCGATTCGCCACCTGGTTATCAGAAGGGGGAAAGGAGAAGATTAGTTGTGTATCGTCAGCGTAGCAGTGATAGGAGAGGCCATGTGAGGATATGACAGAGCCAAGTGACTTGGTGTATAGGGAGAAAAGGAGAGGGCCTAGAACTGAGCCCTGGGGGACACCAGTGGTGAGAGCACGTGGTGCGGAGACAGCTTCTCGCCACGCCACTTGGTAGGAGCGACCGGTCAGGTAGGACGCAATCCAGGAGTGAGCAGCGCCGGAGATGCCCAGCTCGGAGAGGGTGGAGAGGAGGATCTGATGGTTCACAGTATCAACACAGGGGCCCCTCGGGGGTATGTGCTCAGTCCCCTCCTGTACTCCCTGTTCACCCATGACTGCTTGGCCAAGCACGACTCCAACACCATCATTAAGTTTGCCGACGACACAACAGTGGTAGGCCTGATCACCGACAACGATGAGACAGCCTACAAGGAGGAAGTCAGAGACCTGGCAGTGTGGTGCCAGGATAACAACCTCTCCCTCGTTGTGATCAAGACAAAGGAGATGATCGTGGACTACAGGAAAAAGAAGGCCGAGCACGCCCCCATTTTTATCGATGGGGCTGTAGTGGAGCAGGTTGAGAGCTTCAAATTCCTTGGTGTCCACATCACCAACGAACTGTCATGGTCCAAACACACCAAGACAGTCGTGAAGAGAGCACGACAACGTCCATTCCCCCTCTGAAAAGATTTGGCATGGGTCCTGAGATCCTCAAAAGGTTCTACAGCTGGACCATCGAGAGCATCCTGACTGGTTGCATAACTGCCTGGTATGGCAACTGCTCAGCCTCCGACCGCAAGGCACTACGGAGGGTAGTGCGTACGGCCCAGTACATCACTGGGGCCAAGCTTCCTGCCTTCCAGGACCTCTATAACAGGCGGTGTCAAAGGAAGACCATAAAAATTTACAAAGACTCCAGCCACCATAGTCATAGACTGTTCTCTCTGCTACCGCACGGCAAGTGGTACTGGAGCGCCAAGTCTAGGTCCAAAAGGCTTCTTAACAGCTTCTACCCCCAAGCCATAAGACTCCTGAACAGCTAACCAAATGGCTACCTGGATTATTTGCATTGACCTCCCCCCATTTTTACACTGCTGCTACTCTCTGTTTATTATCTATGCATAGTCACTTTACCTCTACCTACATGTACATATTACCTCAATTACCTCGACTAACCTGTGCCCTCGCACACTGACTCTGTACTGGTACCCCCAGTATATAGCCTCGTTACTGTTATTTTATTGTTGCTCTTTGATTATTTAATTGTTTTAATGTTTACTTCAGTTTATTTAGTAAATACTTTCTTAACACTTATTTTTTCTGAAAACTGCATGTTGGTTTTTTTAGGGGGTGGATCAGCTTTAATATTGCAAATAGATTGTAGCTTCCATCAATGTAATTGTCTGCATCACTTCCAATCCCCCATATATTTTCTTGCAAATACACATATACATATATACATATATACATACATACTGTGAGGGAAAAAAGTATTTGATCCCCTGCTACTTTTGTACGTTTGCCCACTGACAAAGACATGATCAGTCTATAATTTTAATGGTAGGTTTATTTGAACAGTGAGAGACAGAATAACAACAAAAAAATCCAGAAAAACGCATGTCAAAAATGTTAGAAATTGATTTGCATTTTAATGAGGGAATTAAGCATTTGATCCCTCTGCAAAACATGACTTAGTGCTTGGTGGCAAAACCCTTGTTGGCAATCACAGAGGTCAGACATTTCTTGTAGTTGGCCACCAGGTTTGCACACATCTCAGGAGGGATTTTGTCCCACTCCTCTTTGCAGATCTTCTCCAAGTCATTAAGGTTTCGAGGCTGACGTTTGGCAACTCGAACCTTCAGCTCCCTCCACAGATTTTCTATGGGATTAAGGTCTGGAGACTGGCTAGGCCACTCCAGGACCTTAATGTGCTTCTTCTTGAGCCACTCCTTTGTTGCCTTGGCCGTGTGTTTTGGGTCATTGTCATGCCGGAATACCCATCCACGACCCATTTTCAATGCCCTGGCTGAGGGAAGGAGGTTCTCACCCAAAATTTGACGGTACATGGCCCCGTCCATCGTCCCTTTGATGCGGTGAAGTTGTCCTGTCCCCTTAAAAGAAAAACATAATGCAAAATTTTTCCACCTCCATGTTTGCCAGTGGGGATGGTGTTCTTGGGGTCATAGGTAGCATTCCTCCTCCTCCAAACACGGCGAGTTGAGGTGATGGCAAAGAGCTCGATTTTGGTCTCATCTGACCACAACACTTTCACCCAGTTCTCCTCTGAATCATTCAGATGTTCATTGGCAAACTTCAGACAGGCCTGTATATGTGCTTTCTTGAGCAGGGGGACCTTGCGGGCGCTGCAGGATTTCAGTCCTTCACGGCGTAGTGTGTTACCAATTGTTTTCTTGGTGACTATGGTCCCATCTGCCTTGAGATGATTGACAAGATCCTCCTGTGTAGTTCTGGGCTGATTCCTCACCGTTCTCATGATCATTGTAACTCCACGAGGTGAGATCTTGCATGGAGCCCCAGGCCGAGGGACATTGACAGTTATTTTGTGTTTCTTCATTTTACATTTTACATTTTAGTCATTTAGCAGACGCTCTTATCCAGAGCGACTTACAGGAGCAATTAGGGTTAAGTGCCTTGCTCAAGGGCACATTTACGTCATTTAGCAGACGCTCTTTTCCAGAGCGACTACAAATTGGTGCATTCACCCTATAGCCAGTGGCATAACCACTTTACAATTATACTTTTTTTTTTTTTTCTTTTTTTTTTTTGGGGGGGTAGAAGGATTACTTTATCCTATCCCAGGTGTTCCTTAAAGAGGTGGGGTTTCAAATGTCTCCGGAAGGTGGTGAGTGACTCCGCTGTCCTGGCGTCGTGAGGGAGCTTGTTCCACCATTGGGGTGCCAGAGCAGCGAACAGTTTTGACTGGGCTGAGCGGGAACTATGCTTCCGCAAAGGAAGGGGAGCCAGCAGGCCAGAGGTGGATGAACGCAATGCCCTCGTTTGGGTGTAGGGACTGATCAGAGCCTGAAGGTACGGAGGTGCCGTTCCCCTCACTGCTCCATAGGCAAGCACCATGGTCTTGTAACGGATGCGAGCTTCAACTGGAAACCAGTGGAGTGTGCGGAGGAGGGGGGTGACGTGAGAGAACTTGGGAAGGTTGAACACCAGACGGGCTGCGGCATTCTGGATGAGTTGTAGGGGTTTAATGGCACAGGCAGGGAGCCCTGTCGTTCTCCGCTAACATCAAGGCGGTGACCCGATCCTGCAGGTTCATGCTCTACAACATTCGGAGAGTACGACCCTGCCTTACACAGGAAGCGGCCCAGTCAACAGCGAGTTGCAGTAATCCAGACGGGAGATGACAAGTGCCTGGATTAGGACCTGTGCCGCTTCCTGTGTAAGGCAGGGTCGTACTCTCCGAATGTTGTAGAGCATGAACCTGCAGGATCGGGTCACCGCCTTGATGTTAGCGGAGAACGACAGGGTGTTGTCCAGGGTCACGCCAAGGCTCTTCGCACTCTGGGAAGAGCCTTGCGAATAATCGCACCAACTGTTGCCACCTTCTCACCAAGCTGCTTGGCGATGGTCTTGTAGCCCATTCCAGCCTTGTGTAGGTCTACAATCTTGTTCCTGACATCCTTGGAGAGCTCTTTGGTCTTGGTCATGGTGGAGAGTTTGGAATCTGATTGATTGATTGCTTCTGTGGAGCTCGTTACCTGTATAAAAGACACCTGGGAGCCAGAAATCTTTCTGATTGAGAGGGGGTCAAATACTTATTTCCCTCATTAAAATGCAAATCAATTTATAAAAAATTTTACATGCGTTTTTCTGGATTTTTTTGTTGTTATTCTGTCTCTCACTGTTCAAATAAACCTACCATTAGAATTATAGACTGATCATGTCTTTGTCAGTGGGCAAACATACAAAATCAGCAGGGGATCAAATGCTTTTTTCCCCTCACTGTACATACATACATACATACATTTGAAGTCGGAAGTTTACATACTCTTAGGTTGGAGTCCTTAAAACTAGTTTTTCAACCACTCCATACATTTCTTGTTAACAAACTATAGTTTTGGCAAGTCCGTTAGGACATCTACTTTGTGCATGACACAAGTAATTTTTCCAACAATTGTTTACACGGACACAAATTATCTGTTTAGTGTGTTAACACACTATTGGTAGTTTGTTGTAACCAAGTATTGGTGCTAAACCGTGTGTTATTGGATGCTAGCATGCTAGTTAGCTATGGCGTCATAGGATACGGTGCCCTGGGCGGTTTTCATGGAAGAATACTGTACCAAGTTAGCTAGCTGAATAAAGTAAGTTAGAGTCTATTCCTAGAAACATTGAACCGCTGTAGTTTACAACAATTATAATTTCTAAAGTGGAAGTTGGGAGAGTTATATTCGGGTGTTTCAGTGAAACAATTATTTTTTCTGAGGTGGAAGTTGGGAGAGTTATATTTGGGAGTTGTGGTGAGGGAGGCCCCGCTCTCTCCTTTCCCAGATGTTTAGTTCATTTCATTCCGATCTCCTCTGCATTATTGTAGCCATTTGCTGCAGCCTGTCAACTATGCCTCTGCCTATCCCTGTTCTCTCCTCTCCGCACAGGCTACACAAACGCCTCACACCGCGTGGCTGCTGCCTCTCTAACCTGGTGGTCCCTGCACGCACCACCCACCTGGAGTTCCAGGTCTCAGGCAGCCTCTGGAACTGCCGTTCTGCTGCCAACAAGGCAGAGTTCATCCCAGCCTATGCTACCCTCCAGTCCCTCGACTTCTTGGCGCTGACGGAAACATGGATTACCACTGAAAACACTGCTACTCCTACTGCTCTCTCCTCGTCTGACCATGTGTTCTCGCATACCCCGAGAGCATCTGGTCAGCGGGGTGGTGGCACAGGAATCCTCATCTCTCCCAAGTGGACATTCTCAATTTTTCCCCTAACCCATCTGTCTATCTCCTCATTTGAATTTCATGCTGTCACAGTCACTAGCCCATTTAAGCTTAATATCCTTGTCATCTATCGCCCTCCAGGTTCCCTTGGAGAGTTCATCAATGAGCTTGACGCCTTGATAAGTTCCTTTCCTGAGGATGGCTCACCCCTCACAGTTCTGGGGGATTTCAACCTCCCTACGTCTACATTTGACTCATTTCTCTCTGCCTCCTTCTTTCCACTCCTCTCCTCTTTTGACCTCACCCTCTCACCGTCCCCCCCTACTCACAAGGCAGGCAATACGCTTGACCTCATCTTTACTAGATGCTGTTCTTCTACTAATCTCACTGCAACTCCCCTCCATGTCTCCGACCACTACTTTGTATCCTTTTCTCTCTCGCTCTCTCTCTCCCGCTACTCTCTCCTCTTCCATCCTATCATCTCTTCCCTCTGCTCAATCCTTCTCCCTCCAATCTCCTGATTCTGCCTCCTCAACCCTCCTCTCCTCCCTTTCTGCATCCTTTGACTCTCTATGTCCCCTATCCTCCCGGCCGGCTCGGTCCTCCCCTCCAGCTCCGTGGCTTGATGACTCATTGCGAGCTCACAGAACAGAGCTCCGGGCAGCTGAGCGGAAATGGAAGAAAACTAGACTCCCTGCGGACCTGGCATCTTTTCACTCCCTCCTCTCTACATTTTCTTCATCTGTTTCTGCTGCTAAGGCCACTTTCTACCACTCTAAATTCCAAGCATCTGCCTCTAACCCTAGGAAGCTCTTTGCCACATTCTCCTCCCTGCTGAATCCCCCCTCCTCCCTCTCTGTGGATGACTTCGTCAACCACTTTGAAAAGAAGGTTGACGACATCCGCTCCTCGTTTGTTAAGTCAAATGACACTGCTGGTCCTGCTCACACTGCCCTACCCTATGCTTTGACTTCTTTCTCCCCTCTCTCTCCAGATAAAATCTTGCGACTTGTGACTGCAGGCCGCCCAACAACCTGCCCGCTTGACCCTATTTTCTCCTCTCTTCTCCAGACCATCTCCGGTGACCTTCTCCCCTACCTCACCTCACTGATCAACTCATCCTTGACCGCTGGCTATGTCCCTTCCGTCTTCAAGAGAGCGAGAGTTGCACCCCTTCTCAAAAAACCAACACTCGATCCCTCTGATGTCAACAACTACAGACCAGTATCCCTTCTTTCTTTTCTTTCCAAAACGATTGAGCGTGCCGTCTTTAGCCAACTCTCTTGCTATCTCTCTCAGAATGACCTTCTTGATCCAAACCAGTCAGGTTTCAAGACTGGTCATTCAACTGAGACTGCTCTTCTCTGTGTCACGGAGGCTCTCCGCACTGCTAAAGCTAACTCTCTCTCCTCTGCTCTTGTCCTTCTAGACCTGTCTGCTGCCTTTGATACTGTGAACCATCAGATCCTCCTCTCCACCCTCTCCGAGCTGGACATCTCCGGCGCGGCTCACTCTTGGATTGCGTCCTACCTGACCGGTCGCTCCTACCAAGTGGCGTGGCGAGAAGCTGTCGCCGCACCACGTGCTCTCACCACTGGTGTCCCCCAGAGCTCAGTTCTAGGCCCTCTCCTATTCTCGCTATACACCAAGTCACTTGGCTCTGTCATATCCTCACATGGCCTCTCCTATCATTGCTACGCTGACGATACACAACTAATCTTCTCCTTTCCCCCTTCTGATAACCAGGTGGCGAATCGCATCTCTGCATGTCTGGCAGACATATCAGTATGGATGACGGATCACCACCTCAAGCTGAACCTTGGCAAGACGGAGCTGCTCTTCCTCCCGGGGAAGGACTGCCCGTTCCATGATCTCGCCATCACGGTTGACAACTCCGTTGTGTCCTCCTCCCAGAGTGCGAAGAGCCTTGGCGTGACCCTGGACAACACCCTGTCGTTCTCCGCTAACATCAAGGCGGTGACCAGATCCTGTAGGTTCATGCTCTACAACATTCGGAGAGTACGACCCTGCCTTACACAGGAAGCGGCACAGGTCCTAATCCAGGCACTTGTCATCTCCCGTCTGGATTACTGCAACTCGCTGTTGGCTGGGCTCCCTGCCTGTGCCATTAAACCCCTACAACTCATCCAGAATGCCGCAGCCCGTCTGGTGTTCAACCTTCCCAAGTTCTCTCACGTCACCCCGCTCCTCCGCACACTCCACTGGCTTCCAGTTGAAGCTTGCATCTGTTACAAGACCATGGTGCTTGCCTATGGAGCTGTGAGGGGAACGGCACCTCCGTACCTTCAGGCTCTGATCAGTCCCTACACCCAAACGAGGGCATTGCGTTCATCCACCTCTGGCCTGCTGGCTCCCTTCCTCTGCGGAAGCATAGTTCCCGCTCAGCCCAGTCAAAACTGTTCGCTGCTCTGGCACCCCAATGGTGGAACAAGCTCCCTCACGACGCCAGGACAGCGGAGTCACTCACCACCTTCCGGAGACATTTGAAACCCCACCTCTTTAAGGGATACCTGGGATAGGATAAAGTAATCCTTCTACCCCCCAATTTTTTTTTTTATAAATAAATAAATAAATAAGCAAAAATAAATAAAAAATATATATTGTAAAGTGGTGATCCCACTGCCTATAAGGTGAATGCACCAATTTGTAAGTGGCTCTGGATAAGAGAGTCTGCTAAATGACATAAATGTAAAATGTAAATGTTTACAGACAGATTATTTAACTTATAATTCACTGTATCACAATTCCAGTGGGTAAGAAGTTTACATACACTAAGTTGACTGTGCCTTTAAACAGCTTGGAAAATTCCAGAAAATGAAGTCATGGCTTTAGAAGATTCTGATAGGCTAATTTACATAATTTGAGTCAATTGGAGGTGTACCTGTAGATGTATTTCAAGGCCTACCTTCAAACTCAGTGCCTATTTGTTTGACATCATGTGAAAATCAAAATAAATCAGCCAAAACCTGGTTCATCCTTGGGAGCAATTTCCAAATGCCTGAAGGTACCATGTTCATCTGTACAAACAATAGTATGGAAGTATAAACACCATGGGACCACGCAACCATCATACCGCTCAGGAAGGAGACGCGTTCTGTCTCCTAGAGATTAACGTATTTTGGTGCGAAAAGTGCAAATCAATCCCAGAACAACAGCAAAGTACCTTGTGAAGATGCTGGAGGAAACAGGTACAAAAGTATCTATATCCACAGTAAAACGAGTCCTATATCGACATTACCTGAAAGGCCGCTCAGCAAGGAAGAAGGCACTGCTCCAAAACCGCCATAAAAAAGCCAGACTATTGCTTGAAACTGCACACGCGGACAAAGATCGTACTTTTTGGAGAAATGTCCTCTGGTCTGATGAAACAAAACCAGAACTGTTTGGCCATAATGACCACCGTTATGTTTGGAGGAAAAAGGGGGGGGTCTTGCAAGCCGAAAAACACCATCCCAACCGTGAAGCACGGGGGTGGCAGCATCATGCTGTGGGGGTGCTTTGCTGCAGGAGGGACTGGTGCACTTCACAAAATAGATTGCATCATGAGGAAGGAAAATGATGTGGATATATTGAAGTAACATCTCAAGACATCAGTCAGGAAGTTAAAGCTTGGTCGCAAATGGGTCTTCCAAATGGACAATGACCCTAAGCATCCTTCCAAAGTTGTGGCAAAATGGCTTAAGGACAACAAAGTCAAGGTATTGGAGTGGCCATCATTTCTAATCCCTTTATATTATTGTTGGATCTGATTTTAATAGCTAACATTTCGATGGCCATAATAAATAGATATGCCGATATTGGACAACCTTGTTTTATTCCTCGACAGTTTAAAACTTTCTGAGAAGTAGACATTATTTACTATTTTACACCTAAGGTTACTATACATGATTTTAACCCATCTTATAAGAGATTCTCCAAAATTGAAATGTTCTAGGCATTTATATGTAAACTCCAGTCGTACTTTATCAAAAGCCTTTTCAAAGTCAACTATGAATAGCAGGCCTGGTTTCCAGTACTTGCCTTATATTATCTCCAATGTATCGTCCATGTAAAAAACCTGTCTATTTAGAATTAATAATGTCCGACAATACGTTTTTATTTCTATGCGCTGTACATTTTGCTTGTTGCATCACAACACTGAGGTGCAAGGGGCCTCCAATTTTTTTAATGGACTGGATCTTTATATTTTCCACTTTTCCACTACTGTTTCAGTAATAATTAAAATCAGACCTTCTTGTTGCGTGTTTGATAATCTACCATTTACATTGGAGTGGTTAAAACATGCTAATAACGGTCCTCTGAGTATATAAGTATAAGTTTGGTATACCTCAACTGGTATGCCATCCAGCCCTGGAGTTTTCCCGGACTTAAAGGCTTTAATTGCATCAAGAAGTTCCTCCTCTGTAATTTCGCCTTCACATGTGTCTTTCTGTACGGCTTAAAATACTTTGCTTCCTCTTTCAAAATATAATTTGGTGAATCATGGGTGACTCCGTCATTTGTAACCAGTTTCAATAAATTATTTTTTGTAGCCTTTCTATGTTGAAGATTAAAAAATACACTGCTCAAAAAATAAAGGGAACACTTAAACAACACAATGTAACTCCAAGTCAATCACACTTCTGTGAAATCAAACTGTCCACTTAGGAAGCAACACTGATTGACAATAAATGTCACATGCTGTTGTGCAAATGGAATAGACAACAGGTGGAAATTATAGGCAATTAGCAAGACACCCCCAATAAAGGACTGGTTTTGCAGGTGGTGACCACAGACCACTTCTCAGTTCCTATGCTTCCTGGCTGATGTTTTGGTCACTTTTGAATGCTGGCGGTGCTTTCACTCTAGTGGTAGCATGAGACGGAGTCTACAACCCACACAAGTGGCTCAGGTAGTGCAGCTCATCCAGGATGGCACATCAATGCGAGCTGTGGCAAGAAGGTTTGCTGTGTCTGTCAGCGTAGTGTCCAGAGCATGGAGGCGCTACCAGGAGACAGGCCAGTACATCAGGAGACGTGGAGAAGGCCGTAAGAGGGCAACAACCCAGCAGCAGGACTGCTACCTCCGCCTTTGTGCAAGGAGGAGCAGGAGGAGCACTGCCAGAGCCCTGCAAAATGACCTCCAGCAGGCCACAAATGTGCATGTGTCTGCTCAAACGGTCAGAAACAGACTCCATGAGGGTGGTATGAGGGCCCGACGTCCACAGGTGCGGGTTGTGCTTACAGCCCAACACCGTGCAGGACGTTTGGCATTTGCCAGAGAACACCAAGATTGGCAAATTCGCCACTGGCGCCCTGTGCTCTTCACAGATGAAAGCAGGTTCACACTGAGCACATGTGACAGACGTGACAGAGTCTGGAGACGCCGTGGAGAACGTTCTGCTGCCTGCAACATCCTCCAGCATGACCGGTATGGCGGTGGGTCAGTCATGGTGTGGGGTGGCATTTCTTTGGGGGGCCGCACAGCCCTCCATGTGCTCGCCAGAGGTAGCCTGACTGCCATTAGGTACCGAGATGAGATCCTCAGACCCCTTGTGAGACCATATGCTGGTGCGGTTGGCCCTGGGTTCCTCCTAATGCAAGACAATGCTAGACCTCATGTGGCTGGAGTGTCAGCAGTTCCTGCAAGAGGAAGGCATTGATGCTATGGACTGGCCCGCCCGTTCCCCAGACCTGAATCCAATTGAGCACATCTGGGACATCATGTCTCGCTCCATCCACCAACGCTACGTTGCACCACAGACTGTCCAGGAGTTGGCGGATGCTTTAGTCCAGGTCTGGGAGGAGATCCCTCAGGAGACCATCCGCCACCTCATCAGGAGCATGCCCAGGCATTGTAGGGAGGTCATACAGGCACGTGGAGGCCACACACACTACTGAGCCTAATTTTGACTTGTTTTAAGGACATTACATCAAAGTTGGATCAGCCTGTAGTGTGGTTTTCCACTTTAATTTTGAGGGTGACTCCAATTCCAGACCTCCATGGGTTGACAAATTTGATTTCCATTGATACTTTTTGTGTGATTTTGTTGTCAGCACATTCAACTATGTAAAGAAAAAAGTATTTAATAAGATTATTTCATTCATTCAGATCTAGGATGTGTTATTTTAGTGTTCCCTTAATTTTTTTGAGCAGTGTAATTTGGTTCATTTTTCCCCATATTGCATCCAGTTTGCATTATTTTTTATAATATATTACACTTGATCTTTCTTGAATAAGTTCGTCCATTTCTTTTGGTTTTTCCTTTGTCATGTTAGACCTTCTATTTCCTTTGTTAGTTTGGACTCTTTTGACCTAAATTGCTTTTGTTTTAGAGATGAGTACTGAATTGCATGGCCTCTAAAGGCACATTTAAGTGTCCCATACAATAACTGGATTTACTGTACCTATGTTATGTTGGAAAAATTCAATTATAAATTCCCCTGTCCTAGCTAAAAACAAGTTATCATCCAATAGGCTTTGATAAAATTTCCAAAATCCTCGCCCACGTGGAAATCCAGTAAGAGTAATGTATATGCCAATTATCTGATGGTCCGACCGCATTCTGTCCCCATCAACACTTTAACCTTTGGTGCCAACGAGAATGACATAAGAAAGAAGTAAAGACGACTAGCTTGATTGAGTCTCCGCCATGTATATCTCACTAGGTCAGGATATTTAAGCCTCCACATACAGTGGGGAGAACAAGTATTTGATACACTGCCGATTTTGCAGGTTTTCCTACTTACAAAGCATGTAGAGGTCTGTAATTTTTATCATAGGTACACTTCAACTGTGAGAGACGGAATCTATAACAAAAATCCAGAAAATCACATTGTATGATTTTAAAGTAATTAATTTGCATTTTATTGCATGACATAAGTATTTGATACATCAGAAAAGCAGAACTTAATATTTGGTACAGAAACCTTTGTTTGCAATTACAGAGATCATACGTTTCCTGTAGGTCTTGACCAGGTTTGCACACACTGCAGCAGGGATTTTGGCCCACTCCTCCATATAGACCTTCTCCAGATCCTTCAGGTTTCGGGGCTGTCGCTGGGCAATACGGACTTTCAGCTCGCTCCAAAGATTTTCTATTGGGTTCAGGTCTGGAGACTGGCAAGGCCAGTCCAGGACCTTGAGATGCTTCTTACGGAGCCACTCCTTAGTTGCCTTGGCTGTGTGTTTCGGGTCATTGTCATGCTGGAAGACCCAGCCACGACTTTCTGTCACTGGTGGGTGCCAGAAAGTATGCGTGCCAAGATAGCTGGGGGGGCCACTTGTGTTAATCTTAGAATGAGTCCATGATGGAATATCCTTATTAGGGTGCAAGCTGACTGGGTTGCAAGATGATACTATTGTTGTTGGGAGTGACACTCAATAATGGTTGGCAACTGTTGGATGGAATTAGCTTGCAAAGCCGTATATAAACAGAGATTTTGTATGCCTATCATTCAGATGACAATAGGCTACCCCCGTACTGCTTGTCATGTGAATCCGGTACTGTAAATATTAAATACTTTGAACCAACTCTCCATCTAAGTGTGTTTTTGTCAAGCAATTATTATTTTAGCAAACAATTATTGTGATTCCTCCTATATTGTCCCTAACATCCTTACCCCCTTGCAACAGATGTGGGATACATACACACACACTCTTACACACTCAACCCCTTTCCCCCACAATCAACCATAAGCTCAGATGCTCAACGGTTTTTACAGAGCCCAACTCAAGAAAGGACCTGATTTACGAATGCATATCCAGTTACAGCTGTTTGAGAAAGCATGCAAGACTGAGCAAAAATTGACAAAAATGTGAGATTTGATTAACCAATGTCACGTCCTAGGTGATGGAGATCAGATCCACCCCTTTCCACTGAAACACACACACGCTGGTCCCCCGTTGTGACCATTTTCCCCAGCATCTCTGTGCAGTCAGACCTTTGATTATTTTGTACCACAAGGGCCACAATAATATGCCCCATCTCTGATTGTCCGAGTGTGACCCCCTCCCCATGGGTTACTCCAGCCAGTGTTGCCAGCACTGCCACTACCTGGGTGGGGGCACCCCTCCGGAATCCCCACCGGCTAGGTACAAGGTCGTCAAGGTTCTCATTAGCAGCTTTGAGAATTTCCTTGTATATTATGCTCTCCCATCAGGGGGCTCTGGCTTTGTAGGACCAACCCTCATGTAACACAGGAGACATACACACAGGGATGTCCAGGTTTGTATAAAACATGTATGTTCTACACACACACACACACACACACACACACACACACGTTCTACAAACACCCAACAGGGCCATCAAGACACTTGAAGTGCTTTCCCAATACTCCTTGTGTTGCTAATTGGACAGAGGGGGTTGTTTGTTTCTCATCCATCGACAGTGTGTGCATGTGTGTAGTAAAATGGAGGTACTCCTCAATGTGTTATAATGGCTTACAGTACTGGGTGGAAGAGGTAAGGGAAAGAAAAGGTTTGTAGACTAGGGCTTGTACAGTTAACAGTTGGCTGGGGAAAGACCTCTCCCAAGGAGGGAGGACCATAAGCTGTATAGAACACAACAGAGGATGATATTAATGCCATAGACTATTATATTAGCATTACAGTATATTACCCAATTTGTTTTTAACTGGTAACACTCCTCGCCCACTGCTTCTTCCTCATCATGTTCCTCTCCCTCCTCTTCCTTCTCCTCTCCCTCCACGCTCCTCTCCTTCACTCTCCTTTTCCTCTCTCCCTCTACTCTCCCTCCTCCACTCTCCTCTTCCTCTACTCTCCCTCCTCTTCCTCTCTCCCTCCACTCTCCTCTCACTCCACATCTCTATCCCTCCAATCATCTCTAACTCCTTTTCCTCCCTTCCTTCTGCTGCTCAGCCCTGACTCTCCACATCACTTCCCTCACTTTCACTGACCTAGAGGAACAGAGTAACAGAGGGAGAGGAAAGGAGCAACAAATAGGATACAATTGTGGTCAGGAACATAATCTCTCTCTCTCACTGTCTCTCTCTTCCTTTTTCTCAGCCATACACACTCTCTTCCTAATAAGGGGTTTCCATAATAAAGTGTGTGATACAGTTACACGCCTCCCATTCCACACACACACACACTCTCTCTCTCTCTCCTCCAATCAACTCTTACTTTCTTGCCTGACAGACTAACTACAGAGTTTGCCAATGTTAGCTGATTAGTTACGAAGCTGGGACAGTTTCCAAATGAATTGCATCGGTAGAAACAGGACAAAACAAGTAAATTGTTAGCTGGTGTGAGAGATTTATTATTTTTTATAATTGATGGGATGACTAACTTAGAAAGAATGCATTCTTGACTGGGCTAATGTAGGTTGTGACACCTGGCAAGCTGTGATTGATGTGAAGAGCTGTTTTAGGGGGTAAAATGAGATAAGGATTTGTGTCTCCAAATACTAGACTATACTGGTTCTTTGTGATCTGTGAACCATCCTTGGACGTAGGAATGGTGTCTAAGGGAGCTGGCTCTTCTCACTATGACAGGTTGTTATGATAAACGTATGCCTGGAAACAGGGATGCGCTAAGAGGCGGGGGACTAGCCTGTGCGCCAACGGATAGGCTGAGTAAGTCTAAACCACGCTCAAGTCTCTACTCTGATTGGCCAGCAGAGAGGTGGGAAACTCTCTCTGTCAGAGTATTTGAGCAAGAACCTGGAACAATGGATTAGTTCTCTGAAGTGCCCTGCGAGGTATTTCAAAGAGCCCGTATATACGAAACATCATATTTACCATTGAAGGTTTTATATTAATTAAAATACTAGTATATCTTAGAAGTCGTGTTGACCTCTTTTGTTCCTAATGCCAGATTTGAATTGACGCAACTTTGACACTGGCTATGTAAACAAATATCCAACTCATCATATGAGCTCCACTGCGTGGGCATCTACCCTAACATGACAGCTGAGTTGTTAAATAATAGGGAAACGAGGCAATGCATAGCCTATGAATATCTGCACCTAGCAAACATGACAAACAAATTACTGTAGCCTTCATTTCGGTGGCTAGTTAGCTGGTTTTCTGTATGGCTGGCTAGTGAAAGTGACTGCTGAGGTTGACGCTTTGTGAGCGCAGCTCAAATGTACAGCTACACACAACTTTTCTTGCCTGACAGACTAACTAACTTGCTAGCCAGCTATCGCAAGCAGCTTGGGCCGTTTCCATATGAATTACATAGAAACAATACAAAACAACCAACTAGTTAGCTGACTATATACAGCTAAACACTGCAACTATTTCCATGAGACAGAGAGCAATCATTCGAGCTCCACCGCTGATGTGCTCGCCTGTACCAACCAAGTTATCATGACAGGACATGCTAATCTGAGAGCTATTCCCCAAATTTAACAGCATCAAACATAGTCAACACCAAACATAAATCTGCTGTTTACTTATTTCACTCACCTCGACATCATCGCTTTTCAAAGTGCAAGGACGTGTCCGAATTCGTATCACCAACCAACATAGAGATACAGCCTCTTTCACAGTGAAAAGTCGTGTCCCCTTCAGCGCTGTCATTTTGAGAAATGATGTGCAAAAAACGTTGAAAAGTCTGGTTGATGACAACAGCCACGCGAATAAGACAACAGTTTGTTAGCAAGTTCACTTTGCGATATTGACACAGATATTATTGTTAGAAAAACAAGGCTATTCGTGGCCGCTATAGTAATTTAAAGAAAGGCCTTCGACGGCCGCTATGGGTTCTAAAGAGTTAATCAGCATGGACCCAGATTTCTCCATCAGATGCTGCTGAAGTTGTTTAACGCAGCAAAAGAGACAAACACTGACACTTCACTGACAGTCTGACAACCTTGGTCTTGTCAGCTTTCCACCTCCTCCTTATTAGAGCCCCTTTTAACCACCTCCAGTGTAGTTACATTTCCCTCAGGCTCATCTTTTCCCGAACAATTTATAGTCATTTAGAGACTATTTTGTTTATATATGGTTGTTACTGTTTGAAAACTCTGAATCACTTGGCCAATAGACGTAGCTGCCCCTTTGTACTGTTAGCTGAGTCTGACTTTGAGTTGGTAAGGCAGAGGGTCCTGAGCTAGGACAGGCTTGTCTGCTATGCTCCGATTTGGTCTGCTAAACATGGTCTATTTTTTACAGACGATTGTGTCTGGGGCTTTTGCAGTGCTGAAAAGGGGATAGGGAGAGAGCAGAGCCTATGCCAGAAGAGGAGAGAGTAGTCAGGGAAAACGATACCTCTCCATCTGACATTTACACAAGTGACAGCTGCACTGAGCACATATGCATTGGGAAGATGACCATTTGGAGGTCAAGGAGAGAGCATGTGCATACATACAACAAACACACTGTGTGACACACACAAACACACAGATAAACACACACACATAATGTATACAACAAACATACTACAGTTGAAGTCGGAAGTTTACATACACTTAGGTTGGAGTCATTAAAACTCGTTTTTCAACCACTCCACAAATGTCTTGTTAACAAACTATAGTTTTGGCAAGTCGGATAGGACATCTACTTTGCGCATGACACAAGTAATTTTTCCAACAATTGTTTACAGACAGATTATTTCACTTATAATTCACTGGATCATAATTCCAGTGGGTCAGAAGTTTACATACACTAAATTGACTGTGCCTTTAAATAGCTTGGACATTTCGAGAAAATGATGTCATGGCTTTAGAAGCTTCTGATGGGCTAATTGACATCATTTGAGTCAATTGGAGGTGTACCTGTGGATGTATTTCAAGGCCTACCTTCAAACTCAGTGCCTCTTTGCTTGACATCATGGGAAAATCAAAAGAAATCAGCCAAGACCTCAGAAAAAAAATTGTAGACTTCCACAAGTCTGGTTCATCCTTGGGAGCAATATACAAATGCCTGAAGGTACCACGTCATTTGTACAAAAAATAGTACACAAGTCTAAACACCATGGGACCACGCAGCCGTCATACCACTCAGGAAGGAGACGCATTCTGTCTCCTAGAGATGAACATACTTTGGTGCGAAAAGTGCAAATCAATCCCAGAACAACAGCAAATGAGTCCTATATCGACATAACCTGAAAGGCTTCTCAGCAAGGAAGATGCCACTGCTCCAAAACCGCCATAAAAAAGCCAGACTACGGTTTGCAACTGCTCATGGGGACAAAGATCATACTTTGTGGAGAAATGTCCTGTGGTCTGATGAAACAAAAATAGAACTGTTTGGCCATAATGACCATCGTTATGTTTGGAGGAAAAAGGGGGTTGCTTGCAAGCCGAAGAACACCATCCCAACCGTGAAGCACGGGGGTGGCAGCAAAGTGCTGTGGGGGTGCTTTGTTGCAGGAGGGACTGGTGCACTTCACAAAATAGATTGCATCATGAGGAAGGAAAATTATGTGGATATATTGAAGCAACATCTCAAGACATCAGTCAGGAAGTTAAAGCTTGGTCGCAAATGGGTCTTCCAAATGGACAATGACCCCAAGCGTACTTCCAAAGTTATGGCAAAATGTCTTAAGGACAACAAAGTCAAGGTGGAGTGGCCATCACAAAGCCCTGACCTCAATCCCATAGAAAATGTGTGGGCAGAACTGAAAAAGCGTGTGTGAGCAAGGAGGCCTACAAACCTGACTCAGTTACACAAGCTCTGTCAGGAGGAATGGGCCAAAATTCACCAAACTTATTGTGGGAAGCTTGTGGAAGGCTACCCAAAACGTTTGACCCAAGTTAAACAATTTAAAGGCAATGCTACCAAATACTAATTGAGTGTATGTAAACTTCTGAGCCACTGCGAATGTGATGAAAGAAATAAAAGCTGAGATAAATAATTCTCTCTACTATTATTCTGACATTTCACATTCTTAAAATAAAGTGGTGATCCTAACTGACCTAAGACAGGGACTTTTTACTAGGATTAAATGTCAGGAATTGTGAAAAACTGAGTTTAAATGTATTTGGCGAAGGTGTATATAAACTTCCGACTTCATCTGTATATGCACAAACACAGACACTCTCACAGACGGGGGTATGGAGGCCCCCAGGTATATTTGGGGGTGGGCCTAATCCCTCTGCCTGTTTCTCTCTCTCTCTCTCACACACACATACACACATGCATACGCAGTCCCTCTACTTTGTAGAGCCCGTGAGGCCGACATCAAAGCACATATGCCTTGGTGTTCACTCAGAGACAGACAGGCAGTTATTAGTATTCAAGCTTCGTCCGGGTTAGGGGAGGGTTTGGCCGGGGGGGCTTTACTTGGCTCATCGCGCTCTAGCGACTCCTTGTGGCGGGCCGGGTGCCTGCAGGCTGACCTCGGTCATCAGTTGAACGGTGTTTCCTCCGACACATTGGTGCGGCTGGCTTCCGGGTTAAGCGGGTGGGTGTTAAGAAGCGCAGTTTGGCGGGTCACATTTCGGAGGACGCATGACTTGACCTTCACCTCCTGAGCCCGTTGGGGAGTTGCAGCGATGAGACAAGATCGAAAATGGGGAGAAAAAGGGGGTAACATTTTTTATAATCATATTTTTTAAATGATCTAGCCTAAAGAATTATAATAGTTTCATTTCTAGAGGTGGAGGTGTTTCCCGCACCACGAGGCTGCTCAAGTCTGGACAGCTGGTTTTGTCACCTCCTTATCAGCTGTCCAACTGTGTGCTGTAGCAAAGCATACATTTTGAAATGTATAATTTACCATAGCTGACTAATGTAACTCTCCAACATCAAGAAGGCATGCTGCATCCACAAAATAATAGTTTTTTTGCTCCTTAAAATGTACAACATTTACATATGATCCATCAAACAGCTCTGTTGATTTAGGCTTACTTAACATTCATGAGAAAAGATAGGCCTACAGAGAATGTAAACATACAGCGCGAGGCTTCGTGCTGCCTCCAGGCTGAAGTAAGGCAGGAAAGTGGGTGGAAGGATGCGCCGGTAAATAACCAAAGAAATGTATACCCTATGTATGACCCGTCTTCCAGCACAGTCAAACTTGTGTCTGTCACACTAGCTCACCTCTTTGTGTCCCTAGACAGCAAACTCACCGATATACCATGTGGTCCTGCTGATAAGTCAGAAGCTCACAGCAGGGCTGCCAGGGCTGCCAGTGCCGAGAGGAGAAACCCTTTGTAGCCTACATATAGGAGAAATGGAAAAGAACCCTCTTGAATTCCACACAGTCCAAGTTTCATATGGAGAGGATAAGCTAGGCTATAACTTGTGGGCAGGCCTTATTTGAAGTTGAAAGGATGTCAAGTAGCCTGGTTCTAAAATCAAGTGTCCTCACGTTGTGAAGGCTGTAGCTTGTAAACAATGGTGTTGGGACTCTCAAACTTTTCTCCAACTTAATTTGTTCCTTTAAAATCATTATAGAACAATAGATAGTCTCGGATATCTTAGACCTTGAAGCAGCGTAAGCTAGGCAACTGCACGAAGTCTGGGGAGGATGTCGTGTCGGACATTTCGAGAAGGGGCAAAAAATTGTTCGGGGAGGGTCTTCTTCAGACAGACACCTCTCCCAACAAATCACAAGTTTGGGTAGGCGGGGCTTAAAATTCCAGCTTGAAATGTCTTCATGTTTAGCTAGCCAATAAGCGGATATGGAAGTGAAGTTACATGTGACATGCTTCCCATTTCTGACTTGTCCTCTCTGTCCCAACCAAGGACCCAGGGTTCCGGTCTGGAAGCAGGCTTTTGACTGTGCCCAGAGGAAGGTATTGCAGTGATTATTTCCGCCTCTACTCCGAGCGTGCACTATGTTGGCTGTGATAGGCCTATACAGGATAGTCGAGGCGCTCCAGCTCCGTTTTCACACCCTGATAACGTTAAATTGATGTTGTGAGAGAAGCTTTAGCTTGGCCCTCATTTGCCTCCTATGGTGTTCAAAACAAGATAACGGAGACTTTAACCTGTGCGTGTGTGACAAATGCTGCTGGCCTGTGAGTCTCTTGGGTGAAAAAGGAAGTTTCATTTTGTGCAGTCTGCAGTTATCCTCGTGCCAATACACTCTCGCTCTCTCTCTCTCTCTCAATTCAATTAAATTCAATTCAATGGCTTTATTGGCATGGGAAACATATGTTTACATTGCCAAATCAAGTGAAATAGATAAAACAAAAGTGGAAATAAACAATAAAATGAACAGTAAACATTACACTCACAAAAGTTTCAAAGGAATAGAGACATTTCAAATGTCATATTATGTATATATACAGTGTTGTAACGATGTGCAAATAGTTAAAGTACAAAAGGGAAATAAATAAACATAAATATGGATTGTATTTACAATGGTGTTTGTTCTTCACTGGTTGCCCTTTTCTTGTGGCAACAGGTCACAAATCTTGCTGCTGTGATTGAACACTGTGGTATTTCACCCAATAGATATGGGAGTTTATCAAAATTGGATTTATTATTTTAAATGTAAAATGTAAATGTTTTCGAATTCTTTGTGGGTCTGTGTAATCTGAGGGAAATATGTGTCCCTAATATGGTCCTCTGTAGCTCAGCTGGTAGAGCACGGTTCTTGTAACGCCAAGGTAGTGGGTTCGATCCAGGGGACCACCCATACACAAAAATGTATGCACGCATGACTGTAAGTCGCTTTGGATAAAAGCGTCTGCTAAATGGTATATTATTATTATACATTTGGCACAAGGTTAGGAAGTGCAGCTCAGTTTCCACCTCATTGTGTGGGCAGTGTGCACATAGTCTGTCTTCTCTTGAGAGCCAGGTCTGCCTACGGCAGCCTTTCTCAATAGCAAGGCTATGCTCACTGAGTCTGTACATAGTCAAAGCTTTCCTAAATTTTGTGTCGTCACAGTGGTCAGGTATTCTGCCACTGTGTACTCTCTGTTTACAGCCAAATAGCATTCTAGTTTGCTCAGTTTTTTTGTTAATTCTTTCCAATGTGTCAAGTGATTATCTTTTTGTTTTCTCATTATTTGGTTGGGTCTAATTGTGTTGCTGTCTTGGAGCTCTGTTTGTGTTTGTGAACAGAGCCCCAGGATCAGCTTGCTTAGGGGACTCTTCTCCAGGTTCATCTCTCTGTAGGTGAGAAAACTGTTCGCTGCTCTGGCACCCCAATGGTGGAACAAGCTCCCTCACGACGCCAGGACAGCGGAGTCACTCACCACCTTCCAGAGACACTTGAAACCCCACCTCTTTAAGGAATACCTGGGATAGGATAAAGTAATCCTTCTACCCCCCCCTTACCCCACCCCAAAGAAAAAAAAATATATATATATTGTAAAGTGGTTGTCCCACTGGCTATCATAAGGTGAATGCACCAATTTGTAAGTCGCTCTGGATAAGAGTGTCTGCTAAATGACGAAAATGTAAATGTGATGGCTTTGTTATGGAAGGTTTGGAAAAGAATTTAACGGCTCTTTTCTGGATTTTGATAATTAACGGGTATCGGCCTAATTCTGCTCTGCATGCATTATTTGATGTTTTCCGTTGTACACAAAGGATATTTTTGCAGAATTCTGCATGCAGTCTCAATTTGGTGTTTGTCCCATTTTGTGAATTGTTGGATCGTGAGCGGACCCCAGACCTCACAACCATAAAAGTACTTTTAGCCAGATCCTAATTGGTATGTCAGAATTGTATGTTCCTTTTGATGGCATAGAAGGACCTTCTTGCCTTGTCTCTCAGATAGTTCACAGCTTTGTGGAAGTCACCTGTGGCGCTGATGTTTAGGCCAAGGTATGTATAGTTTTTTGTGTGCTGTAGGGCAACGGTGTCTAGATGGAATTTGTATTTGTAGACCTGGCAACTGGACCTTTTTTGGAACACCATTATTTTTGTCTTACTGAGATTTACTGTCAGGGCCCAGGTCTGACAGAATCTGTGCAGAAGATCTAGGTGCTGCTGTAGGCCCTCCTTGGTTGGGGACAGATGCACCAGATCATTAGCAAACAGTAGACATTTGACTTCAGATTCTAGTAGGGTGAGGCTGGGTGCCGGGTCTCTCTCTCTCTCCCTTTATGATGATATGGAATCATATAGTAACCCAAAAAGTGTTAAACGAATCAAAATATATTTTATATTTGAGATTCTTCAAATAGCCACCCTATGCCTTGATGACAGCTTTGCACACTCTTGACATTCTCTCAACCAGATTCATGAGGTAGTCACCTGGAATGCATTTCAATTAACAAGTGTGCCTTCTTAAAAGTTAATTTGTGGAATTTCTTTCCTTCGTAATGCGTTTGAGCCAATCAGTTGTGTTGTGACAAGGTAGGGGGGGTATACAGAAGATAGCCCTATTTGGTAAAATGCTTCACAGTTTATAAGTCACAGACACATCTCAACATCAACTGTTCAGAGGGGACTGTGTGAATCAGGCCTTCATGGTCGAATTGCTGCAGAGAAACCACTTGTCACGAGAATTTATATCTCTAATTAATCAAACTTAATGCTCTGAATAATTCCCAGAGGGTGTAAATTCTCTGGTTTAATCATGAATTAAACAAAGGTCCGCAACCAGCAAGAATGATCTGTATTTTTAATCATGGAGAGCTCTGGCGCCAAAAAACATACAGTGGGGAAAAAAAGTATTTAGTCAGCCACCAATTGTGCAAGTTCTCCCACTTAAAAAGATGAGAGAGGCCTGTAATTTTCATCATAGGTACACGTCAACTATGACAGACAAAATGAGAAAAGAAATTCCAGAAAATCACATTGTAGGATTTTTAATGAATTTATTTGCAAATTATGGTGGAAAATAAGTATTTGGTCAATAACAAAAAAAGTTTCTCAATACTTTGTTATATACCCTTTGTTGGCAATGACACAGGTCAAACGTTTTCTGTAAGTCTTCACAAGGTTTTCACACACTGTTGCTGGTATTTTGGCCCATTCCTCCATGCAGATCTCCTCTAGAGCAGTGATGTTTTGGGGCTGTCGCTGGGCAACACGGATTTTCAACTCCCCTCCAAAGATTTTCTATGGTGTTGAGATCTGGAGACTGGCTAGGCCACTCCAGGACCTTGAAATGCTTCTTACAAAGCCACTCCTTCGTTGCCCGGGCGGTGTGTTTGGGATCATTGTCATGCTGAAAGACCAAGCCACGTTTCATCTTCAATGCCCTTGCTGATGGAAGGAGGTTTTCACTCAAAATCTCACGATACATGGCCCCATTCATTCTTTCCTTTACACGGATCAGTCGTCCTGGTCCCTTTGCAGAAAAACAGCCCCAAAGCATGATGTTTCCACCCCCCTGCTTCACAGTAGGTATGGTGTTCTTTGGATGCAACTCAGCATTCTTTGTACTCCAAACACGACAAGTTGAGTTTTTACCAAAAAGTTCTATTTTGGTTTCATCTGACCATATGACATTCTCCCAATCCTCTTCTGGATCATCCAAATGCACTCTAGCAAACTTCAGACGGGCCTGGACATGTACTGGCTTAAGCAGGGGGGACACAGCAGGATTTGAGTCCCTGGCGGCGTAGTGTGTTACTGATGGTAGGCTTTGTTACTTTGGTCCCAGCTCTCTGCAGGTCATTCACTAGGTCCCCCCGTGTGGTTCTGGGATTTTTGCTCACCGTTCTTGTGATCATTTTGACCCCACGGGGTGAGATCTTGCGTGGAGCCCCAGATCGAGGGAGATTATCAGTGGTGTTGTATGTCTTCCATTTCCTAATAATTGCTCCCACAGTTGATTTCTTCAAACCAAGCTGCTTACCTATTGCAGATTCAGTCTTCCCAGCCTGGTGCAGGTCTACAATTTTGTTTCTGGTGTCCTTTGACAGCTCTTTGGTCTTGGCCATAGTGGAGTTTGGAGTGTGACTGTTTGAGGTTGTGGACAGGTGTATTTTATACTGATAACAAGTTCAAACAGGTGCCATTAATAGAGGAAACGAGGGGAGGACAGAGGAGCCTCTTAAAGAAGAAGTTACAGGTCTGTGAGAGCCAGAAATCTTGCTTGTTTGTAGGTGACCAAATACTTATTTTCCACCATAATTTGCAAATAAATTCATAAAAAATCCTACAATGTGATTTTCTGGAAAAAAAATTCTCAATTTGTCTGTCATAGTTAACGTGTACCTATGATGAAAATTACAGGCATCTCTCATCTTTTTAAGTGGGAGAACTTGCACAATTGGTGGCTGACTAAATACTTTTTTTCCCCACTGTACATACAGCATTTATACCCCTTGACACACAAAGGCACTTTGCTCCGCCCACCTTTAAACTGTTTCTGTCCCCTTCATCCTGGAATGTTTAGTCTCAGCAGTTTCTAACTCACCCCCTCTGTTAGTGGGTTTATAATGATAACCTTAACACAGTTCACACAGTCATCATCAGTATTGGGGTTAACACTTTTAGTCATAATCATAATTCCTCCATCACCACTACTAAAGGACACCAATAATAAGAAGAGACCTGCTTGGGCCAAGAAACACGAGCAATGGACATTAGACCGGTGGAAATTTGTCCTTTGGTCTGGAGTCCAAATTGGAGATTTTTGGTTCAAACCGCCGTGTCTTTGTGAGACGCGGTGTGGGTGAACAGATGTTCCCACCGTAAAGCATGGAGGAGGTGGTGTTATGGTGTGGGGGTGCTTTGCTTCTGACACTGTCTGTGATTTATTTAGAATTCAAGGCACACTTAACCAGCATGGCTACCACAGCATTCTGCAGCGATTCGCCATCCCATCTGGTTTGGGCATAGTGGGACTATCATTCATTTTTCAACAGGACAATGACCCAACACACCTCCAGGCTGTGTAAGGGACATTTTACCAAGAAGGAGAGTGATGGAGTGCTGCATCAGATGACCTGGCCTCCACAATCCCCCAACCTCAACCAAATTGAGATGGTTTGGGATGAGTCGGACCGCAGAGTGAAGGAAAAGCAGTCAACAAGTGCTCAGCATATGTGGGAACGCCTTCAAGACTGTTGGAAAAGCATTCCAGGTGAAGCTGGTTGAGAGAATGCCAAGACTGTGCAAAGCTGTCATCAAGGCAAAGGTTGGCTATTTGAAGAATCTCAAATATAAAATATATTTTGATTTGTTTAACACTTTTTTGGTTACTACATTATTCCATATGTGTTATTTCATAGTTTTGATGTCTTCACTATTATTCTACAATGTAGAAAATAGTAAAAATAAAGAAAAACACTTGAATGAGTAGGTGTGTCCTTGACTGGTACTGTATATATAGCATATATAATTGTAGGGGCGATAATATAGCACACTGGGACTGGTTGAGGGAACTCATAGGAGATAGTGCTCCCCAGAAGCCCAGAGAGGAGGTGCACAATACCCTCTGTGCACAGACGTCATTTCAACATCTAGTTTTGATTTACATTTGGTTGAGTTGGCAAATAACGTGAATTCAAGGTGAAATCAACAAAATTCACCATGTCATTGGATTTTGGTTCAAAGTTGCGTGAAAAAATACGAAATTCCCTTACATAGATTACAATTTGCCAATCCAGTCAGTTTTCCACGTTGATTCAACGTCATCACATTAAATGTCTTGGTTGAAAGGACATTGAAACAACATTGATTCAACCAGATTTTGTCCAGTGGGTCTGACACATTCCAGTCCCTCATACCCAATTCGCGCTCCGTGGTGCTAGCCAGTCTGCTCTTCATACTGGCAACTTGACACTTTTTGTTGTGAATTGGTCGGACGCAGCCGGAATCTGTTGTCGAATGATAGTCGATTCGATGTAATACAACATTGTTTCCAGACGGTGCACCGCAGGCAGACAGACATCTTCAAATTAATAAACAAAATCTTTGTCACCGCGCCGGAGCGGAACAATAGATATGAAACAAACGCACGCTTCACTGAGATCGGTTTCCAAGCACGAGTTAATGAATCCGCCTCCCCGATATATCCTCTTTCTGAAAACAAGCCAACGGTCTGGCTCTCGCTCGCTAGTCTGATTGCGCTGTAGATTCGCAATTCCGAGCAGCTTTTAAAACAAATAATTCAGATCGCAGCCAGACTTTGCCAGAGGCAAAACACACGACAGCACAGCAGGCAAGGTTCGGTCCGACCAGCACAGGAGAGAGGAGGATTGAGAGAAAGCGATAGGCGCGTTCACACAGTGATAACAGTTGGACTGGATATGCAAATGAGCTGCCAGGAACGAGGGCATGGAGCACCCACGAGCCTTCTCAAGTATTTGATCGATAGGGGATATTAGGGTCAGCTAGCCAGATCGGACGCAGTTATAAACAACTCGATGACGGCGCGGCTCACTCCGAGCAAGTTGAGAAACTGTGTGCATCACAGACTGTCAAAACCAAAGGCGTGTTTAACATATTCAGCTGTCAAATAGGCTACAAGTCTACTTTCGCAACAACATGTCATTGTTTTGTCAGAAGGACAGGGGGATTTGAATGACTCGGACGGGGAGGACAAAAATTGGTAGCCCTAAGGTTTTCGACATGCCAGAGAATGTTTCGTTCTCCAGGAACCGCACCGAACTGGACGCGCGGCCGGGGGCGCGTCCGGCATGGGCTATCACGGTGCTGGCCAGCGTGCTGATCTTCACCACGGTGGTGGATGTCTTGGGCAACTTGCTGGTTATCATTTCAGTGCTTAGGAACCGGAAACTTAGGAATGCGGGTAAGTGGATAATTATTGTTTGTGTCTCTTTTGTGTATCATTGTGTGTGTGTGTGTGTGTGTGTGTGTGTGTGTGTGTGTGTGTGTGTGTGTGTGTGAGAGAGAGAGAGAGAGAGAGAGAGAGAGAGAGAGAGAGAGAGAGAGAGAGAGAGAATGGCACCCCTGGTTATAGTCTACCTTGATATTGTTGAAATAATTTGGCATAACATTGACTTATCGACCAATGCAATAGATATATTATAAATGCAATGACAAGGAGAGATTCTGAAAATATGATTTCGTTCTCGTGCCTTATCTGAATCACTGAGCGATCTCATTCAAACCAATAAGCCTACATTCAAGACTCCATATGAATGAGACTGCTGACAATAGTGAATGTATTCCTCCTATGCGGAAGGTGTGAACATCATATGCATTTAGTTTACTTTACGCACAGATAAAAATTATATGATTGTATCGAATGTTGATGATTGCGTTTTAATCACGTTTTGTTATGGGAAAATGTTGTCTTATTGTCTGTAAGGTGTTTTAACCTATGTCAATGCTTTGAGAGTCATTCGGGAATCACTTGTTAGGAGCTACAGGGAGTTCTCAGATTTGATGGTGGCACTCGATCCCTACCAAAAAATCTACACTTAAATGATGCATAGATTATGATTATGGTAACAGATTTCAATCTCATGGGATTCTTTCCTTTTAGCTTGCTTTATTGTTGCATTATTCTATTGTTTTATTCAATATTGACCTTAATTGTTATTTAATAGTATTATTATTATTATTAAATAATAAATAAGCAAATATACATGTTTTTTGTGTGTGCATAAATAGAGGCCTACACTTTTTTATTTCCAAATTGGGTTTTGACAACCTTTTGAAACTAGAACTGTTTTCATAGGCCTGCCGAGTCCATAGTGAAAATGCAAAAGAGAACATTGTATAAAAATGATGGATTCCCGCCAGGGGTATCCAAACAGGGCGGGAAAGAGCCGCACGAGCACCAATTATACCAACACACGTCAGCTGTGTTACAGTTGCCAACACATTATGTGCCCATTGGAGTGATTTATAATGGATTTATTTTGTTTGGCTTTTTCTCAGTGGTCTAATAGCTGTCATCTAGGTTACTGATTAATATTGGAATATATGTTTGGAAACAGAAAAACTATTCAGTTGTGATGGCTTGGGGATTTAAAGCAGGGACCGGGGATTAGTTGGAATACCGTCGGTCAATTCCAGTCTGGTGTGCCCAACACTGAGCGCTCAAATCCTGGCTCTTATGCCCTTACGGCACGGTCCAGATGTTGACTGTTGGAGTTGGAGCCAATGTGTGGCTGACCGTCCGTTCCCTCTCTCTCTCTCTCTCTCTCTCTCTCTCTCTCTCTCTCTCTCTCTCTCTCTCTCTCTCTCTCTCTCTCTCTCTCTCTCTCTCTCTCTCTCTCTCTCCCTCTCCCTCTCTCTCTCTCTCTCTCTCTCTCTCTCTCTCTCTCTCTCTCTCTCTCTCTCTCTCTCTCTCTCTCTCTCTCTCTCTCTCTCTCTCTCTCTCTCTCTCTCTCTCTCTCTCTCTCTCTCTCTCTCTCTCTCTCTCTCTCCCCCTCTCTCTCTCTCTCTCTCCCTCTCTCTCTCTCTCTCTCTCTCCCCCCCTCTCTCTCTCTCTCTCTCTCTCTCTCTCTCTCTCTCTCTCTCTCTCTCTCTCTCTCTCTCAATTTGTTCAATGTTCTATTTCAAGGGGCTTTATTGGCATGGGAAACATATGTTTACATTGCCAAAGCAAGTGAAATGGATAAAAGTGAAATAAACAATAAAAAGTGAACAGTAAATACTACACTCACACAAGTTCCAAAAGAATAAAGACATTTCAAATGTCAGTGTTGTAGCGATCTCTCTCTCTGTAGCACTTTAACAGCAGTCACAGTCGTGATTTATCATGCTTGGTTCACTTGCTTTTATTCAGGCATCATCTACCGGGGGCATCATGCACCCTAAAAGTCTGAGGGGACAGCTTATTCCTGCAATCTAGAGCCATAATCATTAGGCTTAATTATATGTATTTTTCTGCATATCTAAACATATCTCTTGAGCTGCACTATGGGTGCGTTCGAAAATTCACTCTGGCTTTCTACTCCGATTTCAGAGCACTCATCTGAGTGTGCCAGATTGCAGAATAACTGATTAATTTAAGTAAGCACAACACCTGTTGAATATGACCGGTGTCAGTAAACGTTGGCATAAAAACGTAATTAAATTGTTGCCAGCAGCACAGTTACAGTCACCAACACTCTAGACAACATGAAAACAGCCTAACCACCTCTGCTAAGGTGAGTAAATTGGTCAGAGTGAGGTGTTCTCTCATTTGTGTCTGGAAGTAGCTCGCAAACTAGCCAACTTTAGCCAGATGTCTTGGGTGCTTGACTGCCGTTGTAAGGGCAGAACGCTCGGATCAACCCTACTCCTAGGCCAGAGCGTCCAGTGTGTGCTCTGAACACTCCGAGAGCGAAACACTCTGAATTTACGAACTGACAATCTGACAATGCTCTGAATTTACGAACGCCAGAGCACACTCTGAACGCACTCTGGCACTCCAGAGTAAATTTACAAGCACACCCTAAATATGCTTCTCTACATATTTGCTAAAATCTGAGTAAACGATTGAAAGGCATGTGAGTCTTATTCAGTACAACTTCATAAACAACATCATAAAATTGCAAGGTGGCTAGGAGTATTACAGAGAAACTACAACAAATAATCATTTAAAAAATAATAGTAATTAAAAAAAAGATATATCTTTTTACATTTTTTTTTTTGTTAATTGTTAGTTGTTTATACAGTGGGGAAAAAAAGTATTTAGTCAGCCACCAATTGTGCAAGTTCTCCCACTTAAAAAGATGAGAGAGGCCTGTAATTTTCATCATAGGTACACGTCAACTATGACAGACAAATTGAGAAAAATAAATCCAGAAAATCACCTTGTAGGATTTTTAATGAATTTATTTGCAAATTATGGTGGAAAATAAGTATTTGGTCACCTACAAACAAGCAAGATTTCTGGCTCTCACAGACCTGTAACTTCTTCTTTAAGAGGCTCCTCTGTCCTCCACTCGTTACCTGTATTAATGGCACCTGTTTGAACTTGTTATCAGTATAAAAGACACCTGTCCACAACCTCAAACAGTCACACTCCAAACTCCACTATGGCCAAGACCAAAGAGCTGTCAAAGGACACCAGAAACAAAATTGTAGACCTGCACCAGGCTGGGAAGACTGAATCTGCAATAGGTAAGCAGCTTGGTTTGAAGAAATCAACTGTGGGAGCAATTATTAGGAAATGGAAGACATACAAGACCACTGATAATCTCCCTCGATCTGGGGCTCCACGCAAGATCTCACCCCGTGGGGTCAAAATGATCACAAGAACGGTGAGTAAAAATCCCAGAACCACACGGGGGGACCTAGTGAATGACCTGCAGAGAGCTGGGACCAAAGTAACAAAGCCTACCATCAGTAACACACTACGCCGCCAGGGACTCATCATGCTTTGGGGCTGTTTTTCTGCAAAGGGACCAGGACGACTGATCCGTGTAAAGGAAAGAATGAATGGGGCCATGTATCGTGAGATTTTGAGTGAAAACCTCCTTCCATCAGCAAGGGCATTGAAGATGAAGTCGGAAGTTTACATACACCTTAGCCAAATACTTTTAAACTCAGTTTTTCACAATTGCTGACAGTTAATCCTAGTAAAAATTCCCTGTCTAAGGTCAGTTAGGATCACCACTTTATTTTAAGAATGTGAAATGTCAGAATAATAGTAGAGAGAATGATTTATTTAAGCTTTTATTTCTTTCATCACATCCCAGTGGGTCAGAAGTTTACATACACTCAATTAGTATTTGGTAGCATTACCTTTAAATTGTTTAACTTGGGTCAAACGTTTCGGGTAGCCTTCCACAAGCTTCCCACAATAAGTTGGGTGAATTTTGGCCCATTCCTCCTGACAGAGCTGGTGTAACTGAGTCAGGTTTGTAGGCCTCCTTGCTCGCACACGCTTTTTCAGTTCTGCACACACATTTTCTATAGGTTTGATGTCAGGGCTTTGTGATGGCCACTCCAATACCTTGACTTTGTTGTCCTTAAGCCATTTTGCCACATCTTTGGAAGTATGCTTGGGGTCATTGTCCATTTAGAAGACCCATTTGCGACCAAGCTTTAACTTCCTGACTGATGTCTTGAGATGTTGCTTCAATATATCCACATAATTGTCCTTCCTCATGATGCCATCTATTTTGTGAAGTGCACCAGTCCCTCCTGCAGCAAAGCACCCCCACAGCATGATGCTGCCACCCCCGTGCTTCATGGTTGGGATGGTGTTCTTCGGCTTGCAAAGCACCCCCTTTTTCCTCCAAACATAACGATGGTCATTATGGCCAAGCAGTTCTGTTTTTGTTTCATCAGACCAGAGGACATTTCTCCAAAAAGTACGATCTTTGTCCCCATGTGCAGATACAAACTGTAGTCTGGCTTTTTTATGGCGGTTTTGGAGCAGTGGCTTCTTCCTTGCTGAGCAGCCTTTCAGGTTATGTCGATATAGGACTCGTTTTACTGTGGATATAGATACTTTTGTACCTGTTTCCTCCAGTATCTTCACAAGGTCCTTTGCTGTTGTTCTGGGATTGATTTGAACTTTTCACACCAAAGTACGTTCATCTCTAGGAGACAGAACGCGTCTCCTTCCTGAGCGGTATGACGGCTGCGTGGTCCCATGGTGTTTATACTTGTATACTATTGTTTGTACAGATTAACGTGGTACCTTCAGGTGTTTGGAAATTGCTCCCAAGGATGAACCAGACTTGTGGAAGTCTACAAAAAATGTTCTGAGGTTTTGGCTGATTTCTTTTGATTTTCCCATGATGTCAAACAAAGAGGCACTGAGTTTGAAGGTAGGCCTTGAAATACATCCACAGGTACACCTCCAATTGACTCAAATGATGTCAATTAGCCTATCAGAAGCTTCTAAAGCCATGACATAATTTTCTGGAATTTTCCAAGCTGTTTAAAGGCACAGTCAACTTAATGTATGTAAACTTCTGACCCACTGGAATTGTGATCCAGTGAATTATAAGTTAAATAATCTGTCTGTAAACAATTGTTGAAAAATTACTTGTGTCATGCACAAAGTAGATGTCCTATCCGACTTGCCAAAACTATAGTTTGTTAACAAGAAATGTGTGGAGTCTGTCACGTTCGTTAGAGTGAGAGGACCAAGGCGCAGCGTGATGAGCGAACATACTTTACTTTATTTAGAGTAACACCAACAAAACAACAAAACGATAACGTGACGTCCAAAGGTGCAAACACAAACCTATACAGGAACAAGATCCCACAAACACTGTGGGAAAACTGGCTGCTTAAGTATGGTTCCCAATCAGAGACAACAAGCAACAGCTGTATCACGTTGCCTCTGATTGAGAACCACACTGGCCAACATAGAAAAACAATACTAGAACGTGAACATAGAACAAAACACATAGACTTTACACACCCTGGCTCAACATATTAGAGTCCCCAGAACCAGGGTGTGATAGAGTGGTTGAAAAACGAGTTTTAATGACTCCAACCTAAGTGTATGTAAACTTCTGACTTCAACTGTGTATATACACTGAGTGTACAAAACATTAGGAAAATATTGAGTTGCACACCCTGTTGCCTTCAGAACAGCCTCAATTCATTGGGCATGGTGTCACGAGTTACACAGCCAGAACCCAGAAGCAGACCAGGACAAGGTAAGTTGAAACGAAGGTGAGGGTTTATTTACAAATTCAAGAGTGATGCTGAATAATCCCGGGAACAGAGCGGGCGGCGTTGATTAGTTGTTGGGGGTGCAGTGGTTGATCCAATCATGGCTCGGCAGCCGCCGACCACCAGGCAGAGGTTGGATGAAGGTTCCGGACGAGTGATGTTCATGGCTAACGATCCGGCAGGGAATGGATGTTAGGCTAGAGCCTAAGAAGGGTGATGATCAGGACCAGGTGTGCAGATTGCTGATGGGATGCAGGTGCGGAAATCAAGAGAGCTCCCCGGAGCGTTCCAGAACCCTCGGGAAACTGGAGATCACGAGCAGAAAAACTAGTCCACAGACAGGACCCGACTCAGACTGCCGGGATCGTTACAGTACCCCCTCCGACGAACGCCACCGGGCGGACTCCCCGGAGCGCCAGGATGGAGGCGGTAGAAGTCACGGATGAGGTCAGCATCTAGGATCTGTCGCCGCGGAATCCAACTCCTCTCTTCAGGACCATACCCCTCCCAGTCCACGAGATACTGGAAACCCCGGCCCCGCCGTCTGGAATCCATGATGCGTCGCACCGTGTAGGCAGGACCACCTCCGATCATCCGAGGAGGAGGAGGAGGAGGCGGAGGAGGCAACAGAGGACTGAGGAAAACAGGCTTGAGGCAGGAGACATGAAAGGTGGGATGGACTCTGAGCGTCCTCGGGAGTTTGAGTCGAACTGCCACCGGATTGATCACCTTCTCCACCACAAACGGACCAATGAACTTCGGTAACAACTTCCTAGACTCAGTCCGTAAAGGAAGATCCCGTGTGGCCAACCAGACCCTATCTCCGATGGTGTAGGTGGGAGCGGGGATCCGCGACGATTCGCCTGGAGCTGATACCGGTCCGAAACTCTAAGGAGTGCCTTTCTGGCCCGATGCCAGGTCCGGTGGCAACGACGAATATGGGCCTGAACAGAAGGCACTGAGAGCTCCTTCTCCTGAGAAGGGAACAAGGGAGGTTGGTAGCCATACAGGCACTGGAAGGGAGACATCCCAGTGGCAGATGTAGGGAGAGTATTGTGGGCATACTCAACCCAAGGCAACTGAGAGACCCAGGAGGTGGGGTTGGAAGAGGCCAGGCAGCGTAGCGTGGATTCCATCTTCTGGTTGGCTCTCTCCGCCTGACCATTAGATTGGGGGTGAAAACCAGATGTGAGACTGACTGTAGCTCCAATGGCCAAACAGAAGGACTTCCAGACAGCAGAGGTAAACTGAGGGCCACGGTCGGAAACGATATCACTGGGCAACCCGTGGACCCTGAAAACCTCCCTAACCAGGATCTCGGACGTCTCCGAGGCAGAGGGAAGCTTGGCAATTGGCACAAAGTGGGCGAACTTGCTGAATCTGTCCACGATAGTCAGAACGACCGTGTTCCCCTCAGAAGCGGGCAACCCAGTGACAAAGTCCAGGGCCAGATGCGACCATGGTCGCCGGGGAATAGGAAGGGGGTGAAGTAGTCCAGAGCTGGGCCGATTGGTACTCTTATTCTGCGCACACACTGGACAGGCAGCAACATAACCCCGAGTATCCTCGGCCATGGCAGGCCACCAAAAACGTCTGCGAAGAAACGCCATCGTCCGAGCCACGCCAGGGTGACAAGCCATCTTGCTGGCGTGGGACCATTTGAGGACCGCAGGACGAACCGACTCAGGCACAAACAACCGACCGGGTGGACCGTTACCGGGACCGGGCTGCGTCCGAAGAGCCGCCATCACCTCCTCCTCAATCTTCCACCTAACAGCTCCCACGACGCAGTTCCGGGGGAGAATTGTCTCGGTCTTGGACCCACTCTCCTCCGTCTTGGAGAACATCCGAGACAAGGCGTCCGCCTTGCCGTTCTTAGATCCAGGTCGGAACGTCAGGGAAAAATTGAATCGTCCGAAAAACAACGACCACCTGGCCTGACGGGAGTTGAGACGTCTAGCCGATTGCACGTAAGCAAGATTCTTGTGGTCAGTCCAGACAATAAACGGCTGCTCCGCCCCCTCCAACCAGTGGCGCCACTCCTCCAAGGCAAGTTTCACCGCGAGAAGCTCCCGGTTACCCACATCGTAATTCCTCTCCGCAGGCGAAAGGCGACGAGAGTAGTAGGCGCAGGGATGGAGTTTACTGTCCGTGGAGCATCGCTGCGACAGGATGGCGCCAACTCCCACATCAGACGCGTCCACTTCAACGACGAACTGACGGGCCGTGTCCGGTTGAGAGAGAATCGGTGCGTTGGTGAATCGCCTCTTCAAATCCAGAAACGCTCGATCCGCCTCCGGATTCCACTTGAAGCTCCTGATACTGGAAGTCAAGGCCGTTAACGGAGCGGCCACACGGCTGTAATCCCGGATGAATCTGCGGTAGAAATTCGCAAACCCCAAAAATCTCTGGAGCTGCAATCTCGTACCGGGCTGGGCCCATTCCAGAACCGCTCTAACCTTCTCCTGGTCCATCCTAATCTCTCCCCTGGAGATGATGTACCCGAGAAAGGATGTCGTGTGGGCGTGAAACTCGCACTTCTCGGCCTTCACGAACAGGCGATTCTCCAACAATCGCTGCAGAACCTGCCGGACATGCTGGACGTGGTCGGAAGGTTCCTTCGAGAAGATCAGAATGTCATCCAGGTAAACAAACACAAAGAGACCGATCATATCTCTCAGGGACGTCGTTCACCATACTCTGGAATACCGCTGGAGCATTGGTCAGTCCAAACGGCATCACCTGATACTCGAAGTGACCCATCGGTGTATTGAAACCCGTCAACCACTCGTCTCCCTCTCTGATCCGGACCATGTGATACGCATTGCGTAGGTCTAGCTTGGTGAACACCGTAGCACCCTGTAAGGAGTCGAAGGCAGAACTCATCAAGGGCAGGGGATACTTGTTCTTGACCGTGATGTCATTCAACCCCCGATAATCAATACACGGTCGAAGAGAGCCATCCTTCTTACCCACAAAGAAGAATCCTGCCCCCAGGGGGTGATGACGAGGGACGAACGAGACCAGCAGCTAGGGACTCCTTGATGTAGGTCTCCAAAGCCTCACGTTCAGGGCGGGAGATACTGTATAACCTTCCCTTGGGGTAGACAGCTCCAGGGAACAGGTTGATGGCACAATCATATGGTCGGTGGGGAGGGAGTGACAGAGCCTTCTGCTTACTGAACACTTCCCCAAATCGTGATATGTCTCGGGAACCAGGGACAAATCTGGGGGTTTAGCCTCAATCACCTGACTGGGAACCGAATGGGGACAGGCAGTCTTGAGACAGTTAGCATGACAATCAAGGCTCCAACTCGTTACCTTGCCCGTCACCCAATCGAACGTGGGATTGTGTTCCTTCAGCCAGGGGTATCCAAGGACCAGAGGAACATGGGAAGACGGCAGAATGAAGAATGAAATCATCTCCGAATGATTCCCCGACAACAGCATCTTAACCGGTTCAGTCCTCATCGTGATACGTGCCAGACTACTGCCGTTCAGAGTGGTCGCTTCAATGGCTTCCGGCAATTGCTCCTTGGAAAGCCCCAGCTGTTCCACCAACTCGGCATCAAGAAAGCTTCCATCGGCACCTGAATCGATAAAAGCGTTAATCGCTAAGCTCTGATTCCTGTTCACAAGGGTAGCCGGGAAACGGGGTCTGACAGAGGTACTGAGAGGTTGAAACTGGCTCGCTAAAAAGTCCTCCCAACTTTAGCGAGCCGGGCAGTTTGACGACCGCCGGGAACAAGTGGAGATGTAATGTCCCGAGCTACCACAGTAGAGGCAGCAGTTGGTCTTACGTCTATGTTGACGCTCCTCCTTGGTTAACCCGTGCCGCCCCACTTGCATGGGTTCAGAATCGGGAGAGAGGACCTCTCCACTAATCCTTTGTGGTGGAGAATGATCGACGTGTTCTGGTCCACCACCCGACCCGACTGGGAACTGAGAAGCTGATCGATTGGACGGACCCCATTGCTTCTCCCTCCTTCGCTCTCGGACTCGATTATCCACCCGAATAGACAAGGCTACCAAGCTGTCCAGGTCACTAGGCTCCGGATAGGAGATCAACTCATCCTTGAGCTGCTCCGACAGACCCTGGTAAAAGGCCGCTTGCAGAGACTCCTCATTCCACCCACTCTCCACAGCCAACGTCTTGAACTCGATCACGAAGTCGGCCACGCTGCGAGTTCCTTGGTGAAGCGAAAACAGGCGCCTAGCTGCGTCCCTCCCTCGGACGGAATGGTCGAAGAGCTTCCTCATCTCGGCCGTGAACCCCTGGTATGAAGCCATGCAGGGGTCTTGTCGTTCCCAAACGGCTGAAGCCCACTCCAGCGCTCGACCACGCAGCAACTCAATCACAAAGGCTATCCTAGCCTTGTCTGTGGCATAAGAGTAGGGCTGTAGATCGAACACTAACCCACACTGCATAAGGAAAGAACGGCATCTTCCCAGCTCCCCCTCATATTTATCCGGCGTCGGAACCTTGGGCTCACGGAAGGACACAGCTCCAGACGCGGCAGGCGAGATGGGTGAAACCGGTAGTGGATCCTCCACCGGAAACTTGCGCTGGTTCTGGACCTCCGTCAGACCGGTAGAAAGGTTCCGAACTGACAACGCTATCTCCTGTAGTGCCGTGCTATGTTGTCCCAACATCTTCTCCTGATGGGAAATGGCATGGCGAACAGAGTCCAGGTCCGCTGGGTTCATTACTGGCCGGATCGTTCTGTCACGAGTTACACAGCCAGAACCCAGAAGCAGACCAGGACAAGGTAAGTTGAAACGAAGGTGAGGGTTTATTTACAAATTCAAGAGTGATGCTGAATAATCCCGGGAACAGAGCGGGCGGCGTTGATTAGTTGTTGGGGGTGCAGTGGTTGATCCAATCATGGCTCGGCAGCCGCCGACCACCAGGCAGAGGTTGGATGAAGGTTCCGGACGAGTGATGTTCATGGCTAACGATCCGGCAGGGAATGGATGTTAGGCCAGAGCCTAAGAAGGGTGATGATCAGGACCAGGTGTGCAGATTGCTGATGGGATGCAGGTGCGGAAATCAAGAGAGCTCCCCGGAGCGTTCCAGAACCCTCGGGAAACTGGAGATCACGAGCAGAAAAACTAGTCCACAGACAGGACCCGACTCAGACTGCCGGGATCGTTACACATGGACTACAACGTGTCAAAAGTGTTCCACAGGGATGCTGGTCCGTGTTGTCTCCAATACTTCCCACACAGTTATTTCCAATTGGCTGGATGTCCTTTGGGTGGTGGACCATTCTTGATACATATGGGAAACTGTTGAGTGTGAAAAACCCAGCAGCGTTGCAGTTCTTGACACAAAACCGGTGCGCCTGGCACCTACTATCATACCCCGTTCAAAGGCACTTAAATATTTTGTCTTGCCCATTCACCCTCTGAATGGCACACATACACAATCCATGTCTCATTTGTCTCAAGGCTTAAACATCCTTCTTTAACCTGTCTCATCCCCTTCATCTACACTGATTGAAGTGGATTTAACAGGTGCCATCAGTAAGGGATCTTATGCCTCTGTGCCCCCTATGGGCATGACATCTCTGCCCTGATCTAACACATGTTCATTGTGCACTGTATTGTATTGTGTTGTGTAACACAGAGCGAGAGAAGGGTCAGCCTCACTGCACGCACACACACACACACACACACACACACACACACACACTACGTGATCCTAAAGCTCTTAAATCAGAGGAAGACTACTGTAAGTACCACTGTGCGAGCAAATATTGGCACTTTGCCTTGGGAACGTTCATTTTCAGTTTGATCAAACAGCACACATACATGTAACTGCCAGAATAAAGGAAACATTTGAGTAAATGAGGAATACAAAGTATTTTGAAAGCAGGTGCTTCCACACAGATTTGGTTCCTGAGTTAATTAAGTAATTAACATCCCATCATGCCCATTCGCCCATAGAGTTTGCCAGCTTGTAATCCTAAAAAATGAAATGAGTTACATCTGGTTCGTTCAGCCATTCCTATGGCGAACATGAATGGGGCCGAACATGAATGGGGGCGAACATGAATGGGGAAGGGTTTTAGGATAAACACAGAAAATAAGGTCTGAGGTTAAGGCAGGCTTTGGAGATCTTATATGTTTTGTTCTATGAGATAATGTCAGTCAATTAACATGAATTATGAAGCCTTTATAAGCTTTTATGTGCCTTATGTGCTTTTTTTAATTACATAAATGCTTCAACATTTTCAAAAAGTGAAGTTAGCTTATGAAGATGATCTCATAGAAAAAAACGTAAAATATCTCCTAATCCTGTCATTACAACATACCTTATTTTCAGCGTTTATCCAAAAACCCTACAAAAACTCAGTTCATTTCCTCATAGGCTTTGGCCAACGAGCTATGGTGGAGTTAGTGCCTACAAAAAGACACCATTACTATTGCTCTATATTATTTTGGCTACCATGGCTAGAAGAAGTGACCTCAGTGACTTTGAATGAGGGGTCTCAAAGGAGCATAGGGGTTTAAAGGGTGTGTGTGTGTGTGTGTGTTTGTGTGTGTGTGTGTGTCTCAGTCACCAGATCTCAAACTAATTGAATACTTTGGGAGATTCTGGAGCAGCGCCTGAGACAGCGTTCTCCACCACCATCAACAAAACATAAAATGAAGGAATTTATTGTGGAAGAATGGTGTCGCATCCCTCTGATAGAGTTCCAGACACTTGTAGAAACTATGCCAAGGCGCATTGAAGCTGTTCTGGCAGCTTGTGGTGCAGCCAGGTCGTTCAAGATTGACGTCGAAATTGGATGTCTATCCATGTCCTGAGGACGTCGGGAAATGCCTTCAAAACCGTTCACTAGGGACGAGAGTGAGCGCTATTACCATCAAGAAGGGTTGGGTTTTACTAGGGGGTTGTGGATGGGGGTGGAGGATGGGCGTAATCCCATGACTCTGGATCAGAAAGTTGCGTATTTGATATCTGTAGTGGAGGCTGTTTATTTTGTGGAGGGAATCAGCTCTCGTCGCCTGAGTATGTGTGTGTGTGTGTGTGCATGTATTGACCTATAGGAGAATACATGTTTTATTCCCACATACACCGGATAGGTGCAGTGAAATGTGCTGTTTTACTGATCAGCCATAGTACACTAAAAATTAGCGGTTCAACAAGGGTTCTTCTAAGATCCTCAAAGTTCTTCAAAGAACCTTAGGGTTCTTGGCACTGAAAATGGCCCCCAAAAGGTTCATCCAAGAACCCCATAGAAGGTCGGGTTCATCGAGGAACCTCCTTAGTTGGTGGGGGTTCTTGCAGGAACTGCCCAACTGAAACATTTTGATTTGCATTTGAAAGGACAGCAGGCGCAGGCACTTAACAAAAAAATCAGATCACATTTACCTTCTTCCTCCCTTACCTCTTCAATTAATATCCCTTAGGCCTCTACATAATGGACAAGGTATGTGTATGAAAACCATTATCAAAACAGTTTTTTAAATTCACATTCACCACAAAAACCAAGGTATTAATTATGTCGTGTGCATGTTTTGTTAAACACCTGTATAATTACTATTTTGGGGATTCATAGACTTCACCCTCCCTACACCTCTGATGAATATAACAGGAAACCTGTTCGATCACCATGCACTGAAAAATCATTCTGGCTATGGATACGGAGAACAACAACGCATTAACATCAACATGCCAGAGGATACAGTATATCCATTAGACTTGGGGCTCTGCTGGGAGTTTACCTCATATTTGGATTTTTTTATTCTGCTTTGCCACTAAAATCATAATAAACACTGAGACCTAAAATATAGTGTTATTGTTGTCATTGTTATGCGTATTATTATAATTATTAATAATAATAATAGGGGAGGGGGGGGTAGTTCAAAAATTAACCCCAAAAGTTTCTTCAAAAGGTTATTTGAGGATCCATTAAAAGGGGTTCTTCAAAGAACTTATAGGGGTTCCCGCACAGTTTCAATTTGAAGAACCCCTAAAGGATACTGCAGGAACCTTTTCTTTCTAGATTGTAGTACAGCGCCCCTGGAGCAAATTAGGGTTAAGTTCCTTGCTCAAGGGCACATAAACAGATTTCTCAGCTTGTCGTCTTGGGTATTCTACTGTTGTGTCGTCTGCAAACTTGATGATTGAGTTGGAGGCCAAGCACGCCTCCAACTCAATCATCAAGTTTGCAGACGACACAACAGTAGGGGGCTTCATTACCAACAATGACGAGACCGCCTACAGGGAGGAGGTGAGGGCTCTGGGAGTGTGGTGCCAAGAAAATAACCTCTCATTCAACGTCAACAAAACAAAGGAGATGATCGTGGACTTCAGGAAACAGCAGGGGGTGCACCCCCCTATCCACATAGATGGGACCGCAGTGGAGAAGGTGGAAAGCTTCAAGTTCCTTGGCGTACACATCACTGACAAACTGAAATGGTCCACCCACGCAGACAGTGTGGTGAAGAAGGCGCAACATAGCCTCTTCAACCTCAGGAGGCTGAAGACATTTGGCTTGGCACCTAAACCCTCACAAACTTTTACAGATGCACAATTGAGAGCATCCTGTCGGGCTGTATCACTGCCTGGTACGGCAACTGCACCGCCCGCAACCGCAGGGCTCTCCAGAGGGTGGTGCGGTCTGCCGAACGCATTACCGGGGGCAAACTACCCGCCCTCCAAGACACCTACAGCACCCAATGTCACAGGAAGGCCAAAAAGATAATCAAGGACATCAACCACCCGAGCCACTGCCTGTTCACCCCGCTATCATTCAGAAGGCGAGGTCAGTACAGGTGCATCAAAGCTGGGACAGAGAGAATGAAAAACAGCTTCTATCTCAAGGCCATCACTGTTAAATAGCGATCACTAGCACAATAGAGGCTGCTGCTGCCTATTGAAATCACGGGCCACTTTAAGAAATGGAACACTAGTCACTTTAATAATGTTTACATATCTGCACTACTCATCTCATATGTATATACTGTATTCTATTCTATAATATTCTACAGTATTTTAGTCCATGCCGCTCTGTCATTGCTTGTCCATATATGTATATATTCTTAAATTCCATTCCTTACTAGATTTGTGTGTATTGGGTATATGTTGTGAAGTTGTTAGATATTACTTGTTAGAAATTACTGCGCTGTCGGAGGTAGAAGCACAAGCATTTTGCTACACCCGCAATAACATCTGCTAAACACGTGTATGTGACAAATACGATTTGATTTGATTATTAGAACCAGCGACCTTTCGGTTACTGAACCAATGCTCTAACTGCTAGGCTACCTGAGACCCCATAGTCAGTGTGGCCGAGGGGGGATCTGAGGGTGAATATCTCATTGACCCTCCCATTAATATGCCTAGCTTGTTAACAGGTCCCAGAGCTCTCCTCTCCCCCACTCTTAATGAGCAGGAGCCAATTAAAGGCAGGCACAGAGGTACTCTTCCTGAGTGTGCCAGGGGGGAGACCTTCTTAGAGCCAGACCTCGTCCCAGACACAGGGCCCATTGACAGCACGCTGCCGGACATGGCCTTTGAAGCGTACATGGCACTCTATCTTACCCCGGATTCTTTCTCTCTCTCTCTCTCTCTCTCTCTCTCTCTCTCTCTCTCTCTCTCTCTCTCTCTCTCTCTCTCTCTCTCTCTCTCTCTCTCTCTCTCTCTCTCTCTCTCTCTCTCTCTCTCTCTCTCTCTCTCTCTCTCTCTCTCTCTCTCTCTCTCTCTCTCTCTCTCTCTCTCTCTCTCTCTCTCTCTCTCTCTCTCTCTCTCTCTCTCTCTCTCTCTCTCTCTCTCTCTCTCTCTCTCTCTCTCTCTCTCTCTCTCTGTCTCTCTCTCTCTCCCTCTCTCTCTCTCAACTGTCCCATTCCTCTCTCTTTCCCCCACTCCTCTGTCTATTCCCCTCGCTCTATCTCCCTTGTGGAGTGTGCCAGAGCTGGGGAGTTGGTAGTATGTGTGTGTGTGTGTGTGTGTGTGTGTGTGTGTGTGTGTGTGTGTGTGTGTGCAGCGCTCTGCCTCTGCAGCTCCTCTTTTCTCCCAAATGTGCTGTGTCATAATAGCCTTTTTGAACGTCTGTTCTATGTGCTGTGTCATAATAGCCTTTTTGAACGTCTGTTCTATGTGCTGTGTCATAATAAATAGTCTTCCCCTGTGTGTTGTTCACAGGCACTAAAGGTTAGAGGCTAAGATGACTGATAGATGTGTCACCATGCTGAAATGCAACAAGTTTATAAGCATGACAGTCTTACATCCTATTTTCTGACCTGCCAGCCACCCATGCCCTGTAAAACCTTCCCCCTAAATACCTAGCCATTTATAGCTCCCACCATCTAACTCTAACCCTCTTCTACGATAACCACGACCAGATGGAATCAGCAGAAAATCTGTCTATTAATATATTTTGCTGTCTGAATATTTAATTGTGAGAGCTATTCAAACTATCTTGGTTTGGAAAAAGTTCAGTTAGAATTGATTCCATTAAAAAGTATTTATCAGGGTTACCGATATAATGCCTCAGGTTATTATCAGTCTTCCCAGATAATCACATTCTCTCTCTGTTACACCTTCCTCTTTCTCCCCTTCTCTACCTCCCTCCCTCTCTGTTCCATTCCTCCTTCTCTACCTCCCTCCCTCTCTGTTCCATTCCTCCTTCTCTACCTCCCTCTCTGTTCCATTCCTCCTTCTCTACCTCCCTCTCTGTTCCATTCCTCCTTCTCTACCTCCCTCCCTCTCTGTTCCATTCCTCCTTCTCTACCTCCCTCCCTCTCTGTTCCATTCCTCCTTCTCTACCTCCCTCTCTGTTCCATTCCTCCTTCTCTACCTCCCTCCCTCTCTGTTCCACTCCTCCTTCTCTACCTCCCTCCCTCTCTGTTCCATTCCTCCTTCTCTACCTCCCTCCCTCTCTGTTCCACTCCTCCTTCTCTACCTCCCTCCCTCTTGGTTTCTCTCCTCCTTCCCTCTGTTCCACGCCTCCCTCTCTACCTCACACACTCTCTGTTCCTCTCCTTTCCTCCCTCTCTGTGCCTCCCCTCCATCTCTCCCTCTCTCTCTCTCCCTCTATCCCTCTCAGTGTCTTTCCTCCCTCCACCACATCTTTCTGTCCATCCAGTGGAAGTGATTAGCTGCTTAACAGGGTCTCTGTATGGTGTTTCTGCTGCTAGAGTGTTGTGTGTGTGTGACCCCCTGGATCCTCTCCTATCCTATAGGAGGTCCTCTGTAGCTCAATTGGTAGAGCATGGCGCTTGTAACGCCAGGGTAGTGGGTTCGATCCCCGGGACCACCCATACGTAAAAATGTATGCACACATGACTGTAAGTCGCTTTGGATAAAAGCGTCTGCTAAATGGCATATTATTATTATATGTGTGGCCTTAGAACTTCAAGAGATGGCCATAGTCCAACCCAGAGCCCAATGTGTTCAGATCACTGTTTGGAGATTAGTTTTATGCCAGTTGGTTAGGGAGGGAGGGAGTGGGAGAGAGGGAGAGAGGGAGAGAGAGAGGGAGAGGGAGAGGGAGAGAGAGAGAGAGAGAGAGAGAGAGAGAGAGAGAGAGAGAGAGAGGGAGAGGGGGCAGGGAGTTAGACAGAGATAGTGAAAGAGGGAGTGAGTGTGCGTGTTTATGTTAAATGTTGGACAATATTTCTCCCTGAGTGCAAATGTGTGTGTACACACTTGTGTGTCAGTGTGTGTCTGTGTTTCTGCGTATTACAGTGTGTGGTTTGAGTGTGGCCAGCGGTGCTAAGCTGGTTGACAATTCCCAGAAAACCATGGGGGACAGGCTTTGATCTGTACTTGCTCCTCTCCTCTGCCCCCCGAAGCACAGCTGGTTTTCTGACTGGTATCTGAGTGCACTACTACAATTTTCTGATTGGTTTCTGACTGCACTACTACAATTTTCTGATTGGTTTCTGACTGCACTACTACTATTTTCTGAGTATACTTAGGCACTGGTTCTCTGAATGCATTAAAGCAAAGACTGGTCTCATCAAAGGGTCTGTTTCATGGTCATAGAGTAAAAGATGCACACCCTGTCACGTACAGCAGCCTACACACCATCTTTATCATGGGTTTGAGTTCAGAAAATACGGCACCTTTTCATAAATTCATTGTGTGTGTGTGTGTGTGTGTGTGTGTGTGTGTGTGTGTGTGTGTGTGTGTGTGTGTGTGTGTGTGTGTGTGTGTGTGTGTGTGTGTGTGTGTGTGTGTGTGTGTGTGTGTGTGCGTGTGAGAGAGAATATCTGAGTGGGATTCAGAAAAAGACGATAGTTTGTCTTTGTAAAAAGACAGAACTGCAGACAGAGAGTGCAGACAAATAGCTTCAGCGGGAGAGAGTGACACAAAGATGCAGACAGCAGGTTCAAGTGCTGTATCACCAATAGTCACTCAAAGCAGGCTTTCAGCTTTCAGCTCACTGTGTCTCCTAATGAGTGAGTGGACGTGTATGTTCAATTGTGTGTGGGGATTTTTTATCTATAGAGTGTGTGTGTTTGACCTTGTATGTCTCTATAGAATCTCTTCTCTGATAATGGATCCTTTCTGCGCTGCAACTGTGACTGATGTATGGCTTGTATGTTATTAAGTGTAGGTCTCCATTTTGCCCGCTATGCTGAGTGCATGATGTTGTGTGTGTGTGTGTGTGTGTGTGTGTGTGTGTGTGTGTGTGGACGTGTTTAACTATACTTGTGGGGACTAGAAGTCCAACTGGGGACATTTTGACCAACTGGGGACATTTTGTTAGTCCCCACAAGGTCAAATTCTATTTCTAGGGGGTTTAGGGTTAAGGTTAGAATTAGGTTTAGGGTTAGGGTTAGGAGCTAGGTTTAGTTTTAGGATTAGGGTTAGGAGCTAGGTTCAGGTTTTCGGGTTAAGGTTAGGGTTAGGGTTAGGTTTAGGGTTAGGGGTAAGGGAAAATAGGATTTTGAATGGGACTGAATTGTGTGTCCCCACAAGGTTAGTTATACAAGACTGTGTGTGTGTTTTGACTCATCATATAAGTGTCTTCTTGTGTACGGAGAGCGAGAGTGTGATGAAACAGAAACAGAGCCAGTGCTGGTGTATCTCTCTCTCTCGCTCTCTCTCTCTCTCTCTCTCTCTCTCTCTCTCTCTCTTTCGCTCTTTCTCCCCTCTCTCTCCCCTCTCTCTCTCTCTCTCTCTCTCCCCTCTCTCTAGCTCTTTCCCCCCCTCTCTCTCTCTCTCTCTCTCTCTCTCTCTCTCTCTCTCGGCTCTCTCTCTCTCTCTCTCTCTCTCTCTCGCTCTCCCCCCCATCTCTCTCTCTCTCGCTCTCTCTCTCTCTCTCTCTCTCTCTCTCTCTCTCTCTCTCTCTCTCTCTCTCTCTCTCTCTCTCTCTCTCTGCTGCGCTCTTCACTAATGTAACGTGATTTGGTGGATTCCTATGACATTTACTTATCTGAAAGAGTGCAGGCTCCATCACCTCAGAGGCGCGTGCGGCTCTGCTCTGCCAAAAGCCTCCTCCTCCTGCTCGTCCTTGCCCGCCAAACCAGAGAGAGACGCCAGGGCGGCTAAGACTTCTGGCTTCTCCACTCCACAGACCCCATTTACATTATTATATTCATGAAGTATACCCAATGGAACCTATCCAGAGCTCACTACAGAGAGCCAGAGAAAGTAGGCATGACACGGCCGTGAAGATGACTGCAACGTCCCCCATCCTTCCCATTCTAGAACTATGTGAAAGAGAGAAATTAGAGAGTATTAGAGAGTAACTGTAATGGGACTAGTGCCTGTAATGGGACTAGTTGCTGTAATGGGACTAGTGCCTGTAATGGGACTAGTTGCTGTAATGGGACTAGTGGCTGTAATGGGACTAGTTGCTGTAATGGGACTAGTGGCTGTAATGGGACTAGTTGCTGTAATGGGACTAGTTGCTGTAATGGGACTAGTTGCTGTAATGGGACTAGTGACTGTAATGGGACTAGTGCCTGTAATGGGACTAGTTGCTGTAATGGGACTAGTGGCTGTAATGGGACTAGTTGCTGTAATGGGACTAGTGGCTGTAATGGGACTAGTGGCTGTAATGGGACTAGTGGCTGTAATGGGACTAGTGACTGTAATGGGACTAGTTGCTGTAATGGGACTAGTGGTTGTAATGGGACGAGTGGCTGTAATGGGACTAGTGGCTGTAATGGGACTAGTGACTGTAATGGGACTAGTGACTGTAATGGGACTAGTGGCTGTAATGGGACTAGTGGTTGTAATGGGACTAGTGGCTGTAATGGGATGAGTGGCTGTAATGGGACTAGTGGCTGTAATGGGACTAGTGGCTGTAATGGGACTAGTGGCTGTAATGGGACTAGGGACTGTAATGGGACTAGTGACTGTAACGGGACTAGTGGCTGTAATGGGACTAGTGGTTGTAATGGGACTAGTGGCTGTAATGGGATGAGTGGCTGTAATGGGATGAGTGGCTGTAATGGGACTAGTGGCTGTAATGGGACTAGTGGCTGTAATGGGACTAGTGGCTGTAATGGGACTAGTTGCTGTAATGGGACTAGTGGCTGTAATGGGACTAGTGGCTGTAATGGGACTAGTTGCTGTAATGGGATGAGTGGCTGTAATGGGACTAGTGGCTGTAATGGGACTAGTGGCTGTAATGGGACTAGTGGCTGTAATGGGACTAGTGGCTGTAATGGGACTAGTGGCTGTAATGGGATGAGTGGCTGTAATGGGACTAGTGGCTGTAATGGGACTAGTGGCTGTAATGGGACTAGTGGCTGTAATGGGACTAGTGGCTGTAATGGGACTAGTTGCTGTAATGGGACTAGTGGCTGTAATGGGACTAGTGGCTGTAATGGGACTAGTGGCTGTAATGGGACTAGTGGCTGTAATGGGACTAGTGCCTGTAATGGGACTAGTTGCTGTAATGGGACTAGTGGCTGTAATGGGACTAGTGGCTGTAATGGGACTAGTTGCTGTAATGGGACTAGTGGCTATAATGGGACTAGTGGCTGTAATGGGACTAGTGGCTGTAATGTACTAGTGGCTGTAATGGGATGAGTGGCTGTAATGGGACTAGTGGCTGTAATGGGACTAGTGGCTGTAATGGGACTAGTGGCTGTAATGGGACTAGTGGCTGTAATGGGATGAGAGGCTGTAATGGGACTAGTGGCTGTAATGGGATGAGTGGCTGTAATGGGACTAGTGGCTGTAATGGGACTAGTGGCTGTAATGGGACTAGTGGCTGTAATGGGACTAGTGGCTGTAATGGGATGAGTGGCTGTAATGGGACTAGTGGCTGTAATGGGACTAGTGGCTGTAATGGGACTAGTGGCTGTAATGGGACTAGTGGCTGTAATGGGATGAGTGGCTGTAATGGGATGAGTGGCTGTAATGGGACTAGTGGCTGTAATGGGACTAGTTGCTGTAGTGGAACGATTGACTGTAATGGGACTAGTGGCTGTAATGGGACTAGTGGCTGTAATGGGACTAGTGGCTGTAATGGGATGAGTGGCTGTAATGGGACTAGTGGCTGTAATGGGACTAGTGGCTGTAATGGGACTAGTGGCTGTAATGGGATGAGAGGCTGTAATGGGACTAGTGGCTGTAATGGGATGAGTGGCTGTAATGGGACTAGTGGCTGTAATGGGACTAGTGGCTGTAATGGGACTAGTGGCTGTAATGGGACTAGTGGCTGTAATGGGACTAGTGGCTGTAATGGGACTAGTGGCTGTAATGGGACTAGTTGCTGTAATGGGACTAGTGGCTGTAATGGGACTAGTGGCTGTAATGGGACTAGTTGCTGTAATGGGACTAGTTGCTGTAATGGGACTAGTAGCTGTAATGGGACTAGTGACTCTAATGGGACTAGTGGCTGTAATGGGACTAGTGGCTGTAATGGGACTAGTGACTGTAATGGGACTAGTTGCTGTAATGGGACTAGTGGCTGTAATGGGACGAGTGGCTGTAATGCTACAATTCGGTATAACATCATGTGAACGTTAGTCAGAATGAGTCTTGATCTGAGAATGAATGTGAAGGATGTTCTTTTTCAGGTTTTAGGGAGGATGAGATCTGAGAATGTGGCCATAAAAGCCTTTAAAAGATTTGCCCTGGCCGTGCTTGAACCATATCAACATCAGTCTTGTCATTTGTTGTGATTTGCTGTCGGGACCTAGCACTGGCTATCCTTACCTGATGGTATATCAACCCGCACATCTACCCCCTACACTAACTCAGTGTGTGTGTGTGTGTGTGTTGGGGATTGCTTCCTTTGGAAGGTCACCTTGTATCATACTGTCATTCCCACTGTCATTCTATGAGGCCGTTGAAGAGGGGCTCTAGAGGAGTTGAGGGGAGTTGTCTTGTGACTTCTAATACAACTGATGAGGGTGGAAGGGAATTCAGAGAGGGTATTGTCGGTGGCCATCATGCTAAGAGCTACACACACACGGAGCAGACCAATGCTCTGTCGGCTCTGCTAGCACTTCCCTCCGTTTTCCGTGCTGTCAGCAAACAGCTTACACACACACTATACTCGCGTGCCATGGGCCACACACACAAATCCTGTGAGGGGTGCATGGTGACTTTGAAATGTCAGCTTCATTTTCATTACATGATGAATACGGAGGGCTGACTCTGGTTTCAGACAATGTGAAGCGTAACCCAACACGAAGCCCCTCATCCCTCCAACCCCTCTCTCGCCTCCACGTAATTGGGCTGATAGAGCTGAACGTGGCTGGCCCAGTGAGGCCCAAGTAACAAGTTGAACAGAAACTCAAAATGCTCAACTCTTGTTATGCCTGAGAGTCCATTTATTATAGTTAAGAGCTTGCTTTGTGTGAAAATAATTAGTTTGGTGGATTTTGTCGCTACTGAAAGAGGGGTTCTGTCTGCTGTAACCTCTCCATACTACTCACGCTTACCCATTAGGAAACTGTGACAGGGAAACCTGTGCTCCGGTGGCCATTGCGGCACCACAGTGGTCATCGCATGAGAATGGAACATAGCTTATGTAACCCGCGAGGAATCAGGCACAGGGGAGGAGTGTGTGTGTGTTTGTGTGTGTGTCAGGGTGGGTGGTTGGAGGTTATATAGGCTTTGATGTGGACCCAACGTTTCCATGAGCCTTTAAAAAGAACGGCATTCATTAGTGCACATTACACCAGCCATGGCACGCACGCACGCACGCACACACACACACACACACACACACACACACACACACACACACACACACACACACACACACACACACACACACACACACACACACACACACACACACACACACACACACACACACACACACACACACGTACTCTCCCTCAACCGTCATCTTAATTCAACAGCGAGCTTTGTCACAGCTAAACCTCCCTGATGGCATGGTATAAATCTGAAGGAGCGGCTCTCCCAGACAATTGGCTCCCATTTCAAAGAGATGATCCCTCTGTACCCATGCACTCCAGATGGGGAGGGGAGAAGGGCTAAGAAAGGTAGAGGGGGAAGAAGGGAGAGGAGAGGGAATGGGGCTCATTATGAATAGACAAGAGAGGATGAGAAAGTAAAGGAGAGATCAGGGGAGAAGAAGAGAGGAGAGGGGATGAAGGGAGACAACAGAGAGAAGAAGAAGAGGAGGGAGGAAGGGGAAGTATAGGACACCAAGAGAGGAGGAGAAGGGAAGGAGGAGGGGAGGAGAGTGGATGAAAGTGGAGGAGTGGAGAGAAGAGAAGGAGAAGGGGGATAGAGGAGAGGAAAGGACATCGGAGTAGAGAAAAGAGCAGAGCGCGTACTGACACCAAGTGACTCTAGGGGGTATAGTAAGCTGATAGTAACCCAGTTCACGTTCCTGTGTGTACCTCCAAATCCCCTGTGTGTTATTTTGGTAGGGAGCCTGGAGCATATGCTAGCATGCGCTAAAATCGTGTTTGCTTCCAGTGATGTATGATTCATTTTAATGACTTTGGCACCTTGGCCGTCCTCTCTAATAAATGGTTTCAATTAAACCTGCTGGGACTATGCTTAATGCAGTAAAACACACACTAAAACACACACGAGGTGCTAATGATAACTCTAACCATTAAAACACACTCTAAAACACACACTTTGCTAATGCTAACTCTAACCGTTAAATTACACACTAAAATACATGCAACGCTAATGGTAACTTTAGCAATTAAAACACATTCTAAACAAACTCCCTGTAACTATCTCCAGCTCCAACCCTAGTGGAGCTGCTCATATGTTTTTTTCTCCAAAATACCATTTCACCTGGGGTTTTTCTATCCCTCTAAATAGTAGGTGTTTTCTTTACAGTGCCTCGCTGCACTGAGGGGCAGTTACATGCAGACATAGCGGCTCTAAAATGTATATTGATTAACTCCATGGAACCTTGAAATGTACTTTACATTGTGGCATGTGGAGAAGGCATCTGCAGGCACGTATTGCATATAGGTTGTCCCAGTCAAAACTGTTCGCTGCTCTGGCACCCCAATGGTGGAACAACCTCCCTCACGACGCCAGGACAGCGGAGTCACTCACCACCTTCCGGAGACATTTGAAACCCCACCTCTTTAAGGAATACCTGGGATAGGATAAAGTAATCCTTCTAACCCCCCAATTGTAAAGTGGTTATCCCACTGGCTATAGGGTGAACGCACCAATTTGTGAGTCGCTCTGGCTAAGAGCGTCTGCTAAATGACGTTAATGTGCCCTTGAGCAAGGCACTTAACCCTAATTGCTCCTGTAAGTCGCTCTGGATAAGAGCGTCTGCTAAATGACTAAAATGTAAATGTAATGTAAATGTCCACGGTATACCATGCCCTAGGAGATGAGCTTGATTGTGCCGTGTTTGCAGTCTTTGTAAGAAGTAATGTATGTCTCTTTCACTCTCTGTCACTTGGGCACATAGCAACCGGCTCTGTCTCACTCTGCTATAGAGCAGCAGTGTGTGTGTGTGACTTACTCCTGGATGAAGCGTCTCACTGTTTCTCATGAAGATAGAGAAGCGTTTATGTCCCACTAGAGCCACCTTTCTCTCTCTCTCTCTCTCTCTCTCTCTCTCTCTCTCTCTCTCTCTCTCTCTCTCTCTCTCTCTCTCTCTCTCTCTCTCTCTCTCTCTCTCTCTCTCTCTCTCTCTCTCTCTCTCTCTCTCTCTCTCTCTCTCTCTCTCTCTCTCTCTCTCTCTCTCTCTCTCTCTCTCTCTCTCTGTGACAGTGGTGTAGCTTAGTCACTGATGGGCAACGGTCCTTCAGATAATGCTGTTCACCTCCTCTCCGGGAGCGTACCGCCTCTTTTCCTCTATACACAGTTTCATAGAGAACCTGAGTCCGCCAGGTTGGTTTTGATGTAATTATCAGGATCACCCTTGCGACTGACGAGCTCGTTAACTCACATCAGTGATGCCACCCTTAACGCTGTGCTGACGTCAACGCTGGAAATTTACATAAATACTATGTTATGTAATGTAAATGAAAATGTAATAACTGCCATAGGTTTGTGTTCTCACACCACAGCATGTACACTGAGTGTACAAAACATTAGGAACACTGTATCTTTCCATGGCATAGACTGACCAGCTGACCATATTGATGTCATCTGTTAAATCCACTTATGTCAGAGTAGATGAAGGTGAGGACACAGGTTACAGAAGGATTTTTAAGCCTTGAGACAATTGAGACATGGATTGTGAATGTGTGCCATTCAGAAGGTGAATAGGCAAGACAAAATATTTAACAGGGTATGGTAGTAGGTGCCAGTAGGTGCCAGGCTACTGCAATGGTGCTGGGTTGTTCACGCTCAACAGTTTCCCGTGGGTATCAAGAATGGCCCACCACCCAAAGGACATCCAGCAAACTTGACACAACCATGGGAAGTATTGGAATCAACATGGGCCAGCATTCCTGTGGAACGCTTTCGACACCTTGTAGAGTCCATGCTCTGACGAATTGAGGCTGTTCTGAGGGCAAAAGGGGGTGCAACTCAATGTTAGGAATGTGTTCCTAATATTCTGTACACTCATTGTATATACTGTATATACAGCGAAAAGAAAATGTATCTAAAAAATGTTGCCACAAATTTGTTTACATCCCTGTTAGTGAGCATTTCTCATTTTCCAAGATAATCCATCCACCTGACATGTGTGGCATATCAAGAAGCTGAATGAATAGCATGATCGTTGCACAGGTGCACCTTGTGCTGGGAACAATAAAAGGCCATTCTAAAATGTGCAGTTTTGTCACACAACACAATGCCACAGATGTCTCAAGTTTTGAGGGGAGCGTGCAATTGGCATGCTGACTGCAGGAATGTCCACCAGAGCTGTTGCCAGATAATTTTATGTTAATTTATCTACCATAAGCTGCCTCCAACGTAGTTTTAGAGAATTTGGCAGTGCGTCCAATCGGCATCACAATCGCAGACCACGTGTATGGCGTTGTGTGGGTGAGCGGTTTGCTGATGTCAGCGTTGTGAACAGAGTGCCCCATGGTGGCGGTAGGGTTATGGTATGGGCAGGCATAAGCTACTGACAACGAACACAATTGCATTTTATGGATGGCAATTTGAATACACAGAGGTACCGTGACAAGATCCTGAGGCCCATTGTTGTGCCATTCATCCGCCGCCATCACCTCCTGTTTCAGCATGATAATGTACGGCACCATGTCGCAAGGATCTACACACAATTCCTAGAAGCTGAAAATGTCTCAGTTCTTCCATGGCCTGCATACTCACCCGACATGTCACCCATTGAGCATGTTTGGGATGCTCTGGATTGACATGTACGACAGCATATTTCAGTTCCACATCCATTGAAGAGGAGTGGGATAACATTCCACAGGCCACAATCAACATCCTGATCAACTACAGTTGAAGTCGGAAGTTTACACACACTTAGGTTGGAGTCATTAAAACTTGTTTTTCAACCACTCCACAAATGTCTTGTTAACAAACTATAGTTTTGGCAAGTCAGTTAGGACATCTACTTTGTGCATGACATATGTAATTTTTCCAACAATTGTTTACAGACAGATTATTTCACTTATAATTCACTGTATCGCAATTCCAGTGGGTCAGAAGTTTACATACACTAAGTTGACTGTGCCTTTAAACAGCTTGGAAAATTCCAGAAAATTATGTCATGGCTTTAGAAGCTTCTGATAGGCTAATTGACATCATTTGAGTCAATTGGAAGTGTACCTGTGTATGTATTTCAAGGCCTACCTTCAAACAGTGCCTCTTTGCTTGACATAATGGGAAAATCAAAAGAAATCAGCCAAGACCTCAGAAAATTTTTTGTAGACATCCATAAGTCAGGTTCATCCTTGGGAGCAATTTCCAAACGCCTGAAGGTACCACGTTAATCTGTACAAACAATAGTTGTCTCCTAGAGATTAACGTACTTTGGTGCGAGAAATGCAAATCAATCCCAGAACAACAGCAAAGTATCTTGTGAAGATGCTGGAGGAAACAGGTACAAAAGTATCTATATCCACAGTAAAATTAGTCCTATATCGACATAACCTGAAAGGCCGCTCAGCAAGGAAGAAGCAACTGCTCCAAAACCGCCATAAAAAAGCCAGACTACGGTTTGCAACTGCACATGGGGACAAAGATCGTACTTTTTGGAGAAATGTCCTCTGGTCTGATGAAACAAAAATAGAACTGCTCCAAAACCGCCATAAAAAAGCCAGACTACGGTTTGCAACTGCACATGGGGACAAAGATTGTACTTTTTGGAGAAATGTCCTCTGGTCTGATGAAACAAAAATAGAACTGTTTGGCCATAATGACCATTGTTATGTTTGGAGGAAAAAGGGGGTTGCTTGCAAGCCGAAGAACACCATCCCAACCGTGAAGCACGTGGGTGGCAGCATCATGCTGTGGGGGTGCTTTGCTGCAGGAGAGACTGGTGCACTTCACAAAATAGATGGCATCATGAGGAAGTAAAATTATGTGGATATATTGAAGCAACATCTGAAGACATCAGTCAGGAAGTTTGGTCACAAATGGGTCTTCCAAATGGACAATGACCCCAAGCATACTTCCAAAGTTGTGGCAAAATGGCTTAAGGTATTGTAGTGGCCATCACAAAGCCCTGACCTCAATCCTATAGAAAATTTGTGGCCAGAACTGAAAAAGCGTGTATGAGCAAGGAGGCCTACAAACCTGACTCAGTTACACCAGCTCTGTCAGGAGGAATGGGCTAAAATTCATCCAACTTATTGTGGGATGCTTGTGGAAGGCTAGCCGAAATGTTTGACCCAAGTTAAACAATTTAAAGGCAATGCTACCAAATACTAATTGAGTCTATATAAACTTCTGACCCACTGGGAATGTGATGAAAGAAATAAAAGCTGAAATAAATCCATTCTCTCTACTATTATTCTGACATTTCACATTCTTAAAATAAAGTGGTGATCCTAACTGACCTAAGACAGGCAATTTGTACTAGGATTAAAAGTCAGGAATTGTGAAAAACTGAGTTTAAATGTATTCGGCAAAGGTGTATGTACATTTCCGACTTCAACTGTATATGCGAAGGAGATATGTCGCACTGCATGAGGCAAATGGTGACTGGTTTTCTGATCCACGCACCTACTTTTTTATTTTTTTGGTATCTGTGACCAACAGATGTTATATCTCTATTCCCAGTCATGTGAAATCCATAGATTTAAGGCCTAATTTATTTATTTAAATTGACAGATTTCCTTATATGAACTGTAACTCAGTATAATCTTTGAAATTGTTGCATGTTTCGTTTATAGTTTTGTTCAGTATATATATTTATATTCCGGACTCTGACATTGCTCGTTCTAATATTCCGTATATATATTTTTTTTACTTTTTGGATTATGTGTATATTATTGTGTATTGTTAGGTATTATTTCTGCACTGTTGGCGCAAGAAACACAAGCATTTTGGTGCACCTGCGATAACATCTGCAAATCTGTGTACACGACCAATAAACTTTGATTTGATTTGATATCCTATCAATCCCAAGTCATTATTATCATTATCCCTGACTGACTGTCACACTGCGTTAGCCACTCCATGCCATGATATCCTGTAGAGTCATCATCCATCCACAAGTGCTACTCCCCCCCCTCTAAACAAAATGACTAAATACTGTACATTTCCTCAGTTACCATAACACAAAAATCCCCATAACATCAATCTGCCAAAGAGAGGAAATCTCCCACGGTGAGGAGTAAAACCGGGATCCATTACGGCTCTTAAACCCTGACAGTGGGAAGCTCTGGGAAGCTCTGGCCCGAGGTAGGACCATTGAAGAGGGGGAAGACTACATACAGTGAGGGGAAAAAAGTATTTGATCCCCTGCTGATTTTGTGCGTTTGCCCACTGACAAATAAATGATTAGTCTATAAATTTAATGGTAGGTTTATTTGAACAGTGAGAGACAGAATAACAACAAAAAAATCCAGAAAAAACGCATGTCAAAAATGTTATAAATTGATTTGCATTTTAATGAGGGAAATAAGTATTTGACCCCCTCTCAATCAGAAAGATTTCTGGCTCCCAGGTGTCTTTTATACAGGTAACGAGCTGAGATTAGGAGCACACTCTTAAAGGGAGTGCTCCTAATCTCAGTTTGTTACCTGTATAAAAGACACCTGTCCACAGAAGCAATCAATCAATCAGATTCCAAACTCTCCACCATGGCCAAGACCAAAGAGCTCTCCAAGGATGTCAGGGACAATATTGTAGACCTACACAAGGCTGGAATGGGCTACAAGACCATCGCCAAGCAGCTTGGTGAGAAGGTGACAACAGTTGGTACGATTATTCGCAAATGGAAGAAACACAAAAGCACTGTTAATCTCCCTCTGCCTGGGGCTCCATGCAAGATCTCACCTCGTGGAGTTGCAATGATTATGAGAACGGTGAGGAATCAGCCCAGAACTATACGGGAAGATCTTGTCAATGATCTCAAGGCAGCTGGGACCATAGTCACCAAGAAAACAATTGGTAACACACTACGCCGTGAGGGACTGAAATCCTGCAGCGCCCACAAGGTCCCCCTGCTCAAGAAAGCACAAATACATGCCCGTCTGAAGTTTGCCAATGAACATCTGAATGATTCAGAGGAGAACTGTGTGAAAGTGTTGTGGTCAGATGAGACCAAAATGGAGCTCTTTGGCATCAACTCAACTCGCCGTGTTTGGAGGAGGAGGAATGCTGCCTGAAGGTGGAATCATTATGCTTTGGGGGTGTTTTTCTGCTAAGGGGACAGGACAACTTCACCGCATCAAAGGGACGATGGACGGGGCCATGTACCGTCAAATCTTGGGTGAGAACCTCCTTCCCTCAGCCAGGGTATTGAAAATGGGTCGTGGATGGGTATTCCAGCATGACAATGACCCAAAACACACGGCCAAGGCAACAAAGGAGTGACTCAAGAAGAAGCACATTAAGGTCCTGGAGTGGCCTAGCCAGTCTCCAGACCTTAATCCCATAGAAAATCTGTGGAGGGAGCTGAAGGTTCGAGTTGCCAAACGTCAGCCTCGAAACCTTAATGACTAGGAGAAGATCTGCAAAGACGAGTGGGACAAAATCCCTCCTGAGATGTGTGCAAACCTGGTGGCCAACTACAAGAAACGTCTGACCTCTGTGATTGCCAACAAGGGTTTTGCCACCAAGTACTAAGTCATGTTTTGCAGAGGGGTCAAATACTTATTTCCCTCAATAAAATGGAAATCAATTTATAACATTTTTGACATGCGTTTTTATGGATTTTGTTGTTGTTATTCTGTCTCTCACTGTTCAAATAAACCTACCATTAAAATTATAGACTGATAATTTCTTTGTCAGTGGGCAAACGTACAAAATCAGCAGGGGATCAAATACTTTTTTCCCTCACTGTAACATCACAGGCAGTGGGCGAGCGGTATCTCAACCTGTTATAAAAGGAACACTCCTCTCCTCTTCTCCTCTCTTCTCCTCTCCTTTGCTTCTCTTGTCCCTGCCTGTCTGCCCACCTGAAGTGACCCCGAGCCGACCCTAAGCCTCTTTCCTCCTCTCTGCTCTACTATATAAGCCTGTTTTTATCTTTAAGCTTGATATATTTCCAGTTTTATATATTTTCTTCCACCTGTTCCAACTCCTCTACGGTTTTCTCTCCTACTCCCATTCCACTCCCAGTGCTGTACTGTGTTCATTAGAACAGCTATGCTATAAATTTAGTACACATTAAAACTAATTAGTGCGCCATAATACGTTTTGATGTGTACTAAAGTTACAGCTATGCAGATGTCGGCTAAAGCTGATTGAAAAGAGCCCATAATCTATAAATAATCTGTCTGTAAGAATGACCCACCGTTCCAATGAATGAAGGCCATTCCATGGGATGAGATTAATTTAGAGACGTCTCTGTAAAAAGTCAAAAGTTGAGGGATTTTAGTGCGATGCCAGGGCTTGGCCCCAGGGGTAAGGCTTTTGATTGGCTATCTGGAACTAAAGGGATGAAAGGCAGAGCGAGGGTATCTTTTTGCTGTCGATTGTTCATGAAGGGAAAATTGCCGGGTTGCCCTGCACAGTGGTTTTGTTATTCAGTGTTTGTGTCTATCTGTCTGTCTGTCTGTTTATCTGTCTCTGTCTGTCTGTCTGTCTGTCTGTCTGTCTGTCTGTCTGTCTGTCTGTCTGTCTGTCTGTCTGTCTGTCTGTCTGTGTTTCTGTCTCCCTCTCTCTCTCCCCATCTCTCTCTCTATCTCTCTCTCTCCTCCCCCTCTCTCCTCCCCCTCTCTCCCTCTCTCGCTCTATCTATCTATCTATCTATCTATCTATCTATCTATCTATCTATCTATCTATCTATCTATCTATCTATCTATCTATCTATCTATCTATCTATCTATCTATCTATCTATCTATCTATCTATCTATCTATCTATCTATCTATCTATCTATCTATCTATCTATCTATCTATCTACCTACCTACCTACAGTGGGGAGAACAAGTATTTGATACACTGCCGATTTTGCAGGTTTTCCTACTTACAAAGCATGTAGAGGTCTGTAATTTTTATTATAGGTACACTTCAACTGTGAGAGGTGATCAAATACTTATGTCATGCAATAAAATGCAAATGAATTACTTAAAAATCATACAATGTGATTTTCTGGATTTTTGTTTTAGATTCAGTCTCTCACAGTTGAAGTGTACCTATGATAAAAATGATCTATCTATCTCTCTCTCTCTCTCTCTCTCACTCTCTCCCCCTCTCTCTCTCTCTCTCTCTCTCTCTCTCTCTCTCTCTCTCTCTCTCTCTCTCTCTCTCTCTCTCTCTCTCTCTCTCTCTCTCTCTCTCTCTCTCTCTCTCTCTCTCTCTCCCCTCTGTCTCTCTCCATCTCTCTCCCCCCTCTCTCCCTCCCCCTCTCTCTCCCTCTCTCCCCCCTCTCTCTCTCCTCTCTCTCTCTCTCCTCCCGCTCCCCCCCCTCTCTCTCTCCCTCCCTCTCTGACTGAACCTGGTAAACAGACAGACAGGTGAATGGAATTACTGGCAGAGCTGTTTTCACACCTATCACTGGGTTTCAGGACGATTTGTCCAAGTTGGGCGCCACCTGAATACTAATATGACCGGGGGGACTGTGGGAGCTAGCTGAGATGGTTGTAAATGTATACATGTTCTATATATCTCTGTGTTACATAGTTATATGATTGGTTTGAGGAAGAGGAACCGTCAGATGTCTTTGTTACTTGTCAGGATGGGTGTCGGACGTTAAAGAGCACATCTGGTACAACTAATGAGATGCCAGGTTAATGAATGCAGGTATAACAGGAGCAGAGTAGGTTTCTGCTGAACGTTTGTACTGCCATGTCTTCTCTGAAGTGTGTCTGTATAGTCAGAGGGTGAGGAACTCACTTTAGAGTGCTCAACAGACAGTCAACACAGGGCTCATGTGATGGAGAATAGAGAGACGGTGAGGCTGTGTCGCTAGCTAGTGCAGCAGACTGGAGTGGAGAATGCATGACCTATGGCTCTCTCTATTCATCAATGTGTAATATGCAGCTATATATATCTTGATACTCAGATCTGCCTTGGAGAGAAATGTTATTATTTATCCCCCAGACTGGTGCCAGGATAACAGGATAACAGGATAACAACCTCTTCCTCAACGTGACAAGACAAGGGAGATGATTGTGGACTACAGGGAAAAAAAGAGGACTGAGCACGCCCCCATTCTCATCGACGGGGCTGTAGTGGAACAGGTTGAGAGCTTCAAGTTCCTTGGTGTCCACATCACCAACGAACTATCAAGGTCCAAACACACCAAGACAGTCGTGAAGAGGGCACGACAAAGCCTATTCCCCCTCAGGAGATTGAAAAGATTTGGCATGGGTCCTCAGATCCTCAAAAAATGCTACAGCTGCACCATCGAGAGCATCCTGACTGGTTACATTACTGCCTGGTATGGCAACTGCTTGGCCTCCGACCACAAGGCACTACAGAGGGTAGTGCGTACGGCCCAGTACATCACTGGGGCCAAGCTTCCTGCCATCCAGGACCTCTATACCAGGCGGTGTCAGAGGAAGGCCCTCAAAATTGTCAAAGACTCCAGCCACCCTAGTCATAGACTGTTCTCTCTGCTACCGCACGGCAAGCGGTACCGGAGTGCCAAGTCTAGGTCCAAAAGACTTCTCAACAGCTTCTACCCCCAAGCCATAAGACTCCTGAACAGCTAATCATGGCTACCCAGACTATTTGCACTGCCCCCCCACCCCAAATAAATGCACTGTTGGTTAAGGGCTGTAAGTAAGCATTTCATTGTAATGTCTGCACCTGTTGTATTCGGCGCATGTGGCCAATAAAATGTGATTTGATTTGCTTTGATTCTGTCAGAAGTCAGGCAGAGCGGACTAAAGATCCCTTTACAGACAGAGTGCACTGAACCGTGATCATTTGGCACTTTGATCAAAAGTGCATCTTCAGTTTAGACCAGGGTTCCCCATCTGGCGCCCCGCGGCTCATTTTCTTTGTTTTCTGAGCAAATAAATACACTTTAAAAATATATATATATTGTTGGACGTAAAAGACTATAAAAACTCCAGCAAATCAGCTCCAAATGATTTTAATTTTGGAAATCTGTTCCAAAATATTCCCACGCATAATAGAGAGGTAGCCTACTGTATTTATGATCATATACAAATGTAAGCAAGGTTTGATTATGATTTAGTCACATATTATATCTTCTTGCAGTCAATTTGCAATCTACAAATTATTTGTATTTATGTTCCAGCCCCCTGACCATCCACTCAAGAAATCTCAAGACCATCTGCGGCTAAATCTGGTTTAGACCATTTCATAGTGAAACCTACCGCACTGTCGTTGTGGTTTTGCCACTCTCTCTCTCTCTCTCTCTCTCTCTCTCTCTCTCTCTCTCTCTCTCTCTCTCTCTCTCTCGCTCTCTCTCTCGCGCTCTCTCTCTCTCTCTCTGGTTTCAGATCGTCCGCCGGCACACTGATGTAAAAAGAAAATGTGTGTGTAGCGACGTGTACCACATTTTGCATAGTAGTCAGCATCCTCATCACCCTGATGTTCATCACCATGATGTAATTGCAGTCAGATGTGGCAGGCTTTTAAAAGGAGATGTCTTTATACTTCCTTAATGGTTGTGTCTCATTTAGTGCTTCTTCAGTACCTGGATTATGCAGGGCAATAGAGAGAGGGAAAAAATAGCATTAACAGCACAAGAGATTAGATTATAGTTCATTAAGATTCCAGGGCTATGTGGAATCACCTTCTGATGTGTTCATACTAGGATGCTATGCAGTGTAGCTTTTACCACAGGAGGTTGGTTGCACCTTAATTGGGGAGGACGGGCTCGTGGTAATTGCTGAAGCGGAATCAGTGGAGCGGTATCAAATACATCAAACACATGGTTTCCATGTGTTTGATGCCATTCCATTACTCCATTCCGGACATTATTATGAGCCATCCTCCCCTATCTGTTTGTGTGGAGGAGCACATTAGCGTGTCCACCAACACCCCCATCCATCAATTATTCACCAATTAGAGAGCTCCAAGGGTGTAATTGGCTCATTAGCTAATTGGAAATGTATGAATGGAGGAAATTGGTCAAATGGCCAAACGAGCACTAATGACATATCCTGCCTCATTTAGAATGCAAAAACCTTTTCCCTCCTCCCTCCGTCTTTCTTCTTTCCCTCTCATTATCCTCGAGCCCTATTATGTCATTTCCAGTGGTGTAAAGTACTTAAGTAAAAATACTTTAAAGTACTACTTAAGTAGTTTTTTGGGGGTATCTGTACTTTACTATTTATATTTTTGACAACTTTTACTTTTACTCCACTGCATTCCTAAAGAAAATAATGTACTTTTTACTCCATACATTTTCCTTGACACCCAAACGTACTCGCTACATTTCAAATGATCAGGCAGGACAGCAATATGGTCCTATTCATGCACCTATCAATATAAAGCATTGTCATCCCTACTGCCTCTGATCTGGCGGACTCACTAAACACAAATACTGTGTTTGTAAATGATGTCTGAGTGTTGGAGTGTGCCCCTGTCTGTCCATATATTTTTTTTTTTACAAACATAATGCGGCGTCTGATTTGCTTAATATAAGGAATTTGATGTATAGGATTTACTTTTACTTTGTACTTTTACTCAAGTATGACAATTGAGTACTTTTTCCACCACTGTACATAACTACATTTAAAACCAGATATTTTTTTACTTTTACTTAAGTAGTATTTTACTGGGTGACTTTTACTTGAGTCATTTTCTATTAAGGTATCTTTGCTTTTACTCAAGTATGACAATTTAGTACTTTTTCCACCATTGGTCATTTCCTTCATTACGGCGGAACGGTGAGATCATTTCTTCTGTTCTTCTTGTTATCTATTTACCTACTTAGGTTTCTGTTGTTTAGCAGCAAATTGGCTTGTTGATTGCGTCTGCACAGTTCAGAAAGAGAGAGAGCTGGTACTAGAATGAGACATCTCTAACATCGCTTATAACCGTCAATGAAAAGTGGTACCTGATGGAGTCTCTTTCTTTTTCTAGACTAGCTTTATTTCCCTCTTACTGTTCTTGTATTGCTTCACTTGCCCTGACATCATCTGCCTCAGCGTGTGTCTGCCAAACCAGCCTTAGTTTTATTCTTTGTTTCCCCTCAGTGTTGGTATCTGGACTAGTGGTGTTGTCTCCTCCCCTCCAACCTGTAATTGTAAACCACAGTTAGGGCTCTATTCAATCTGTATCGCTAACTCACAGGAAGCTAAGAGATTAAAAAGCTGTTTGTCTAATTAGGAAAGAGGGGATAAAAGCATTCATCGTTCGCAACAGAGGTTTTCTTCACAGTTGCTTATTTATATTTACTGGGAACAGGAGCAGAATGTGATACGGAATTTGAATATAAATATAGGAAGCTATGAACAACTCATTTTTACATAACAACAGAGAAAATAGAAAAAGTACAAGATATATCCTGAAAATCTCAACAATTTGGGATTAGCACAAAAAGCTCAACCAAGATTGCCTTCGGTAGGTTAGATGTTGCTTCTGTAATGGTAGTGTTTTCTCTCCATAGCTAGGTCCATCTTGGGGAATTATACACAGGAGTGTAGTGCTAAGCCTGATAAGACCTTGAGGCTCTGCACTGCCCTAGGGACTTACTTATTGATGTAAGCAATTACAAAACTGTGTTCTAAATGTGGTCAATAAAATATACATGTTTTTTGTGTAGGGGTTACTATTTAGGTTAAGGTCTGATACTGTAGTTCAGACTGTCTGTTTCTCTCGCTGTCTGTCTGTCTGTCTGTCTCTCTCACTCTCTATCTCTTTCTCTATCTCTCTCAATTCAATTCCAATTCAATTCAAGGGGCTTTATTGGCATGGGGAACATATATTTACATTGCCAAAGCAAGTGAAATAGATAAGAAACAAAAGTGAAATAAACAATTAAAAATGAACAGTAAACATTGTATGTCATATTATGTCTGTATACAGTGTTGTAACGATGTGCAAATAGTTAAACTACAAAAGGGAAAATAAATAAATATGGGTTGTATTTACAATGGTGTTTGTTCTTCACTGGTTGCCCTTTTCTTGTGGCAACAGGTCACAAATCTTGCTGCTGTGATGGCACACTGTGGTATTTCACCTAATAGATATGGGAGTTCAAAATTGGATTTGTTTTCGAATCCTTTGTGGGTCTGTGTAATATTTCTCTATCTCTCTCTATTGCTCTCTCTCTCTCTTTGTCTCTCCCTGTCTCTGTCTCCCTGTCTCTGTCTCCCTGTCTCTGTCTCCCTGTCTCTGTCTCTCTGTCTCTGTCTCTCTGTCTCTTTCTCTCTGTCTCTCTGTTTCTCTCTCTCTACGTCTCTGTCCGTCTGTCTCATTCTCGCGCTCTCTCTCTTGCGCTCTCTCTCTCGCTCTCTCTCTCTCTCTCTCTCTCTCTCTCTCTCTCTCTCTCTCTCTCTCTCTCTCTCTCTCTCTCTCTCTCTCTCTCTCAATTCAATTCAATAATGACATGGCAAGTGAAATTACTTACATTGTCAAAGTATACATATAACAAAAATGGTGGGACCAACAGCAATAATAATAGTAGTAGTGGAAATGGGATTACCATTAATAGCAACTACAACAACAATATTAATGAGAATAACAATACAATAAAGCAATAGTAGGAGACCAGTCTCAACATGACTGAGAAGAGACATGACATGGTATGAAAGCCAAAACAAAACTAAATGGGAAATATTATTGACATTACATTGCACTTTTCAATGGCTGTCCCTCCGGTTGTGGCAGGAGGACACATTTGGCTGGCAAAACTGCACATTTTGGCTTTTCACCCAATAAATATTTTATAGTTTCAAATTCTTTGTACTGAATGATAATTTTAGGTCTGAGTATTTGTCACAGTGTAATAGGAAATGCAGCTCTGTCTCTACCTCTCCCCTGGAGCAGAGTGAGCACAGCCTGTCCTCTCTGGGCAGCCAGGTTTGCCTGTGACGACCGGTCTCTATAGCCAGACTGTGCTCACTGTACCTAGTCAGTGTTTTCCTCAGTTTTCTATCAGTCACAGTGGTCAGATAGTCTGCCACCATGTACTGTCTGTTTAGAGCCAAATAGCATTGAAGTTTACTTAGATTTTTTGTGGTGTCTTTCCAATAGGTGATATATTTTTCTTTTTTCTTTGTGATGATTTGGTTAGGACAGATTTTCTGAGTGCTGTCCTGAGGCTCTATGGCATAGGTCACTAACAGGCGGACCGCGGTCCGGATCCGGACCCAGAAGCCGTCCCATACGGACCCGGACCAAAACAAAAGATTATGAATTAAAACCTGACGGGGCGCTTCTATAGGCCCTTTTCACGTGACGTCAGACAACTTCCGTTCTGCCGCGATGCAGGTTATGTTTACATCCGGTGTCGCTTAGGAACGCTTAGCTAGTAGCACATCATTATGGAGTTCACCCAGTCCCTTTCACATCTGCCACCAATACGACTTAACGACGTAGAACGACTTGCTGACAAGTGGTCCCTTACTTCAAGATCGAAGCTTGATAAAGCTATCCTCAGGGGGAAAGTGCTGACTGCAAACAAAGGTGCTCCCACGAAGAATCTTAAAACTTGGTCCCTCATCTCTCCTGATCGCCCTCACCCAACGGGCACGTATTTCTCCATCAACAGGGAAATCGTGAAAACTCAGATACGGGAATTTCTGTTTGTTGTTTGAACAAAATGGTACACTGCAATAGCATCTTCTCGAAGATTGTGCCATGCTTCGGTGTTGGATGGGATACTGTTGCGATACAGACACCGAGAGAAAAAGAAACAGCTAAATTAACATTCAGCTTTGACCAGGAATCAATATTTATCTAGCTATCATGCACAACAGTATTTGAATAGGTGAGTTACTATACATTCATGAATAAACTAACTGCCTAACAAAGGGTTAGATAGCTAGCTAAGTAAACTTGTTACATTACAGCCAGGCAGCAATGTAACGCTACCTTTTAACGTTATCGGTATCTGGTACTAAGTTGTTGTTAGCTAACGTTAGCCCACTTTTAAGTAACTAAGGCAGTGAACAATTATGAATTAACAATAACGTTAGCAAGTTACAAACCATTGCATATACGTAAACATTATTACTCTTAACTTTACTAATTTAACTTAAACTTACCTTTTGGAATTTCTTCAAGTAGCTAGCTTGCTAGTTAGTGGTCAACAGTTGTATTTTCGTTGAGAAGTCTCAGGTTACGGGCGAACGGAAGTGAAGTTAACCTGCTACGCGGAAAGGCGGAAGTTAGATGACGTCATCGTGAAAAGGGCCTATTTTAATATGCACAGCTTTTGTAGTCTTTACGGTACTCGTTTTGTGAATGAGGAAACTCACCGACCAATTGCATGTGAGTTAAGCGATCCCACGTGATACCACTCAGCCAATGAAGTCTTTGCATTCCTGGCGGTAAACATTGGGACTCTACAGTGCAGACAGATGAGAGTTTTAGAGGCAAGTTACCAAGGAAAAGAAAGTCGGATTAAAAAGATAGCGATATATGTAGAAAACAAAGGGAGCGAAAACAGACGAATGAGACGGAGAAAGGGAGAGATACAGACGAGTGTGCCGGAGAAAGCTGAGGAAAATACGAGTGAGACGGAGAAAGTTGACGAAAATATGAGTGAGACGGAGAAAGGGAGCGAAACAGACGAGTGAGGCAGAAAAAGGGTAACAGTTAGAGAAAATAAGGAACAAATGGCACTCTCCAAAAAAAGAAAAGTGGACAATGAAAACAGAGCATTTAATCCAGAATGGACAGACTCCACCAGGATCCTGAGCAACACATTCACTGCCCAACAACGTGCTCTTGAGTGTTCCCTCAGAGTTTCTTGGATTTTGGGTAAACACAAAAAGCCATTTACAGATGGAGGGGTTGTCAAAGAATGCATGAGTGCAGTAGCTGAAACACTACTTGAGGGAAAACAAAAAAATGAGCTTTGTGATAAAATAAAGCAAATTCCCATGTCAGCATCATCTGCCACAAAGAAAAGTGAAATATTAACTCAGGATGTGCTAACCCAGCTAGATGAAGCCATGCATAAGGCACCATGTGTAGGCTTAGCTGTGGATGAGTCCACTGACATATGTGACAATGCTCAGCTGTTAGTGTTTGCCAGGTTTTTCAACACAGCCCAGAAAACATTCTGTGAAGACATGTTAGGTGTCACTCCCCTTCAGACCAGTACAAGAGGAGAGGATATCTACCTGGCCATTAAGGAGATGTTAACAAAAAGAGGAATAGAGCCAAAACAAGTGGTTTCAATAACCACAGATGGAGCCCCTTCTATGATAGGGAAAGAAAAAGGAGCTGTAGCAAGACTGAAAGGGGACAATCCTGAGCTTTTATCTTACCATTGCATCATTCATCAATCTGTCCTCTGTGCCTCCCTGTCAGATGAGCATGTTGAGGTGATGAATACAATGATGAAAATGATAAATTTTCTCAGGGCATCCTCTTCCTACCAGCATCGCATGCTTAGGGGAATTCCTCAGAGAAGTTGATGCCAATGCTGATGATCTTTTGCTGCACAACAATGTGAGATGGCTCAGCAAAGGCAGGGTGCTAGAGCGCTTTTGGTCCATCAGGAGGGAATTAGCATCTTTTTTGGCAGAGCTAAGCAGTCAGAAGGCAACACAGTTTTCTCTCTTTTTAGAAAATGAGAAATGGATGGATAATGTGGCCTTTTTGGTTGACATCACGTCACATCTGAATGAACTGAATTTGAGGCTACAGGGCAAGGACAATTCAATTTGTGAACTGATGACAGCTGTTCGCTCCTTTCAGAGGAAACTTGAAGTGTTCAAGGAAGACCTGCAGGGAGACTGTGTACACTTCCCAGCAGTGCAGGAACAGGTTCAGGGACAGAGAGATTTGTCTTCTTTTGTTGATTTTATTGATAAGCTGATTGTAAACTTCAGCAACCGTTTTGACAGCTTCAGCTTTGGAGAGCAGCTCACCATGTTCATTCAGAACCCATTTCTGATCACAGATGTCAGGGGGTTCTCAAAGGAAGTCACACAGCACTTTAAATGGGTAAATGCTGGGTCTCTCCAGATGCAATTGGTTGATCTCCAAGCAGATGTGGCCCTGAAAGAGCAGTTTGTAAGAACTGACCCTTCCACTTTCTGGTTCCAAATGGTCCCTGAGACTGCTTTCCCGGGTCTGAGGAAAGTAGCCCTATACATCTTGACCATGTTTGGCTCCACATACAACTGCGAGGCAGCTTTCTCCACAATGAACATAATTAAAACTAAATATCGTTCCAGGCTCACCAATGAGCACCTTCACATGTGTATGAGAATGGCCCTGACTCCATTCAAGCCCAGGTTTAAAATTCTGGCAAGACAGGCTAAAGCTCAATTCTCTCACTGAGCAAAAACATGGTGGAGTGGGATATGAGGGGAAGAAAGTGATACTCTAAAACTGTTCAATTGTTAAGATCTGTTGAGATTTATTATTTGTAAAATTGGTTGAGACTGTTGAGTCAAGATGTGAAACAGAAAAAGGGGAAATTCAAACTTTTCCTCCCTTTATATTATTTTTCTGAAGTTAAGCACTTTTTTTGAAAATGCACAATTTTCACATTTTATTTATTTTCTCTTATTTTGACATGCAGCCCTAGTTTTATTTAGTTAATTAATGAGAGCACATTGTACATATCTACAGTCATACATATATGTTCAGTAGGGCTGCCTCTTAGTCGATTAGTCGACTAATCGGTCGTTTGGTCTTAGTCGACTAAGATTTCTTTAGTCGATAAGTCATTTTTTATGCTTATTCATGCTTAATTACTCATTTCCAAGTAACTTATGAGAACATTTCTGGTGAACACGAGATTTAAAGTGGTGCTTTTGCAGGATTAATTTAGGAGAAACTCAGTTTTACAGATGGTTAATTAACTACATTTATATTGCGCTTTTCTAGTCTTGCACAGCTCTGTCGATTAAATCAACTAATCGATTAGTCGACAAACTCATATAAGTGTTAGTCGACTAAGAATTTCTTTAGTCGAGGACAACCCTAATGTTCAGTTCTATGTTTCGTGATAATAAATATTGTCAACAAGTTTTTGAATTGTACTGAATTAATTTGATTAGACGGTCAGTTATTGATTACATTCAGAACTACTAGGCTACTTAAATATATATACCACTAAATTGTTAGACATTATGATCTTCTGGACCTTTGCTTCAAAACATTTTCTCTAACTGGACCTTTTTTAAATTTTGTTGAATACCCCTGCTCTATGGGGTTGGTTTGGGTTAGTGAACTGAGCCTCAGAACCAGCTGGCTGAGTGGACTCTTCTCTTGTTTCATCTCTTGACATTGTAGAGCTGTGTGATGGAATGTTTTGGGGTCACTTGTTTTTAGATGGTTACCAAAAATTTGATGGCTCTTTTTTCTATCCGAATAAGGAGGGGGTATTGGCACAATTCTGCTCTACATGCGCTTTTTTGAGTTTTTCTTTGCACTTGCAATACAGTCTTGCAAAACACTGCATGCAGTATTTCGATTAGATGTTTGTCCCATTTGGTAAATTCATTATTAGAGCGCGGACCCCATACTTCACTGCCATATAGAGCAATTGGTTCTCTCTCTCTCTCTCTCTCTCTCTCTCTCTCTCTCTCTCTCTCTTTTCTCTGATTGCGTCCATTGTGTGTGGCTATGTCTGTGTGTAGAGACCAACATGAACATAGTTAGTATACAAGTGATACACCACATTGTGGTAGTTATAACGATGAAACACTCTGAAGTGTCAATAAAGACTAAATGTATGTCAGAAATGACACCCTATTCCCTATATAGTGAACCAATAGGGCTCTGATCAAAAGTAGGGCACTACTATATACACTCTTAGAAAAAATTGTTCCAAAAGGGTTCTTCAGCTGTCCCCATAGGAAAACAATTTCTGGTTCCAGGTAGAACCCTTTTTGGTTTCAGGTAGAACCCTTTTGGGTTCCATGTAGAACCTTCTGTGGAAAGGGTTCAACATGGAACTCAAAAGGGATCTACCTGGAACCAATAAGGGTTCTTCAAACGGTTCTCCTATGGGGACAGCCGAAGAACCCATTTAGGTTCTAGACATCACCTTTTTTCTAAGAGTGTAGTCAATAGGGTTCCATTTCAGACACACCCTGTGGGTTTCTCTAGGCAGAGTCCGGTGGATGGTAAACTTTTAGGTGTCTCATGAAAAGTGAGGTTGGAGGTGAAAATGTAAAGTTCAGGTGTCTGATGATGCCATTAGAGAAGATGCGTAAGGTGACACCGAGTCAAACTTATCACACCACTGGGCTGCAAGGGAAAAGATTAACCATGACCCAGATGTCATAATTTAGCTGTGTGTGTGTGTGTGTGTGTGTGTGTGTGTGTGTGTGTGTGTGTGTGTGTGTGTGTGTGTGTGTGTGTGTGTGTGTGTGTGTGCGTGCGTGCGTGCGTGCGTGCGTGCGTGCGTGCGTGCGTGCGTGCGTGCGTGCGTGCATGTGTGTGATTAAACTAGGAATCAAGTAAAATTGTGTGGATGAGCTCTTGTGTTTGATGTAAAATGTTCAGTAGCCCCAGAACACTCAAGGCTGTCAGTTAAAATACAAAGCCAATCTATTCAGCAGCACTTAACAGCACAATTATGAAAAAGGCCAACAGTGAAGAACCAACAGCGGTAACTATTTCCCCTCTGTGTGTCTTTTATCTAATACACATGAGTGTTAAATGCAGCAGGGCAGGGGAAGATGGCCATTCTCCTCTTGACTGAAGGGCTGACAGAGTGGTGTTGACCTCACGGCAGGCACAGGATGGACACTGGATGACACTCAGCGCTCCAGCTGGGTAGAGATGATCAGGCACAGTTATGGCCAGCCGAGGACCCTGCCATGCCAGTGGAGGAGAGTGGGACGGAAGCTGCTGGAGGGTGGCAGTTGGGGCTGTCCTGCATGGGCATTGCCCAACTTCAAATGAAGGAGAGATGGATAAGGGAATTAGTATAGGAATGGACACGTCTACGGCCATCTTTTCCCCATTAAAAACCACTCGGCCAGTGAGAATTGGAGAATTGGAAACTGTAGCGGGGGCAATTAGGGTGCTAGATTGGTTTGGTCTGGCCTTCACTAACCACACAACAAGGTGTGATGAATGACAGGATCAGCTGGATATCGATAAATGGATATCGATTGCCACTCGCCTTAAAAATGTATAGATGAGTTATGTGGCTGAGATACTGGTTTAGAGGCTCTAGCAGAGCAGTTGGGATGTGTAGCTTGTGGGTATTAGACATCAATACAGGATATATAGAGAGAGACTTATAAAGCAAAGCGTGTGAGAGGCAGAAAAGTGCCAGAGGGACCACAGAGTGCCAATGTGGTTGGGGAATGCCAAAGGGTGTGGTAGGATGAAATTGCATTGGCAGAGAAGGGTGTATTAAATCATGTTAAATCAATAACAAAGCACAGTTTTCCTCATCAGTTAATGCAAATGTTGAATTAACATTGCATTCTAAGTGGGTTATGCCAACTGAGACAACGAGTGTTTTTGTGTGTGTGTGCCTAGCAAATGGATTGTATAATTGCTGTTTGATAGAACACTCCAAAGACGCGCGTGTTTTTTTTTTGTGTGTGTGTTTGTGTGTGTGTGTGTGTGTGTGTGTGTGTGTGTGTGTGTGTGTGTGTATCTCTCCCAGAGGAAGGGTTCTCAGATCGCGCGTAGCCTTGGCCCCGTTTGTGCTTGCGTGGAGAGGGACATGAAAGAAGGCCAACAGCAGCCCTCTTCTCTCTGTCTCTGTCTGTTTCTCTCTCTCTCTCTCTCTCTCTCTCTCTCTCTCTCTCTCTCTCTCTCTCTCTCTCTCTCTCTCTCTCTCTCTCTCTCTCTCTCTCTCTCTCTCTCTCTCTCTCTCTCTCTCTCTCTCTCTCTCTCTCTATCAGTATGTAACTGGATAATCTCTTATATTCCCTCTCTCCCGCCCCAAGGATCTGAATGTTTACTCTCCAAAGAGTCTGTTGGTGGGTTTTTACACCTCCCAAACTCCAGTAGACTGTATTGGTGCCAAGTACTGTAACTACCGAGAGATAACATGCCCACATTGGCATCAGGGGGCTGTTGTAATGAATACTCAGGGAGAAAAAGGTGTAGATTCACGCGCAGAGCGCAGCAGGTGTTTATTACGCCTTCACAGAAGGCAGGAATTGTGGTAACAGGCAGGCAATGGTCATTCACAGGTAGGCAAACAGGCAGGTGAAACAAAACTAGGACTGAAGGCTAAAACCGGTTCTCACAAACGAGCTAGGAAAAGGCTTAGTAGAGTCAAAACGAACAATACCTCACAAGGCACAAACAGAAAGAACTGAACTAAATAAGGAGCTGATAAGACCAGGTGAGTAACTAAAACAGGTGAAATCAATGAACAAAAATGAAAGACAGGGCTACATTCAAGAACACAAAGAAACAGGGCTACGTACAAGAACACAAGGTGAACTAAGAAAACAAATACAGAACCTTACAGCTGTAACCAGGATTTGAGTTTTAGTGAGGTCCATCCGGGAGGGGTGGGGGGCTACAAATAGATACAGTATCTATGTAAAGAGAGCTACTGTGTGATATGTTCATATTGACAGATATCTTATTTTTTTTAAAGTTCCTAACTTGTTTGATAAGATTAGTACAGATTTTCTCAGGAACCCCACATGGGGGCCCGACCCCAAGTTTGGGAACCACTGTACTAACCTCTCTTTCTGATTGCTTCCTCTCTCTCTTTTTCTCTCTCGCTCTCACTCTCTCTCTCCTCTGCTTCTCCTGCATGCATTGCAGCCTGACTCACCACTGAGTGCCACATCACTGTCTGTCTCAGTAGCCTACTCTCTGTAAAGCAAAGTTATTATAAGAACTTAGCAGCCAATGTTCTGCTCTTGCTGAGGTAGGCTCCGTTTTAACATTAGCCTCATCCTTCATCCTTCCAGCTGGCTAAGTAATACTAGCCAGAGCCCTTCTACGTTACTGCAATTGAAGTCTCTGCCGGCATCTGGCCACCTGACTGACTGACATACACTGAGTATGTCAAACATTAGAAACACCTTCCTAATATTGAGTTGCACCCCCCCTTTTGCCCTCAGAACAGCGTCAATTATTCGGGCATGGACTCTACAAGGTACCGAAAGCATTCCACAGGGATGCTGGCCCATGTTGACTCCAATGCTTCCCACAGTTGTGTCAAGTTGGCTGGATGTCCTTTGGGTGGTGGACCATTCTTGATACACACAGGAAACTGTTGAGCATGACAAACCCATCAGCATTGCAGTTCTTGACACAAACCGGCACCTACTACCATACCCCGTTCAAAGGCACTTAAATATTTTGTCTTGCCATTCACCCTCTGAATGGCATAAATAGACGATCCATGTCTCAATTGTCTCAAGGCTTAAAAATCATTCTTGAACCTATCTCCTCCCTTTCATCTACACTGATTGAAGTGGATTTAACAAGTGACATCAATAAGGGATCATAGCTTTCACCTGATCAGTTTATGTCATGGAAAGAGCAGGTGTTCTTAATGTTTTGTATACTCAGTGGATCTATAAGCGGCTACCAGTTGTGCACTCATTCTCCGAGAGTCGGATTTTGTTTGTTTGAGGGATGTTTGTAGACACTGCAGGAGTCTTCGGGACGTTTTGAAAATGGCCTTTTGTTCGGCATCTCGCAAACACACTGTCAGCAGCGTCTCTAGTTTTGCGTACTTCGCTAGTGAGCCAACTCCGAGCTGGGGAAGTTCGTTTCACGTCTCAGGCCCTCAGCGTGTCCCGCGAGAGGTTAGAGTTAGCCGTTTGAGAGAGTGGTGAATGTGTTGCTAAAGGCGAATCAGGAGGAGGCAGGCGAATGTAACAAACCACTGTTCATGATTCCGCTCGTTCAGAGAGGCAGGTGTGATTAGAACTCAGTCAGATCAAGAATATAAGTGTTCTGAGCTTTGATCAACGCTGGGAGCAATATTTTGATGTTGACCCATAATTGATTTTCTTTATTGTAAATTTTTTACATTTTAGCAGACGCTCTTATCCAGAGCGACTTACAGTTAGTGAGTGCATACATTTTCATACTGGCCCCCCGTGGGAATCGAACTCACAACCCTGGCGTTGCAAACACCATGCTCTACCAACTGAGCTACACGGGACTACGTGTACTTTATATATACACTACCAGTCTAAAGTTTGGACACATCTACTCATTCAAGGGTTTTTCTTTATTTTGACTATTTTTTACATTGTAGAATAATAGTGAAGACATCAAAACTATGAAATAACACAAATGGAATCATGTAGTAAACAAAAAAGTGTAAAACAAGTCAAAATATATTTTATATTTGAGATTCTTCAAATAGCCACCCTTTGCCTTGATGACAGCTTTGCACACTCTTGACTGTTACTGTATATTAGAAAAAAATAACCGAGGTCCGGACCTCGGTGTCCTCATATGTAGTTACGGCCATGATTGGCATGATGTGGGCCCAGGGCTAAAATGATGTCCCCATGTAGGCAGACCACATTGGGCTGATGCGCCTTTGCACATTGGCTTCACATGGGGCCACCTGCCTTGGGGCCAAAGGGCAGCCCTCACTTTGCCTGAGATATCTCCACCCTTTGGATCGACTGCCCTTATTGGGCCCATTTGGGTGCCAATATGAGCTCATGGTATTGTCCCTATGTGTTTTGCCCACCATGTACCAATTTATCCATACATCCATAGCTCTGTCTATGAATTTCATTTTTCCAGCCTCATCCCTCAGCTTTTTGCCAAAACAGTGATGGGGTGTCGGCTTTGTTATTGTTTGAACTGCAGATTGCCTCTTCAAGGTATGTTGTTTAGCACCTATTATAACTTCACAACTGTAGTTTTAATAGGTGTAGAAAGTGTAGCGATAGAGATGAGGAAGTAGAAATGACAGAGAGTGATAGAGATGGGGAAAAGGACAAGCAGATGGGAATAGTGAACAGAGTAGAGATGGAAGTAGAGTGGAAAAGCCTAAAGGAAAGAAATGTCTTTGTATGCCTTCCGTAGTCATTGGATCGGAGGGGCAGTATCAATAAATGTAATACCTGTAATATTAACTGGAGGAGACAGTAATGGACAATTCCACGGCAACGAAATTACGCTGCGACTTAACATGTATGCCAAACAAAAACTTTTGTTTTAAAAGTTTAACAAACCATACAACTCCATGCACAAAGACTACTTTTAACAGTTTACACTGAAAATGTTACAAAAACACAAAAATTGATCATTAGGTTATACACTAACTTTCACACATCTAGATGGCCGGTGGGGTGGGTGTGAAGCCAGAGACAGCAGGGGTTCAAACTGTAGAACCCAGTTCCTACATTTGAATATAAAAATAGATAAAAAATAAAATAAAATGTATGATCTTTGAAATGCAAGAGAAAGGCCACAATTATAATATTGCAGTTTAGGCAGTGTGTGTGCAAAGTTTCAGATTGATCCAATGAAGCATTGCAATACTGGACTATTTTGTATCAAGTCTGCCCAAATGTGCCGAATTGGTCAATTGATAAATTTTCAAGTACACAACTATAGAGAACATACAAAAATGATATGGTAATACAAAATGTAAGTGTACACACTCTCAGGAATGTCGTACATGATGGATCATTAGCTTATACACTAAGCGGGGTGGGTGTGGAGCCAGAGACAGCAGGGGTTCAAACTGTAGAACCCAGTTCCTACATTTGAATATAAAAATTGATTTGATCAAACAAAACTATGCTACAGTTTATCTCTGGGACCCTCAGGATGAATATAAGTACATTATTAACCTAACATTATTAACCATTATTAAACGTTTTTTGTTGTTGTGCACTCTCCTCAAACAATAGCATGGTATTTTTTTCACTGTAATAGCTACTGTAAATTGGACAGTGCAGTTAGATTAACAAGAATGTAATCTTTCTGCCAATATAAGACATGTCTATCTCCTGGAAAGTTTGCTGTTACTTACAACAGTCATGCTAATAACATTAGCACACGTTAGCTCAACCGTGCCGTATACGGGACACCGATCCCGTAGAGGTTAATAGTGTGTAGCGAATTCTACTAGATGCGAAGCTGAAATTAATATGACATCCTGGCATTTAAAGCATACAACACTTTCTAAATTTCACATACTATAAAACTTAAAATTTTCACATACCCAAAATGTCTACTATTTAGAACACAAGTATGGGTATTGAGACACGGCCAAGCACTTTCTAACCATAAATACAATTTTAAACACTAACCCTAACCTTTACCTTCACACTAACCCTAGCTTCATGTGCACACCCCGGTTCAACCCTAACCCCAAACCTATCCCTAGCCTCGAACCTAACCCTACCCCTAGCCTCAAGCCTAAGCCTAACCCTCAATCCTAACCCTTAGCTGTAACCCAAACCATTTCCCTTGATAATGGAACAATAAGCTAATGTGTAGTTGTCTCTCTCCTCTGTAGGGAACGTGTTTGTGGTGAGCCTGGCCTTTGCTGACCTGGTGGTGGCCTTCTACCCCTACCCCCTGGTGCTCTACGCCATCTTCCATGACGGCTGGTCGCTGGGAGAGACACAGTGCAAAGTGACTAAGACCTATCTGTCTGTGTGCCTGTCTGTCTCTCTGTCTCTCTGTCTCTCTAGCCCTGTTTATACCTGGTTCTAACATGTGTCATTAGTCCTGATCTTGTCCACATTCTGATTGTGCCCACATTTTTAGACAGGTGTAGACGATTAAAATACAGATTGTGATCTGACTGTGATCAGATCTTCCTGACCACCTCTGGAGGTAGTCAGACACGCATTGTGTCTTGATATCTTACAGGTATAGACGAATCTGGACATCGAAACCATTAAATTCATAATTATCCCGCCTTCTAAAATCATTGACAGGTGGCATAATTGACTTATGGCATCCATATGTGTCTTAAAATAAATAAATATTATTTTGGAAATATGGTCACAATGCGGAGACATATTTCTGAAAATGTGGGCACAATCAGAATGTGGACAAGATCAGGACAAGGGACGCATATTAGCGTCAGGTATAAACAAGGCTTCTGTATGCTTCTTTATTTATTTATTTTCTTCTGTCTTTCCTTTTTTCTTTCTCAATGTATCTATGCTCACTGCCTATCTCTCTAGCCCTGTTTATACCTGCCCTTAACATGCATCCTTCGTTCTGATCTTGACCTGATCTTGTCTGTTTACACTTATAAGATCTGATCACAATCAGATCACAATGCGTATTTTAATCGTCTACACATGTTAGAACCAGGTATAAACAGGGCTTCTGTTTTTTTTTCTCTCTCTCTCTCTCTCTCTCTCTCTCTCTCTCTCTCTCTCTCTCTCTCTCTCTCTCTCTCTCTCTCTCTCTCTCTCTCTCTCTCTCTATCTCTATCTATCTATCTATCTAGGTCAGTGGTTTCCTGATGGGCCTGAGTGTCATCGGCTCCATCTTCAACATCACCGGCATCGCCATTAACCGCTACTGCTACATTTGCCACAGCTTTGCCTATGACAAGCTCTACAGCTACCGCAACACCCTCTTACTGGTGGGGCTCATCTGGCTCCTCACCATCCTGGCCATCATACCCAACTTCTTCGTAGGGTCGCTCCAGTACGACCCCAGGGTGTATTCGTGTACCTTTGCTCAGGCCGTCAGTACATCGTACACCATCACTGTGGTGGTGATTCATTTCTTCGTGCCCATCGCCGTGGTTACCTTCTGCTACCTGAGGATCTGGATCCTGGTCATCCAGGTGAGGAGGAAGGTGAAGTCAGAGGCGAAGCCCCGCCTCAAACCCAGCGACATGCGCAACTTCATCACCATGTTCGTGGTGTTCGTGCTCTTCGCCATCTGCTGGGCGCCGCTCAACTTCATCGGCCTGGCCGTGGCCATCGACCCGGAGACGGTGGCGCCACGGATCCCCGAGTGGCTTTTCGTGGTCAGCTACTTCATGGCGTATTTCAACAGTTGCCTTAACGCCATCATCTACGGCCTGCTCAACCAGAACTTCCGTAAGGAATACAAACGGATTATCATGTCCGTGTGGATGCCTGGTCTGTTCTTCCAGGAGGCGTCACAGGGGGGCACAGAAGGTATGAGGAGCAAGCCCTCGCCCAGACTGGGACTCAACAACAACGATCACGTCAAGGGAGAGGCTTTATGACGCTGAAGCCAAGGTCCTCTCATCCTCTCCTCTCCTCTCCTCTCCTCTCCTCTCCTCTCCTCTCCTCTCCTCTCCTCTCCTCTCCTCTCCTCTCCTCTCCTCTCCTCTCCTCTCCTCCTCCCCTCCCCTCCCCTCCCCTCCTCTCCTCTCCTCTCCCCCCTCTCCTCCTCTCCTCTCCTCTCCTCCCTTCTCTCCTCTTCTCCTCCTCCCCTCCTCTCCTCCTCTCCTCCTTTCCTCTCCTCCTCTACTCTCCTCCTATCCTCCTCCCCTCTCCTCCTCTCCTCCTCTCCCCTCCTCTCCTCCTCTCCTCTTCTCCTCTCCTCTCCCCTCCTCCTCTCCTCTCCTCTCCTCTCCTCTCCTCTCCTCTCCTCTCCTCTCCTCTCCTCTGGTGTTGTTAGATTTGTTTCTTTTTTCTTCTATCTCTCTTTTTTCAGTCGTTCCATTTCTCTGCTGCATCTCACTGACTGCACAGTTGTGCTGTTACCGAAGCCTCAATTAACTCTCTGTTACCAAAGACTCAATGAACTCTCTGTTACTGAAGCTTCAATGAACTCTCGGTTACCGAAGCCTCAATGAACTATCTGTTACCGAAGACTCAATGAACTCTCTGTTACTGAAGCTTCAATGAACTCTCGGTTACCGAAGCCTCAATGAACTATCTGTTACCGAAGCCTCAATGAACTCTCGGAAGGGTGCATATTAAAGAGAGAGAGAGAGAGACATACACACAAAAAAAGAGAGAAAGAGAGAGGAGGTGTTGACTGATGCTAACTGACTGTGTTATTCACAATTCGAAGAGTGCCATTCATGAAGCATATATGTTCTAACTTATTATGTATCATGTCCTTAAGTATACACCTCAGGCTGCCTGCCTCCTCTCTGCTGCTGTAGCAATATGCATTATGACAATTTCTTTTACACCATTATGTCCATGACATTTTTGTGTAAGACAGTGTATTTAAAGACATATTTGTTATCTTCACAGTTTCCTCTGTAAGAAAGTATTTATCACACAGTTTATTTTATTTTCTATATTGATATATTGTTATCATTATGACAATCATTATGGCCAGTGTACATTAGCGTAGATTACAATTTGTAAAAACCCTATTGGTTGTAAATAACAAATAAGCGATGGAGCATGCCAATGGTAGGAGCTCCCAAGGTCCTACTACTAACCAGGAAATTGGATTGTTAACAGGTGCCTGATTTTATGCTCATGGTCTCAAACAGGAGATTTGCCAAAAACAACCCCTTTACGATTCAACCCAGTTAGTATGGGTTAACTCGATAGGGTTAGAGTCAGCATTAGGCTTAGAGTTACACAAGGATATAAGACTGAGTAGACAACTACATTAGATACATCAGCAGATTTAGTCATTTCTGTTGACACAGGAATGGGGTGCTGTGATGCCCCTCGACGGAGTGTCCTGAAAAACCCTCGCTGGTACGTTATAAGCACAATAAAGCTGTTTTAACTCGGATGACATTGTACTCATGCAGTTTACAGGTTTCAACTGTACTCTTAGTAATGCATGAAGACTTATGAACTATTCTATGCATTTTACACTTCATGTCATTACCTTAAAACACTACAGTAAACCAACTTACTCAATACTCTATGTGAATAAGGACAATACTGTTTTTATGAAGAAGTTAATCTTAGTACAAATCAAGTGAATTAATTCAGGCCGTAATGACGCTGAATACCAATGTTGTGATACTGTGTTCCATGATGATGATGAATGTGCATGATAAACTTTGATGCTTTGTATATTGTTTTGGTTGTTTGTTAGTTTTTTGTTTTGTTTTGAAGAGACTAGGGGCTCTATTCAATCCGTTCAGCGTTATTGAAATTTAAAGGCAATGTTCCCGCGTTAGCGGAGACTGCATTCACTGTAAACACTGCATATGTCGGCTCAATCTGAAATTACCTTTACATTTATATTGCGTAATCTGTAACGCTTCAGCGATCCTGACTGAATAGAGCCCTAGCTTGGTTTCTGATGATCTTGTGAAAACTGCTGCTGAAGATATCGATGATGTGGACAAAGATTATATGATGATGATGATGGTAAGAGGAAGATGCTTCTTAATTGGCATTTATGCATATGGATGCACAGGGAGAAGGAGTGTAGTGGTCAAGCTACAAGATTTGTCCTTTTTTAATTAAGCGAAATACATTGTATTTATTGCTGTGATTTACATATAAAACTGATGAAGAACATGATTTTGAAGGGTTGTCGATGTAAAAGTTTAGATGTTAATAAAAACCTTTACTTTTAATAACTTTTCTCAGTTAGTTATTACTGCTTTTCAGACAAATTGGTAATACTGTAAAAGCTAAGACAATTAATTTAGAAGATGCAGATGCACATTTGGAAATTGCTGGGTGATGCAGTGATGTGAAAACTCTCTTCCTCTCCCTCTCTCTCCCCCCCCGTCTCTCCCTCTTTCTCCTTGCTCTCTCTTTCTCACTCTGTCCTTTAAGAACTGTTTTTTTTATCGCCTCACACCGTCTCCTCCTCTCTCTTCCTCCCTCTCTTTCGCTCATTATTTCCTGTCTGCGCTTAGCTATTCCTTCTCCGTTCACTCCACTGTTTGCCCCATGCTTCTGCACGTGCAAAGTACTTGAGGCCGCCCTCTGTGAGCACTGCTTAGGGGTGGAGGGGAGATTAATGCATACAAATTGCCTCTGTCAGCCCAAACATTGCTGAAGTTCCAGAGCACCCATTATCTCCCTGCTTATTTATTTATTTGTTTATTTGCATCCCTATTAGCTTTTGCAGAAGCAGCAGCTACTCTTCCTGGGGTCCAGTGTGTGTGCAGTGCTTAACTTGTAAGTTGGGAGGTCCCGGAACACATAATGATCACCAGAGAGAGAGGGGGGATTATCCCGAGGGGCTCTGAGGTACCGGAACACATTGACAAAAAAAGTGTCAAACACAACGTTGCAGCCAAGTAGCCTACTATCTATGGTGGTGAAACGGACAGCACTCTCCAAGGTGCTGATTCATTCAAAGCATTTTAGACATCACTGCAGTATGCCCACATACCTGAGTATAGCTGTGGGGCTTACACAAGTCCACATTTCTTATAGCCTAATTTTCTAGACATCAATGTACAGCAACATTTTTTGAGGACACTGCAGAACACCCGCCATATGCACACATACTCAGCTGTGGGGCTTACAAGACTCGAATTTCATATAATTTTCAAGACAATGTAGTAGTAGAATAAATATGACAATATCGGAATATAACTTCAAATAAAATAAATCAATGTAGGCTACAGTAGAACACACATTTGAGAATATATAGGCCTCCTGCCTATGGGATCATATGAAGCACATATTCAGATTACAAACTTGTTCTGTGCTGTGAAGGTAAAGGGAAAAAAACATGTTTTCAAAACTTCCTACAATGACTCTCCCCATGTCAAGTCCATTTAACTCCTGAGAGTCAACTTCTTGCTCAAAGCCATGAGCGGGCATGTGGCTGTGATGTTCCTGTTCTGAAAACTCTGGCTGTAGTGTCAATTTCTTTTTTTCATTTTGAGTGTTAACCTGGGTGTCCTCTTTAGCCTTGTCTACAAGGCTTGTTGCCACCAAATGTGCCTTGGTTCAGACATGTTCAAAAACCGTTTTTCGGAGGGTTCTTTGTTGTTGTTTTTTTACGTCTGATGCGTAGGATGTTAATTTACTGTACATTCCACCCACTCTTTTGCTAGTTTAATCCCTCCAGTCGTTTCTAGACCCAAGCTCCCTACCTTTTTGCATGTTGTACAGCCCAACTTTAAATTCTGCCAGGGGTTTTACGTTTGCTTGTTCTTGAACTGCAAATTGCACCTGCTCCGATCACTTTGTCGGTGGACGCACAAACCCCCTTCCCCCCAGCTCCCCATCTCCCTCTCCTGCTGAGTCTGACTCGCTAGTAAGCCTACTAGCTAGTGGAGGTGCCGGTGGTGATGCTGAACTGGTGGGATTAGCATCGCCACCCGGAACAGTTTGCCCCTCACTCCTCTCCTCCGGCACTGACAGTTCTCTGGCTCGTTCTGGGTTCGATTCACCATCTTTCTCTGGATTTTTGGACTTGAGAAATGTCAAACTCGATTGCCTTTTCTTATACATTATTTATTTGGCTTTCCCATGATTCAAATTCAGCAGTGATGTGATCACGTAGGGACCTCTTCACTAGCTGACCACCACTAACAAGACCTGTGTCAAGATCAGTTACTTACCCCACTGGCCCTCCCCATAACCTCTATGTATAAATAAGAGAGCAGGTCTGGAATCAGTGTGGCAGGATAGGATGATTACATAGAAGGATCACCGTGCTTTTACATGATGGTCTTTCTGGGGGGCGGGAGAAATAACGAGGAGGTAACTTGATTTAATGCTGATCGGTTTTATTAGAATGTCTACAGTGCGAACAGTGAATAATTAATAAATCATGCTGCGAGAGGTACCAGAGCTGGGCAAATAGGTGCCGGAACAAACAAAGTCAAATCTGAGAGGTGCCGGATGCTGTTCCGGCAGGATCCGGCTCAAATTAAGCACTGTGTGTGTGTGTGTGTGTGTGTGTGTGTGTGTGTGTGTGTGTGTGTGTGTGTGTGTGTGTGAGAAACCTGTTCATTTTGCCATAACCAGGTCAGCTCTGCACTTTCTCCTGGAGCATCTCACAGTGGTGGAGACAGTTCTGACAGTACTGCTACACTGGCCCAGATAGTGTGGATATTCTGCTACACTGGCCCAGATAGTGTGGATATTCTGCTACACTGGCCCAGATAGTGTGGATATTCTGCTACACTGGCCCAGATAGTGTGGATATTCTGCTACACTGGCCCAGATAGTGTGGATATTCTGCTACACTGGCCCAGATGGATATTTTAGGGTGTGTTCCAAGGTGCACACCTGTCACCTTTATTTGGTTTGTTCACATATGACATCATGTTAACCATTTTAACACACATTTCTCCAGGCGAAGCCTCTTCCCTCTTAGTTACCCACACACACACACACACACACACACACACCATTTTCACAGAGGGTGGTGCACAACGGAGGTGTTTAATTGATCTCTCAGCGAGAGCCTGGCAGATTGCCATCGCTGAAAGGCAAATGACAAAGTCATGGCGGCGGTGAGATAAATCGTCTGAACGGCCCGGTAAAAAAGCTAGTCCGAGTGGTGATTGTCGTCGCTCAGCCCCCCTCCTCCCCTCTCCCTCCCTGGGCGGATGTATGTGTGTGTGTGTGTCTCTGAGTAACGAGGAGAGATGAGGGCCTGCCTGCATGACAGCAGCCTGAGATTTATGTCCTGACGCATCAGAACAGGAACAGACTTAACAGGAGGATTGCATTTCTCTGACAGTTACGTCACACCTGGCATGGACCATGGAAGGGTGGATAGGTGGATGGGTGGGTGGTGAGGTAGTTAGGGGAAAAGGAGAATGTGAGGAAGGTAGGACAGCATAGAGTAAGCCATTGGACTATCACATTTTTGTGTACACAGTTTAGCATGTGTTATGGCAGGTGTAGCGAAATTCTTATGTTCCTAGTTCCTATCAATCAATGCAGTAAATGTCAACAAGAACACAATAATCCAAAATCTTACAAATAATCCAAAATGTTGTACAGCAGTAGATATATAAATAGTATGTAAACATTATTAAAGTGACCAGTGTTCAATGACTGTGTACATAGGGCAGCGGCCCCTAAGGTGCAGGGGAAAGTACCCCCGGCTAGTGACAGTGACTGAAGGGCAGAGTAGGGTACTGGGCAGAGGGCAGGGTACAGGCGGAGGCTGTCTATTGGTGGCTGTTTAACAGTCTGATGGCCTGGGGAAAGAAGCTGTTTAACAGTCTGATGGCCTGGGGAAAGAAGCTGTTTAACAGTCTGATGGCCTGGGGAAAGAAGCTGTTTAACAGTCTGATGGCCTGGGGAAAGAAGCTGTTTAACAGTCTGATGGCCTGGGGAAAGAAGCTGTTTAACAGTCTGATGGCCTGGGGAAAGAAGCTGTTTAACAGTCTGATGGCCTGAGGAAAGAAGCTGTTTAACAGTCTGATGGCCTGAGGAAAGAAGCTGTTTAACAGTCTGATGGCCTGAGGAAAGAAGCTGTTTATCAGTCTCTCGGTCCCTGTACCGTCTCCACCTTCTAGACGGTAGTGGGGTGAACAGGCCATGGCTCAGGTGGCTGAGGTCCTTGACAACACAGAGATGCTAGTTATAGGTCCCAAGAAACAAAGAGATATGCTGTCGGATCTGACAATGAATATCGATGGTTGCACAGTCGTCTCAAATAAAACTGTGAAGGACCTTCACAGTAAAATGTTACTCTGGACCCTGATCTCTCTTATGAGCAGAACTTTTTGTCCAAAAATGCGTTTGTTACTTCAAAATTAGACTACTGCAATGCTCTATTCTCCGGCTACCTAGATAAGGCACTAAATAAACTTCAGTTAGTGCTAAATATGTATGCTAGAATCTTGATCAGAACCAAACAATTTGATCATATTTCTCCAATGCTAGCCTCTCTTGACTGGCTCCTGTTAAGGCTAGGGCTGATTTCAAGGGTTTACTGCTAACCTACAAACTTTTACATGGACTTGCTCCTACTTATCTTTCCAATTTGGTCCTGCCGTACATACCTACACGTACGCTACGGTCACAAGAAGCAGGCCTCCTTATTGTTCCTAGAATTTATAAGCAAACAGCTGGAGGCAGAGCTTTCTCCTATAGAGACCCATTTGTAGGGAAAGGTCTGCCAATCTATGTGAGAGATGCAGACTCGGTCTCAACATTTAAGTCTTTATTGGAGACTCATCTTTTCAATAGGTCTAAGTGTAGTTTGGCCCAGAGGTGCGAATGTGAACCGCAAGGCACTGGAGTGACAAAACACCCTTGCTGCCTGGCTGGCTCCCCTCTCTCTACTGGGATTCTCTGCCGCTGACCCTATTAGTCACTGGCTTGCTCGCGCTCTCCCATGCTGTCCCTAGGAAGGGTGCATCATGCTATACTCGACCTGAGTGGGTTGAGTCACTGACGTGATCTTCCTTCCTGTCCTCGGGCTCGTGCGGTGGGGGAGATATTCGTGGGCTAAACTCGGCCTTGTCTCAGGGTAGTAAGTTAGTGTTGATATCCCTATGGTGGTGTGGGGGCTGTGCTTTGGTAAAGTGGGTGGGGTTATATCCTGCCTGGTTGGCCCTGTCTGGGGGTAACTTTGGACGGGGCCATAGTGTCCCCTGACCCGCCCCCCCATCTCAGTCTCCAGTATCTATGCTGCAATAGTCTATGTGCCGGGAGTCTAGGGTCAGTCTAGCATACTGTATCTGGTGTAATTCTCCTGTTTTATCTGGTGTCCTGTGTGATCTTAGGTATACTCTATCTAATTCTTCAATTTCTCTCTCTCTCCCCCTCCCGGAGGACCTGAGCCCTAGGACCATGCCTCAGGATTACCTGGCCTGAGGACTCCTGGCTTTCCCCGTCCCCAGTCCACCTGGTCGTGCTGCTGATCCAGTTTCTGCTGTTCTGCCTGCGGCCATGGAACCCTGACCTGTTCACCGGTCGTGCTACCTTGTCCCGGACCTTCTGTTTCGACCTTCCCGCTCCCTCTCTCTCCTTCTCTCTGTCTCTCACACATGCTGTTTCGACCTCTGAATACTCAGCTATGAAAAGCCAACTGACATTTACTCCTGAGGTGCTGACCTGTTGCACCCTCTATAACCACTGTGATTATTATTTGAACCTGCTGAACATCTATGAACGTTTGAATATCTTGAAGAATGATCTGGCCTTCATGGCCATGTAATCTACATCTGCATTGCTTGCTCTCTGGGGTTTTAGGCTCGGTTTCAGTATAAGCACTTTGTGACAACTGCTGATGTAAAAAGGGCTTTATGAATACATTTTGATTTATTGATGATCTTCTTGGCCTTCCTGTGACACCAGGTGCTGTAGATGTTCTGGAAGGCAGGCAGTGTGCTCCCGATGGTGCGTTGGGCTGACCGCATCACCCTCTGGAGAGCCCTGCGGTTGCGGACAGTGCAATTTCCGTACCAGGCTATGATACAGCCCAACAGAATGCTTTCAATGGTGCATCTGTAATAGTTTGTGAGGGACTTAGGGGCCAAGCTGAATTTCTTCAGTCTCCTGATGTTGAAGAGGCGCTCTTGCGCCTTCTTCACCACACTGTCTGTGTGATAGGACCATTTCAGGTCCTCAGTGATGTGCATGCCGCTTTAGACCCTCTCCACTGCGGCCCCGTCAATGTGGATGGGGGCGTGATCTCTCTGTTGTCTCCTGTAATCCACGATCAGCTCCTTTGTTTTGTTGACGTTGAGGGAGAGGTTATTTTCCTGGCACCATTCCGCCAATGCACTCACCTCCTCCCTGTGGGCTGTCTCGTCATTGTTGGTAATCAGGCCAGCAAACTTGATGATTGAGTTGGAGACGTGTGCAGCCATACAGTCATGGGTGAACACGGAGAACAGGAGGGGGCTGAGCACGCACCCCTGTGGGGCCCCATGTTGTGGATCCGCGTGGCAGAGGCGTTATTGCCTACCTTCACCACCTGTGGTCAGCCCATCAGGAAGTCCAGGACCCATTTGCACAGGGAGGGGTACAGACCCAGGTTCCTGAGCTTAGTGATGAGCTTGGAGGGCACTATGGTGTTGAATGCTGAGCTTTAGTCGAAGAACAGCGAACCGCATTCTTAGATAGAGTTGAAGTCGGAAGTTTACATACACCTTAGCCAAATACATTTAAACTCTGTTTTTCACAATTCCTGACATTTAATCCTAGTACAAATTCCCTGTCTTAGGTCAGTTAGGATCACCACTTTATTTTAAGAATGTGCAGTGGGTCAGAAGTTTACACTCAATTAGTATTTGGTAGCATTGCCTTTAAATTGTTTAACTTGGGTCAAACATTTTGGGTAGCCTTCCACAAGCTTCCCACAATAAGTTGGGTGAATTTTTGCCCATTCCTCCTGACAGAGCTGGTGTAACTGAGTCAGGTTTGTAGGCCTCCTTGCTCACACACGCTTTTTCAGTTCTGGCCACAAATGTTCTATAGGATTGAGGTCAGGGCTTTGTGATGGCCACTCCAATACCTTGACTTTGTTGTCCTTAAGCCATTTTGCCACAACTTTGGAAGTAAGCTTGGGGTCATTGTCCATTTGGAAGACCCATTTGTGACCAAGCTTTAACTTCCTGACTGATGTCTTGAGATGTTGCTTCAATATATCCACATAATTTTCCTTCCTCATGATGCCATTTATTGTGTGAAGTGTACCAGTCCCTCCTGCAGCAAAGCACCCCCACAGTATGATGGTGCCACCCCTGTGCTTCATGATTGGGATGGTGTTCTTCGGCTTGCAAGCAGCCCCCTTTTTTCTCCAAACATAACAATGGTCATTTTGGCCAAACAGTTCTATTTTTGTTTCATCAGACCAGAGGACATTTCTCCAAAAATTACGATCTTTGTCCCCATGTGCAGTTGCAAACTGTTGTCTGTCTTTTTTTATGGCGGTTTTGGAGCAGTGGTTTCTTCCTTGCTGAGTGGCCTTTCAGGTTATGTCGATATAGGATGTTTTACTGTGGATATAGATACTTTTGTACCTGTTTCCTCCAGCATCTTCACAAGGTCCTTTGCTGTTGTTCTGGGATTGATTTGCACCAAAGTACGTTCATCAGACAGAATGCGTCTCCTTCCTGAGCGGTGTGACGGCTGCGTGGTCCCATGTTGTTTATACTTGCGTACTATTGTTTGTACAGATGAACGTGGTACCTTCAAGCGTTTGGAAATTGCTCCCAGGTCTGGCTGATTTCTTTTGATTTTCCCATGATGTCAAGCAAAGAGGCACTGAGTTTGAAGGTAGGCCTTGAAATACATCCACAGGTACACCTCCAATTGACTCAAATGATGTCAATTAGCCCATCAGAAGCTTCTAAAGCCATGAAATCATCTTCTGGAATTTTCCAAGCTGTTTAAAGGCACAGTCAACTTAGTGTATGTAATCTTCTGACCCACTGGAATTGTGATACAGTGAATTATAAGTGAAATAATCTGTCTGTAAACAATTGTTGGAAAAATTCCTTGTGTCATGCAAACTATAGTTTGTTAACAAGAAATTTGTGGAGTGGTTGAAAAATGAGTTTTAGTGACTCCAACCTAAGTGTATGTAAACTTCCGACTTCAACTGTAGGTATTCCTCTTGTACAGGTGGGTTAGGGCAGTGTGCAGTGCAATATGTGTAGTCCGTGGATCTGTTGGGGCGATATGCAAATTGTAGTGGGTCAAGGGTGTCAGGTAAGGTGGAGGTGATATGGTCTTTAACTAGCCTCTCAAAACACTTAATGATTACAGAAGCGAGTGCTACAGGGCGATAGTAATTTAGCTAAGTTACCTTCGCTTTCTTGGGTTCAGGAACAATGGTGGACATCTTGAAGCAAGTGGGGACAACAGACTGGGATAGTGAGAGATTGAATATGTCCATAAACACTCCAGCCAGCTGGTCTGCGCATGCTCTGAGGATGCGGCTTGAGATGTCGTCTAGGCCGGCAGCCTTGCGAGGGTTAACACGCTTAAATGTCTTACTCACGTCGGCCACGGAGATCGGGAGCACACAGTCCTCGTGAGCGGCGGCATTTGATGCGGTAGACATTTGATGGTGAGGTATTCAAGATTGGGAGAACCCCGCTGGTTGTATGGACGGGGACAATATATCCGGAGAGAGCCAATATTCCGTAAAACAGAGTATGTTATGGTCCCTTATGTCTCTCTGGAAGGAGATCCTTAACCTGAGCTGAGGGTTGAACCGGGATGTGGACATGAAGCTAGGGTTAGGGTTGTGGTTGAGGGTAAGGGTTAGAGTTGAACCAGGATGTGGACCTGAAGCTAGGGTTAGGTTTGTGGTTGAGGGTTATGGTTGTGGTTGAGGGTTAAAGTTGAACCGGGTTGTGGACATGAAGCTAGGATTAGGGTTGTGGTTGAGGGTAAGGGTTAGAGTTGAACCAGGATGTGGACCTGAAGCTAGGGTTAGGTTTGTGGTTGAGGGTTAAAGTTGAACCGGGTTGTGGACATGAAGCTAGGATTAGGGTTGTGGTTGAGGGTAAGAGTTGAACCAGGATGTGGACCTGAAGCTAGGGTTAGGTTTGTGGTTGAGGGTTAGAGTTGAACCGGGTTGTGGACATGAAGCTAGGATTAGGGTTAGGGCATAGACATAGTTAGAGGACTCAACTTGGCTATAACCTGTTTTTGCATGGACATTGCCATTGAGGGCTAGATATAACCCATTCTGCATGGACATTGCCATTGAGGGCTAGATATAACCCATTCTGCATGGACATTGCCATTGAGGGCTAGATATAACCCATTCTGCATGGACATTGCCATTGAGGGCTAGATATAACCCATTTTGCATGGACATTGCCATTGAGGGCTAGATATAACCCATTTTAACATGGACATTGCCATTGAGGGCTAGATATAACCCATTCTGCATGGACATTGCCATTGAGTGCTTCCACCATTTTAAAGTAGTCTACTGGATGGGGATTCCTATTGGTTGAGAGCAATCAGTCAATGATCAGAGCATTGTCTTTGCCTTTAAGCTATATCACCGCCATCTAGTGGCCACAATCAATGAATGATACTCAAGATTTGGACTCCAGCACTGCTGTTGGCGGTAAATCACCAATACACTTTTTTTTAAACACAACAGAAGAAGAAAATTGACTCATTTAAAATTGAGATATAGCCTCAATGGCGCTGATCTTGCTTTCACAGCCATAATGGCACAGATACAAAGTTGATACCTCTTTCCATCTCTATGGGTTATGACTTTACTTTCTATTGTGTTTGTGATGTGACTGCTCACTTCCTGTTTTCTCTATGCCACTAACCAGTCTAATTGGGGCGTCCAGCCCCAGTGATGCCTCCTCTCACAGTTCAGTGATGAATAATTGAGCCGCAAGCACTGTTCTGTCTGGTGCTGCTTTGGCTTTCCCTTCTGTTTTCACCCTGTTTCTCTAGCAGAGGCACAGTACGTTCGCAGTCCTCTGGTACGTTTCCAGTCCATAATTAAGACCTTACATGTCCTCCCTGCCAACCACTTATCTCAGTTACCATAGAAATGGTCAGGCAGACACAGATGCCACACACACACACACTCTAAAACTATGAGCAGCAGAGAATAATGTTGTCTTCAAGTTTTCTGAGATATTGAATATATACAGGTTTCTGTTTGGTGTGGTAAATATTCACTGTATGTTTACAGTAGTGCCCTATGCTATTGAGATTTGTCTAGGCTTCATTCTACCCTCTTCTTTGATGATGCTCTTGAATAGAACATCTGATGTATAATCCGCAGCTAGCTAGTTTATGTTTCTGGGACAGCAGTGGCAACAGATATAATCATTCAGTATTTAACAGAGCTGGGGATAACTGCAGAGCAGAACAAAGAACCCTACACATGACTTTCCTACGCACTTATCAGCATTTGGTATTCAGACTTACAGTGTCATGCAAAAGTATTCATCCCCCTTGGCGTTTTTCCTATTTTGTTGCATTACAACCTGTAATTTAAATTAATTTTTATTTGGATATCATGTAATGGACATACACAAAATAGTCCAAATTGGTGAAGTGAAAAATAAAAAATAAACTTGTTTCAAAAAATTCTAACAAATAAATAACGGAAAAGTGGTGCGTGCACATGTTTTCACCCCCTTTGCTATGAAGCCTCTAAATAAGATCTGGTGCAACCAATTACCTTCAGAAGTCACATAATTAGTTAAATAAATTCCACCTGTGTGCAATCTAAGTGTCACATGATCTCTCACATGATATCAGTATATATACACCTGTTCTGAAAGGCCCCAGAGTCTGCAACACCACCAAGCAAGGGGCACCACCAAGCAAGCGGCACCATGAAGACCAAGGAGCTCTCCAAACAGGTCAGGGACAAAGTTGAGGAGAAGTACAGATCAGGGTTGGGTTATAAAAAAATATCAGAAACTTTGAACATCCCACGGAGCACCATTAAATCCATTATTAAAAAATTGAAAGAATATGGCACCACAACAAACCTTTCAAGAGAGGGCCGCCCATCAAAACTCACGGACCAGGCAAGGAGGGCATTAATCAGAGAGGCAACAAAGAGACCAAAGATAACCCTGAAGGAGCTGCAAAGCTCCACAGCGGAGATTGGAGTATCTGTCCATAGGACCACTTTAAGCCGTACACTCCACAGAGCTGGGCTTTACGGAAAAGTGGCCAGAAAAAAGCCATTGCTTAAAGACAAAAAGAAGCAAACCCGTTTAGTGTTTGCCAAAAGGCATGTGGGAGACTCCCCAAACATATGGAAGAAGGTACTCTGGTCAGATGAGACTAAAATTGAGTTTTTTGGCCATCAAGGAAAACGCTATGTCAGGCGCAAACCCAACACCTCTCATCACCCCGAAAACACCTTTCCCACAGTGAAGCATGGTGGTGGCAGCATCATGCTGTGGGGATGTTGTTCATTGGCAGGGACTGGGAAACTGATCAGAATTGAAGGAATGATGCATGGCGCTAAATACAGGGAAATTCTTGAGGGAAACCTGTTTCAGTCTTCCTGAGATTTGAGACTGGGACGGAGGTTCACCTTCCAGCAGGACAATGACCCTAAGCATACTGCTAAAGCAACACTTGAGTGGTTTAAGGGGAAACATTTAAATGCCTAGTCAAAGCCCAGACCTCAATCCAATTGAGAATCTGTGGTATGACTTAAAGATTGCTGTACACCAGCGGAACCCATCCAATTTGAAGGAGCTGGAGCAGTTTTGCCTTGAAGAATGGGCAAAAATCCCAGTAGTTAGATGTGCCAAGCTTATAGAGACATACCCCAAGAGACTTTCAGATGTAATTGCTGCAAAAGGTGGCTCTACAAAGTATTGACTTTGGGGGTGTGAATAGTTATGCAAGCTCAAGTTTTCTGTTTTTTTTGTCTTATTTCTTGTTAGTTTCACATGTAAAAATATTTTGCATCTTCAAAGTGGTAGGCATGTTGTGTAAATCAAATAAAACAAACCCCCCAAAAATCAATTTTAATTCCAGGTTGTAAGGCAACAAAATAGGATAAATGCCCAGGGGGGTGAATACTTTCGCAAGCCACTTTAACTTATTCAGTTGCATAACACACTCTGCAGGTGTGGCTACCTTGCGCGCTCTGAATAAATGTAATTAAACGGCTGAAAACCCTCTCACTTGTTGACCAACAGACTTTCTCGTGGAGTTTTCATTCAATAGGGTTTTCAGTACATTTATCTTAAGCCATCCCTTTAAATACACTGTACCTTGTAGTTAGAATTTTGTCGACAGACTCACTAGAATATATCAAAATATTATGGATCAGAAAGACATCTAAATATATGCATATAGTCGAATCCGTTTCAGCACCAATTGGTAGATTTAAAAATACTCTGATCTTGTAGATTATTTAGGTTTAGGAAAGTATTCATGAATCATTTTTAAAAAAGGTTAGGATAGTCTTTACGCACAAAAGAAAACGGTGGTTTGATTCATTAGTAACACTTTACTTGACACCCAGCATCATAACACATTATGACATGGTCATAACCATGTCATAATATGTCATAACAGCTGACATAAGTTGTCATCACCTGTCATAATATGGTCATAACACTCTCATGACCCATATATTTACACCAGTTGTGACATACAATGCATTCGGAAAGTGTTTAAACCCCCTTGATTTTTCCCACATTCTGTTACGTTACAGCCTTATTCTAAAATGGATTAAATAAATAAAAATCCTCATCAATCTACACACAATACCCCATAATGACAATGCAAAAAAAGGTTTTTAGAAATTGTTGCAAATACAAAAACATTTATGATTAATAAGTAAAAAATAAAAACCTTTGAGCATGGTGAAGTTATTAATTACACTCTGGAGGGTGTATCACCCAGTCACTACAAAGATACAGGAGTCCTTCTAACCCAGTTGGCAGAAAGTAAGGAAACCGCTCAGGGATTTCACCATGAGGCCAATGGTGATTTTAAAACAGTTAGAGTGTAATGGCTGTGATATGAGAACTGTGGATGGATCAACAACATTGTAGTTACGCCACAATACTAACCTAAATAACAGTGAAAAGAAGGAAGCCTGTACAGAATACAAATATTCTAAAACGTGCATCCTGTTTGCAACCAGGCACTTAAGTAATACTGCAAAGAATGTGGCAAAGAAATTATATTTTTTTCTGAATACAAAGTGTTATAATAATAATAATAATAATATGCCATTTAGCAGACGCTTTTATCCAAAGCGACTTACAGTCATGTGTGCATACATTTTTACGTATGGGTGGTCCCGGGGATCGAACCCACTACCCTGGCGTTACAAGCGCCGTGCTCTACCAATTGAGCTACAGAGGACCACTGTTATGTTTGGGGCAAATCCAACACAACACATCACTGAGTACCACTCTTCATATTTTCAAGCATGGTGGTGCTGCATCATGTTATGGGTATGCTTGTCATCGGCAAGGACTAGGCAGTTTTTTAGGATAAAAATAAACAGAATACAGATATAAGCACAGGCAAAGTCCTAGAGGAAAACCTGTTTCAGTCTGCTTTCCAACAGACACTGGGAGACTAATTCACCTTTCAGCAGGACAATAACCTAAAACACAAGGCTAAACCTACACTGGAGTTGCTTATCAAGACGACATTGAATGTTCCTGAGTAGCCTAGTTACAGTTTTGACTTAAATCGGCTTGAAAATACATGGCAAGACTTGAAAATGGCTGTCTAGCAATGATCAACAATCAACTTGACAGCGCTAGAATATTTTTTTTAATAATAATCGGCAAATATTGTACAATCCATGTGTGCAATGCTCTTAGAGACTCACCCAAAAAGACCCAGCTGTAGTCGCCGCCAAAGGTGCTTCTATAAAATGTTGATTTAGGGGTGTGAATACTTATGTAAATTAGATATTTTTGTATTTCATGTTCAATTCATTTGCAAAAAAATCTAAAAACATGTTTTCACTTTGTCCTTTCATGGTATTGTGTGTAGATGGGTGAGGAAAAAATATATATTTAATCCAATTCAGGCTGTAACATAACAAAATGTGGAAAAGGTCAAGGGCTATGAATACTTTCTGAAGGCATTCGGAAAGTATTCAGACCCCTTGACTTTTTCCACATTTTGTTACGTTACAGCCTTATTCTAAAATGGATTAAATAAAATCATTTCCTCATCAATCTACACACAGTACCCCATAATGACAAAGTGAAAACAGGTTTTTACAATTTTTTGCAAATGTATTAAAAATAAAAAACAGAAATATCTTATTTATATAAATAGTCAGACCCTTTGCTATGAGACTCGAAATTGAGCTCAGGTGCATCCTGTTTCCATTGATCATCCTTGATATGTTTCTACAACTTGATTGGAGTCCACCTGTGGTAAATTTAATTGATTGGACATGATTTGGAAAGGCACACACCTGTCTATATAAGGTCCCACAGTTGACAGTGCATGTCAGAGCAAAAACCAAGCCATGAGGTGGAATGAATTGTCCGTAGAGCTCCGAGACAGGATTGTGTCAAGGCACAGATCTGGGGAAGGGTACCAAAAAAATTCTACAGCATTGAAGGTCCCCAAGAACACAGTGGCCTCCATCATTCTTAAATGAAAGAAGTTTGGAACCACCAAGACTCTTCCTAGAGCTGGCCGCCCGGTCGAACATCGCGGAGAGACCTGAAAATAGCTGTGCAGCGACGTTCCCCAGCCAACCTGACAGAGCTTGAGAGGATCTGCAGAGAAGAATGGGAGATACTCCCCAAATACAGGTGTGCCAAGCTTGTAGCGTCATACACAAGAAGACTCAATGCTGTAATCGCTGCCAAAGGTGCTTCAACAAAGTACTGAGTTAAGGTTCTGAATACTTATGTAAATGTGATGTTTCAGTTTTTTATTTTTAATACATTTGCAAAAAGTTATTAAAACCTGATTTTGCTTTGTTATTATGGGGTATTGTGTGTAGATTGATGAGGGGGAAAAACAATTTAATCAATTTTAGAATAAGGCTGTAACGTAACAAAATGTGGAAACAGTCAAGGGGTCTGAATACTTTCCGAATGCACTGTATATTGCGTTATTCTATGGCTGGTTATGACAGCTACATAAGAGTGTCAAAACCCACTTTTTTTTTTTTTTATGTTTCCCTGCCAAGAAGTTTCCTTTAGTTTGACAGTTTGTTTCTTAAGTCCTTTTTTGTTGTTGTAATGAATTCTTTACAGTCATGTTTTTTTTCATCATATTTTAAATAACTTTATGCACTTTATGGCACTGTCATGAAGCATTATGACCAGGCTGTGTCATTTTACTTGGACTAAGAAAATACACTTTATGACACTGTCAAGAAGCATTATGACCATCATAGTCATATAAGCCAATAAAGCCAGATAGGCCTATCATGTACATGCCCTTATGTCAATCATCAGCTAAAAAGAGGGTGTCTTGTCCTGCTCCTGAAATCTGCTCCTGCATTCATCCCAGGCATCAGCAACAGAGCATTGGGTTAGGTGTATGACTGACATCAATGTGTGTGCAATTACAATGAGGCGCACAGTATTACATAGAGCCATGACTACATGGAACTCTATTCCACATCAAGTAACTCATGCAAGCAGTACAATCAAATAAAATAAAAAAGATAAAAATACACCTTATGGAACAGCGGGGACTGTGAAGAGACACACACAGGCACGACACATGCATACACACACGATAAAATACGCACCATACACACACGTACACATGGATTTTGTGTTGTAGATATGTGGTAGTAGAGTAGTGGCCTGAGGGCACACACTTAATGTGTTGTGAAATCAGTTATGGAATGTATTTTAATGTTTTTAAAATTGTATAACTGCCTTAATTTTGCTGGACCCCAGGAAGAGTAGCTGCTGCCTTGGCAGTAACTAATGGGAATCCATAATGAATACAAATGATCCTAAGCAACACCGACGTGACAATGTTTAGACAGGAAGCAAATTAAGGTAAACGAAACAATGTAATTAAATGGAACGATAATGAAGGCTATACCAACTGAAAGGAACTAACAGTAAATTGGCAGTTGAATATGTGTTGTTATACAATGACTGGGTCTAATCCTGGATGCTGATTGGTTAAAACCGCATTCCAGCCAGTGTCTATTCCACAAATCACCACCGGCTAAATCTATGACGTTAAAATGCCTATTTACTCTGTTCCATCTGACTGCGCAATCCACTGTCTCATCAACCCAGCAATTTATAAACTTGATCTCCACTATAAAAAGCATCTAGACATGATCTCATATTTCTTTTAGACTAACTTTTAGTTTTCAACTTGCTGTCTGTCTCTCTGACATTTGCAACATTGTTTAAATATTCAAATTCAATCTCCATTTGTCCCATAGTAATGAACTTTTCGGGAATCGGAACAAGACAGACGGGCAGGCAGCGTTTCTCAGCCTGTCTAAATCATGAATCAGCTGGCATCATTTTTATGGATATATACAACAAATGTCAATTGAAAAAAGGTAAAACGAAACGATGTGCAGCTAGTGTAGTGTATTAGGATTATGCCTTTGTTAAATGTTTTTCATGATGGAATGTTGTTTATGTTAGTTCAAAAGTAGCAGTTGTAGGGTGACGCCCCAGTGGAGACGGGTGATTGGACCGCAGAGGGAGCCACCCATATTTTCACATTGTTTATAAGTATATGCTGTGGGCATAGGGGGTTAGAGCAGCCATTAGAATTCGAGGACACTGCTCTCCAGACCCTGCAAGTCTGTAACTCATGCTGAAAGCTTGTGATATGAATAAATCTTATGATCCAGGTTCAGTATGAGCGGACTCCTTTGTTCATCAGCAATAATTGCCAGCATTTACTCGATACGACAAATGGCGCCCAACGTGGGGCTGGTCTGCATCTCTCCTTTGCTCCATTCAGCCGCCAAGCTAACTCGTTCTGAAGTCATGGCCAGAAAAGGGTGAGTTTTTTCTCACAAGCTTTGGGAGGTTGTTAGTTTGGATACTGCTTGTGTACACTGGAGGGATGTACCATTACGACCGAAATGTGCCTCGTGTGGCGTTATTGCTGAAGAACTGGGGGTCTGGCTAATCATTATCAATTGTTGCACTGGTAGACAGGGCAAAAGGGGGGAGAGTAGGCTTGGAATTTTAGAGCAATCGATGGTAGGGATTAAGGCAGATATTGGCAGATGTACAAGGCAGAGGAATACGTATGCATTAGGGCACTGTACCATTTAAGACCCCGGAATGGGCCATCTAGGGATGGGCCGAAAATCCGTTTGCGCGTTAGAATGTGCAAGTCGGTGTGTTTTAAAGAAAAACTCGGGTTGATGGAATTTATCTGATTGTGATTATTGCTCGACTTTCATCCGACGGGGTGTCCGCTTTGGGGGAATCTCTCAGTAGATGGTCATTAAACTCACGGCATCAAACGGTAGGAGAAATAGACAAAAAGGAATAAGGGCAGTGAAAGGTTACTTAGGGCGTGGTGCAAGCCACAGGTTAGCTAAAGGCTAATGCTAATGCTGATGCTAAATGTTGGTTGGGTTTCATGCCACATTGTACATAAAGGCTAAATGCTAAATGCTAATTGTGTTGCGTGCTACATGCTAACGGGTGTCCTTGGAGGTGCCATTGCGATGGAATAAGCCTCTTAAAATATGTGTGTGTGTGTAGAATTCAGAGTTCTACGCAAATGTGAGCTCTGTTACGTGTAATTGTTCGATTATAAGGTATAAAATAGTGAGGTTGTAGCGGAATGCTAGCGTTCTATTGTCTGGGAATCGTATCGTTGAATGTATTTGCGCATGCGTTTAATTTTACGACACTACACTACAAAACGTGGGAGTTGGAGTTTATTGCACGAGATTATGAGACATTGGTTTACGGTACTAAACTACAACACGGTGGGTACTAAAACTACAACAGGGGGATTGTGGGTAAAGTGTCATATTTCTGTGGGGCTGTGCTGCAGGGGGAGACAGAGAAATAGCCACAGACAAGAGAGATTTGGACACGAATCTTCTAATCGTTAAAGTGACTGTTGTTTGAAAATGAAACTATTTGTTGGGATGTAGTGAATTTATAAATTAGATATATGTTGATGGATTATAATAAATTAAATGACGGATTAAAATAAAATAAAAATGTTTTTGAGCGATCTATTTAGTCCTGAGTTTAGTCTTAGAGCGAACGTGAACGGGGGAATATTGAATATGGTTGAAATAACTCAGTGATTGCATTAACTACAAAAATCTTTTTGTGTCTCTGTTCTTTTGTCATATGAGAGGAACAATGGAGAGAGAAAGAGAGGGGGTGCTGACGTACACGTCACGTGACGCGACAGAGGATCGAGTCAAAAAGGTTTTGGTACTGGTCTGGTTACAAAATCTTCCCCTACAGGATATTTGATGTTATGACAATTTCACATAGGCTTGGCAAATACTGATTCATAAAAAATTGCATTTTGGAGGCTATGTGCATCACTTGGGTTTGATTGGAATTGTGTTGGGAATCAAGGACTGACATTATTCTGTAAAATTAAGATAATTAGGTGCTTATAGAGCAAGGGGGTTTATGGGAATTGTAGTGTTGTAAGGTTAGAAGGCTTTGTTTTTGGGATTGCTTTGAAGTTGACTAATTATTCATAATTTTTAATTGATTTTTTAATTGATTTTTTATTTTAATTAGAAATGGTTTTTGAATAGAAATTTAATTGAATTTTTTTATATTCATATTTTAAGTGATTGATTTGGGTAGGGGAGATTTGGGTTGTTTGGTTTATATTAATAATTAAAGGGGGGAAGCCATAGGCTATATAGTCTAAAATAAAATAATTCACTAGTCTAAAATAAAATAAGTCACAATAAAGGAATATAAAAGAGTAGTTATAATGGGGAGAAAGGACAGCAAGGCTATGAAAGTGATTACACCGGTTGGTATAGTACAAAATAGTAATCCTTTAACTAAAGTATTGTTAGGTTATCCGGCAAATGAAACAAAAGTTGCCCTTCATTCTCAAACAAAAACTGATAAAAGATTCCAACGATAACAGAAACAAAGGTATAGAGAAAAAGCTAAGGGAAGGAAAGGCGATAGAAAAACTAATGGCAGAAGTTAGTACACCTTTCTCACATACGGATTCAGCAAAAAGATACCCACCTTACGAGAAGGAAGTAGAGCTTAGGGATGTTTATCCTCAGCTTCCAGGGATCATCCAGGAGGGTGATTATTGCATCAGAGATGAAGATGAACGAATAATAGATAGAGGACAAGCAGAAACGACAATGAAGATGAATCCAAAACTCCAGAAGTAAGAAAAACCGAGATGTCTGGAAACTAAGAGAAGAATGAGGTTCGGAAAGATGAGGATGAAGATACAGAAGAGAAGAAAAACTGCTGAGAAAAGTATCCCAAGAATTGGAGGAGAAGAATACATTGAGGCCAAGAAGCTGAAGAAAAGTAAGAAGATGATGGAAGATGATATTTCGAGGACAGAACTTAGAATATAAGCTTTTGAAGAATACTGATATGTCAACAACAGGAAGAACAGGATAAAGAAACTCTCAAAAACCTCAATCATACAACTGGTGGAGAAGAGACGCTTTGGTTATGAAGAATCAGAGTGAACCAAATCAACAATCACTGTTACAGCTTCAACTGAACAATATCAAATGCAATTGTACCAGCCAAGGGGGGTACCAGGTTATTCATATCCACAGCCAGTTTCTGGACAGACACAGAATTGGAGAGGAAGAGGACGAGAAGGCTTAGAAGGAGGAGGAAGATTTCAGCTACACTTCCAGCAACTTTCAGAAGAATGTTATAATTGTGGACAGGTTGGTCACTTTACCTGTGAGTGCAATGGGCCAGGAGGAAACAACAGAGAACATTTTTAAGGAAGATACAGGGGCCAGTCAAGATCACCTGTTCTCCAGGTGAACCCTAAAGATTCTAGAGTGCCTAGAAGATACGAAGGGGGGTGTCAGCTGATAGCACCGATTAGAGAAGAAGATAAAATATCTAACAATTGAAGTAAAAACAAAGGACTATGAGAAGTGATGGTGAATAGTGGAAAACTTTTATCTGTGTTCAGCCTAAAGAGGTTAAACATCTCACTATGTAAAATTAACTAATTAGGATAGGGATTTGAGGTAGTAAAACAGCTAATTACTCTTAAGGAACCGATTGAGCTCTGCTATAAAAATCAAAGAGAAATTAAAATAGACATACTAATATTAGAACATATACCTATTGCATTGTTGGAAAGAGATGCATGGTGTAAATTGGACTGTACAATAAGATGTACACTAGACGGCTGTCTGGTAGAAGATTTTAAAAAGTAGGGTTTTTGGGAATCATATTTGCTTAAAAAGATAATATCTTAGGAAGGATGATAATCTATTAGACTGCCTATTAGACAATCTGTCTGAAAAATAAAGTTAAAAGGGGTGACTGTTATTCTGGGTTACATTCTTACACCAAGAGATTTTAGGCTAGGCTAAAAGGTGTTTAGTCGTTTGCCAAGTCATCACATATTCTAAAAAGTGGTGGTAAAGGATTTTGTGAATAAATCAGTGGAAAAGGTTTTTAAAGGTTAGGAGAAAAGATTAGATTAAAATAAGTTAGGAGAACTAGGTTGAAGGGACTCTAAGACAGTAAGCTAAGTTTCAAAGTTAGTAGTAAGAGAGAGAACAGTGGTGAAGGACACTTTAGAGTAGGAAGATCAAGGTAATTGTAGGTGTATTTTTATAATCAAAAGGTTGAAAGTTAGGGTTTAGAGTAGGAAGAGAGAGTGAATGTAAGTTACATTTACGTCATTTGACACTAGTGGTAATAGATGGAAGTACAAGCAAAGAGTTCAAAGCTTTGGGGAAACTAGATGAAGTAACAATAATGACCTCAACACTTCAGTCTATTATAACAACAGTGAGAAGCAATTTAACTCTTTCAACATTGATAGTTATTAAAGCCATAAATATATCGCATTTGATTATAAGGGAACCAATAGCTCCAGCACCAATTTTAGAGGAAAATACTTATTAGGGTTAGGATGGGGACGTTCCTCCCACATGGAGAGATAATTATGGAGAAGAAGTATTGTTATCAGGACCAGGAGTAGAAGCTGTTGCACCTAGTCAAATGAGGTATAGTTTGTAAAACAATATGAAGTGGAAGACGGTTATGAGTGATTGTTCATTTATTTTGCGTAATGTTACAGAGAAAGATCAGGGAGAATATATGTGTACTTATCTAGTGCAAGCATTAAAATTTGTTCCGGTTAAGAATTATTGGTTAAAGGGCTATGTAATTCGTAAAGTGACGCTTATAATGGAAGATTTGAAATCTGTTGAAGCTTCCACAGTCACCGAAGGAGTTCAGGAGGAGTAGATTACAGTAGTCACTCCAACAGTAGATAATACACAGAGGATATCGGTAACTTTCCCACTAGAAATAATTAAGGTTAATACATCAACTAAATCAACTACTTTAATGGTAACTTTGGAAAGGGATTAATGATGCGACGGCAATAGCAAATGTAGGAAGTATGACACCGACACCGACAACAACTTTTCTGAAATTAAAGGGGGTAGCAAGAAGGACTCAGGGGTTTATGATACGGATAGAGAGTCAATATAGATTCATCTGAAATAGTGAAGGATACTATCATGGAGGTACAGGATGAGGTCTTTGATTTTAATGACAGACAAGGAGAGGTATCTGATCAGTACCGCTCGTTAGGGAAGAGAGAAACTAAATGGATGGGTTTGATTCTTCTGTTGTGAAAATTAGAGATAGGTGGGCAGGTAGGAATCTTTGGTTCCAGCAGCTCATTCTGTAAGATCAGTGAGGAATCTTGAGGGTCCATGTCTGTTGAGAATTCCAGTCAAACATTTTAGAGACGGTCGTTCGACCTCTATCAAGTATGTGTCAATCTTATGCTTTGTCATGACTGTTGTATCAGCAACAACAATCAGTAACAGATAAAATAATGTCGTTGTCAAAACATTTGTTTAAGACTAGGTTTAAGTGTTCTTGGTTAAATGAATTACCCTCTGGGAATTTGTTAGATGGGAAGAAAAATCAGTTAACAGCAAACCCTGAAGCATTGGAGGTGAAACCATTGAGGGCTAAAAGTTGTTTTTGTTCTAATAAAACATATGATGTAAGGGGTATGTTTATGGGAATATCAGATTGTGATGATTATATGATAACTTTGGGTAAGCATGACCTTAAGGGTAGTAATGAGAAATATAATGTTACTTTTTATGTTCCAGTTAGTAAGAAGAGCAGGACTTTGATGGTTAAAAGATTAGCTTTTGCCTGACAATGTGACTATGGGGAATTTTAGAGACATTTTGAGGGTTTGTGGTGATAAAGCATATATATTCTTACCCTATGGATGGATAGGATGTTGTTACATGTCAACGTTGAAGCTTCCATATGAGGTTTCTACCATTAAAAGAGGGGTAGCACCGGACACAGATAAATCTAGGTTTGGAAATAGGGTGAAAAGAGACATGGCGACATGTCATAGTCTTCAAGCCTATCATTGAAGGATAAATCTAAGGGAGAAGGGGGGACTTTTTCCATGGTATGGTGTAACATTTGGGAAGATCATATTGATAATATTAGTTATACTTTGAGTCCAGATAGTTCAGATATTATCACTAGGGTTATATATGCATTGAAGAATATAAGGGATGCGTTTGGTAGATCTGAAGGAGCTGGATGGTCAGCGAAGACTTGGTTGCAAGATCAGTTAGGCCCAGTAGGAGCAGTGATGGTTCAGATTTTAATAGCAGGTTTGATAGCACTGTGTGTGATGTTTGTAATTTGTTACTGACCTTTGAGAAAGCTATGATATTGAGATAGGTTGGAGAGTGATGCCTGGAGACAACACTCAGATGCCGTTGTTGACTGTTCCTGATCTGGATGAAGATGGACAAGGGGGTCTGGATGGAGTATTAATGGATAAATATCCTTTTTGAATATTTGATCATTTTTCAATTTTTTTTTTCAATATTAGGGTGTTTTTAGTATGATTTTATGAATCAAAGGGGGGATAGGATAATGTGATTCATACATCATTTATATATAATTTTTATATTCTTAGTTGATATTGATGTTTAATTTGAAAGTGTTGTTTTGCAAAAGATACTGTTTGGTCTTTTCTTTTCTTGCAGAAGCATTTGGGGGAATATGTGGAGATTGAAATACTCAAACAAGGACAATATGAAAGGGCAATGACTGGAGGAGATGAAACAAGGAGGGTGTGGAAAGATTCCGATTCCATCATCAACAATACATTGGAAGAGGAGACTACGGAGGAGATGAAGTGTAGTGGACTACATTCCAGTGTCTGCAATGAAATATAGACATATTTGCATGTGTAATACATAATTTGTGTCATATTCTTAGGTATTAATTTTTGTAGAATGATATTTGATGTTATTGGATACATGTGGGGATCTTAGATGTTTTTGTTTATTTCGTTGATGCTTAGGGAGTCTAGGCAGGGAGAGGTCCACTGTAGGGTCCAATGGGTTGACCAGCCTTAGAGTGGCCATTTTTTGGATAGTATTTTGTTTGCAGGGCCTTACATGTGTATTTAATTGCATCATAGTTTCAAATGCATTTATAAAGAGTTATGAATTCATTGGGAGTACCGAGGTGGTTGCCTGGGGCAGAGGGACCGTGAGAGAATTTTACTGTCTTGATTGATGGATGGATTTGGAACGAAGGTTGCCAGACAGTTTTTCGCTCTCACACTCCATAAAGATTTGTTCATATTTCATAGAAAGGTATTTACACTCTAGAGGAGAATGTTTTTGGTTTAATTTTAAAGATACTCAATAAGATAAATTGTTACTGGTCATAATCCTATTCTGTTTGTTTTCGAGACTTTTAGTTAGTCTCGAAGGGGGGAAATGTATTGTATTAGGATTATGCCTTTGTTAAATGTTTTTCATGATGGAATGTTGTTTATGTTAGTTCAAAAGTAGCAGTTGTAGGGTGACGCCCCAGGGGAGACGGGTGATTGGACCGCAGAGGGAGCCACCCATATTTTCACATTGTTTATAAGTATATGCTGTGGGCATAGGGGGTTAGAGCAGCCATTAGAATTCGAGGACACTGCTCTCCAGACCCTGCAAGTCTGTAACTCATGCTGAAAGCTTGTGATATGAATAAATCTTATGATCCAGGTTCAGTATGAGCGGACTCCTTTGTTCATCAGCAATAATTGCCAGCATTTACTCGATACGACACTAGTTTTCAGTCTTTCCAGCTTCAGTTTGAAGTGATTGTGTTAGCTGTGTTGTTGGCTAGCTCCTCTGAACAACAGTGTCCTGACGAGAGAGCACATTTTCTATGCCAGGCGAAATTGCGCCTCATTAGCTCATTGTTATGGATGTATCCAAATAAATGTCACGTGACTGTAAGTTAGCCGTAGTTGGCTAGCCAGTATGGCAATGGAACATTTAGAACGAACGACTGGGTCGGTCAATAGAAACAGAACAAAAAGACTGAACGACTGGGTCGCGTCTCTGGCAACCGAACCGATAGAACAGACGACCAGCCGGCTTGGGTAGAAACCCTAGATTTGTGTCGGGACTATAGCTTGTGGGAGGATGAAATAGTATGAATACATTCATCAAAATAATGTTTTTAATTAAAATATGTCAACAATTATTTGAATATGAATATGGCCCATGTCACTACATTCTCTAAACACCGGCTTCGAAGGCATTAGCGCTTAATTATTAGGCCTACTGATGGCCCATACTGATAGTGGCTAATATTTAACATTTCATATTTAATAGAAATAGGAAACAGAGAAAGTTGGGGTAGACTATAACCTTTTACTGCAGTAGGCTAAATCAAAAGTATACACCTCACACACATGGTTATTGGCTTAAAAAAAGAAGACATCTGTACCAAGTCAGATATAGAGTTGAAATATATTCAATTTTGAGTTTTCATCCCAATATTACACTTTATATACATCACAAAATAATGAAATATAACAAAACCGTTTGACATACACTACCGGTCAAAAGTTTTAGAACACCTACTCATTCAAGGGTTTTTCTTTATTTTTACTATTTTCAACATTGTAGAATAATAGTGAAGACATCAAAACTATGAAATAACACATATGGAATCATGTAGTAAGCAAAAAGGTGTTAAACAAATCAAAATATATTTTATATTTGAGATTCTTCAAATAGCCACCCTTTGCCTTTGCATAGTTTTGATGTCTTCACTATTATTCTACAATGTAGAAAATAGTAAAAATAAAGAAAAACCCTTGAATGAGTAGGTGTTCTAAAACTTTTGACCGGTAGTGTAGAAACACAATATCTTTGTTTAATAATTATGAAATTATGAAAAATATTATTAACATTCCACCCATGAGGCCACTAGAGGAGGATTTGGGCATTTGACTGCAGAAAAGGGCCGGAATTCCCCCCTATGCTAACAGGCCAACAGGCAGTAAATACAGAGAGGAGAGGCAGACAGGGAAATCATCATTGGACGATTTAAAGTCTCAGGAGCCATTTACCTTCAGGTACAAATGTCCACTGCAAAGTTAAAAAGAAACAGGAAAGTTATTTATTTGGAAGAAGTCCCAGACTTAATGGAAATGTGAGAATACGCAGCCAAGTCACTATTCAACATTGACTGAGAACACATTCTCATTTCCAGCAACAACCTGGGGAATAGTTACATGGGAGAGGAATAAGCCAATTGGAAGCTGGGGATGATTAGGTGGCCATGATGGTATGAGGGCCAGATTGGGAATTTAACCAGGACACCGGGGTTAACACCCTACTCTTACAATAAGTGTCATGGGATCTTTAGTGACCACGGAGAGTCAGGACACCCGTTTAACATCCCATCCGAAACCCTACACAGGGCAATGTCCCCAATCACTGCCCTGGGATATTTATTTTTAGACCAGAGGGAAGAGTGCCTCCTACTGGCCCTCCAACACCACTTCCAGCAGTGTGCGTCGTCTCATGGGTCTCCCGGTCGCGGCCGGCTGTGACACAGCCCGGGTTCGAACCCTTATCTGTAGTGACGCCTCGTGTTTCGGAGGACCGCTGCACCACTCGGGAGGCCCCAAAGGTTGCATGTTTGATTCCAGCGATATATCATTTATTTTATTTTTTTGTTTTAAGCCTATCCCAAACCTTAATCCTTACTTTAACCATTCAGAGTTAATGCTTAACCTTAAGATTGCGGAGTCAATGCCTAAACTTAACCCTAACCTAAAACATTCTGAGTTAATGCCTAAATTTAACTTTAAACAGTTCAAAATGTGACGTTTGGAACAACTTCGAAATTTGACATCTGAGAAACATGGATGAATGAATGTCTAATTCTGACGTGAGACTGAGACCTTGTTGCAATACATACTGTTACTGTACAAGCCAGAATCTTTATTCATTGTCTTCTGTTCTTACGTTCAACATACATTTTAATTTGTATTTCTAAATGAAAATGATTCATCTCTACAGCTGATTTGTGTTTCTAACAGAGAAGGAAAGGAAAAAGTTAATGAAGGACTAAAGTAGACATACTCTATTACCTTTTCAACAACAGCCACTGGACTGACATTAGGACATTGAGCCTAGTCCATGTCATGATGTCATTCAATAACACATTGACCAAAGATTTCAGTTCTTTTGAGCAATGTTTAAGGGAGTTGTTAGACTTCCAATCTTTCATTAAAATGTGATTAAGTAAAAGGATTAAATCAAAATGTCAGTATCAGTCTGGAGGGATGACTTCCTCCCAATAGGATAAAGACGGGAAGATTTCAGGAATTAAGGGCTCTATTTAATCCGTATCGTGGAAGTTCAGTGTTACTGTGTGATTTAAATTTAAAGGCAACGTTCCTGGGTTAACAGAGACTGAATTCACGGTAAACAATGCATATGTCGGATCAAACTAAAATGTACTTAAAATGTATATGGCGCAATCCGTAGTGCAGGATCTGGCACCTCTCCTTTTTGGACTGTTTCCTTCTGGGACCTATTTGGCCGGATCCGGTACCTCTCATGGCATGATTTAAAAAATACATATTTTGCAATGTAAAAATTCGAATAAAAGCAATCAAAGTTAATTTGAGTTGCCTCTTCGTTAGTTATCCTGCCGCCGTCTGTACAGAAAGAAATGAAATAATTCAGAATAGCCTACTACACCATGAGAAAGCATATAATTTAGCCACAAAGGATCAGCTTCTTTAAAAAAACGTTTGCCTATAGCTGTGGAGTGTAGCCCAATAACAAGGCAAAGCCTGCAGTCGGGAACGCGCAGCAAATCTGTCAGTGATCAAACAACATGCAGACAAAATGGCCTTTGGCAATACTTCAAATACAATTGCTGGAAAAAACAGATTGGAAAGCAAATGGCTCCTGCTGAAAAGAGAATACTCTAATTTGTCTGCTGTAGGCTACCAAAATATTTGATCAACTTTCAAATAGGCCTATTGTTTTACAAAGTAAAACAAGAGCGAGAGAGGCTTTTGGCACGAGCACATCTGCTATCACCAGCGAGTCAGCTGTGCATCATTGGGTGAGTCAGTGAAGCTAGAAAGCATTTTTAGGACTGTAATTTCCTCCTTATATTGTAGCCTACAATATGTGTCTGCACACACTTAGGCCTAGGCTCTTACAATAAGTGCCATGGGATCTTTAGTGACCACAGAGGGTCAGGACACCTGTTTAACATCCCATCAGAAAGACAGCACCCTACACAGGGCAACGTCCCCAATCACTGCCCTGAGATATTTTGTTTAGACCAGAGGAAAGAGTGCCTCCTACTGGCCCTCCAAAACCCCTTCCAACAGCATATGGTCTCCAATCTAGGGACCAAGCCTGCTTAGCTTCAGAGGCAAGCTAGCAGTGGGATGCAGGGTGGTATGCTGCTGGCTTCTGAAGATGTGATCTAAAGACGACTATGTGTATGTTTGTGAGTGAATGTCTTACGATGGCGACCGTGTGTGTTTTAACGACAACGGTGTGTGTGTGCGTGCATCTGTGTGTGTGCCCTAGGGTCTCAGTTATGAGAAGGGACGCCTATCAGTCAAGCAGGCATTGGGGAGGACAGGCCTGGGGTCATAGCTGGCTATCAGCACCTCTCTCCTCTCTTTCCAGAGAGAGTTTGGTGCACAAGTTCCCAGGGCAAGGTGAAACTACACTAAAGTACTGTCTGTAGTTCCCAGGGCAAGGTGAAACTACTCCTACTATCTGTAGCTCCTAAGTCAATGTGAAACTACTCCTACTATCTGTAGCTCCTAAGTCAATGTGAAACTACTCCTACTATCTGTAGCTTCCAGGTCAAGGTGAAACTACTCCTACTATCTGTAGCTTCCAGGTCAATGTGAAACTACTCCTACTATCTGTAGCTTCCAGGTCAAGGTGAAACTACTCCTACTATCTGTAGCTTCCAGGTCAGGTGAAACCCTAACTGAGCTTCCAGGTCAAGGTGAAACTACTCCTACTATCTGTAGCTTCCAGGTCAAGGTGAAACAACTATCTGTAGCTTCCAGGTCAAGGTGAAACTACTCCTACTATCTGTAGCTTCCAGGTCAAGGTGAAACTACTCCTACTATCTGTAGCTTCCAGGTCAAGGTGAAACTACTCCTACTATCTGTAGCTTCCAGGTCAAGGTGAAACTACTCCTACTATCTGTAGCTTCCAGGTCAAGGTGAAACTACTCCTACTATCTGTAGCTTCCAGGTCAAGGTGAAACTACTCCTACTATCTGTAGCTTCCAGGGCAAGGTGAAACTACTCCTACTATCTGTAGCTTCCAGGTCAAGGTGGCAGGTTATCTTCAGCTGTAGATGAGGGGTTAGGTTCAAATAGAGTTGCAGATGTCTTACCTCTCTCCCAAAAAATGGAAATAAATTGGAGGACGTTTGTTAATATCTCTCAATGTATCAGTCAGTTGATATGCTGTGGGAAATGACAAACAGGAGAGGAGGCACACAGAGCATTATAAGGGCAGCCTGCCTGTCATGCCAGCGGCTCATTTTAACCAGGTGGCAAATCGCATCTCTGCATGTCTGGCAGACATATCAGTGTGGAGGTCGGATCACCACCTCAAGCTGAACCTCGGCAAGACGGAGCTGCTCTTCCTCCTGGGGAAGGACTGCCCGCTCCATGATCTCGCCATCACGGTTGACAACTCCATTGTGTCCTCCTCCCAGAGTGCAAAGAACCTTGGCGTGACCCTGGACAACACCCTGTCGTTCTCCGCTAACATCAAAGCGGTGACCCGATCCTGCAGGTTCATGCTCTACAACATTCACAGAGTACAACCCTACCTTACACAGAAAGCGCAACAGGTCCTGATCCAGGCACTTGTCATATCCCGTCTGGATTACTGCAACTCGCTGTTGGCTGGGCTCCCTGCCTGTGCCATTAAACCCCTACAACTTATCCAGAACGCTGCAGCCCGTCTGGTGTTCAACCTTCCCAAGTTCTCTCATGTCATGCCGCTCCTCCGCACACTCCACTGGCTTCCAGTTGAAGCTCGCATCTACTACAAAATCATGGTGCTTGCCTATGGAGCTGTGAGGGGAACAGCACCTCCTTACCTTCAGGCTCTGATCAGACCCTACACCCAAACGAGGGCACTACGTTCATCCACCTCTGGCCTGCTAGCCCCCCTACCTCTACGGAAGCACAGTTCCCGCTCAGCCCAGTCAAAGCTATTCGCTGCTCTGGCATCCCAATGGTGGAACAAGCTCTCCCACGACGCCAGGACAGTGGAGGATGAACGTAGTGCCCTCGTTTGGGTGTAGGGTCTGATCAGAGCCTGAAGGTAAGGAGGTGCTGTTCCCCTCACAGCACTGGAAGCCAGTGGAGTGTGCGGAGGAGCGGCCACCTGACCACCTTCCGGAGACACTTGAAACCCTACCTCTTTAAGGAATACCTGGAATAGTCTAACAGTAATCCTTGTCCCACTGGCTATCCTAAATTCAATGCACCAATTTGTAAGTCGCTCTGGATAAGAGCGTCTGCTAAATGACTTAAATGTAAATGTAAATTCCTCTCCACAAGTTCATGTGTGGAAAATCCAGTTTATAGCCTCTATATACACTGCTCAAAAAAATAAAGGGAACACTTAAACAACACAATGTAACTCCAAGTCAATCACACTTCTGTGAAATCAAACTGTCCACTTAGGAAGCAACACTGATTGACATTACATTTCATATGCTGTTGTGCAAATGGAATAGACAACAGGTGGAAATTATAGGCAATTAGCAAGACACCCCCAATAAAGAAGTGGTTCTGCAGGTGGTGACCACAGACCACTTCTCAGTTCCTATGCTTCCTGGCTGATGTTTTGGTCACTTTTGAATGCTGGCAGTGCTTTCACTCTAGTGGTAGCATGAGACAGAGTCTACAACCCACACAAGTGGCTCAGGTAGTGCAGCTCATCCAGGATGGCACATCAATGCGAGCTGTGGCAAGAAGGTTTGCTGTGTCTGTCAGCGTAGTGTCCAGAGCATGGAGGCGCTACCAGGAGAAAGGCCAGTACATCAGGAGACGTGGAGGAGGCCGTAGGAGGGCAACAACCCAGCAGCAGGACCGCTACCTCCGCCTTTGTGCAAGGAGGAGCAGGAGGAGCATTGCCAGAGCCCTGCAAAATGACCTCCAGCAGGCCACAAATGTGCATGTGTCTGCTCAAATGGTCAGAAACAGACTCCATGAGGGTGGTATGAGGGCCCAACGTCCACAGGTGGGGGTTGTGCTTACAGCCCAACACCGTGCAGGACGTTTGGCATTTGCCAGAGAACACCAAGATTGGCAAATTCGCCACTGGCGCCCTGTGCTCTTCACAGATGAAAGCAGGTTCACACTGAGCACGTGACAGACGTGACAGAGTCTGGAGACGCCGTGGAGAACGTTCTGCTGCCTGCAACATCCTCCAGCATGACCGGTTTGGCGGTGGGTCAGTCATGGTGTGGGGTGGCATTTCTTTGGGGGCCGCACAGCCCTCCATGTGCTCGCCAGAGGTAGCCTGACTGCCATTAGGTACCGAGATGAGATCCTCAGACCCCTTGTGAGACCATATGCTGGTGCGGTTGGCCCTGGGTTCCTCCTAATGCAAGACAATGCTAGACCTCATGTGGCTGGAGTGTGTCAGCATTTCCTGCAAGAGGAAGGCATTGATGCTATGGACTGGCCCGCCCGTTCCCCAGACCTGAATCCAATTGAGCACATCTGGGACATCATGTCTCGCTCCATCCACCAACGCCACGTTGCACCACAGACTGTCCAGGAGTTGGCGGATGCTTTAGTCCAGGTCTGGGAGGAGATCCCTCAGGAGACCATCCGCCACCTCATCAGGAGCATGCCAAGGCGTTGTAGGGAGGTCATACAGGCACGTGGAGGCCACACACACTACTGAGCCTCATTTTGACTTGTTTTAAGGACATTTCATCAAAGTTGGATCAGCCTGTAGTGTGGTTTTCCACTTTAATTTTGAGGGTGACTCCAAATCCAGACCTCCATGGGTTGATAAATTTGATTTCCATTTTTGTGTGATTTTGTTGTCAGCATATTCAACTATGTAAAGAAAAAAGTTTATTTCATTAATTCAGATCTAGGTTGTGTTGTTTAAGTGTTCCCTTTATTTTTTTTAGCAGTGTATATATAGTCTCTCTACTCCCTATTCCTTGCTCCAATGCTCCACCGCTTCCTCTCTCTCTCTCTCTCTCTCTCTCTCTCTCTCTCTCTCTCTCCTCCTCTCTCTCTCTCTCTCTCTCTCTCTCTCTCTCTCTCTCTCTCTCTCTCTCTCTCTCTCTCTATACACCTGGAGCCAGGCTGACAGGCATGGAACGCAACACTCTCTATGGCTGCACGTGGCGTGTGTTAATGCAACGTGAGAAGATTAAAATGTTGTTTCCTTATGAACATGTAATCCGGGCCTGTCATATTGATATAGACAGATCAGACAGGAAGCCAATGTCTGAGCTCTCAAGTAATGGTGAAAATGTCAATTATCTCCAGCATGGGGATACAGTGTTGCATGAAGTAAAGTTTACAGTATAGATTAGAGGAGATGTAAGTTAGAGGGAGATTCTCAATGGAATGAAGATATGAACCCATCTACTGCTAATGATTATCACCCCTTGATCAGGTCTAACAAGCCCCATACCGTGTTGATACAAAGGTCACCAAAAGGTCAAGGTAGCACCACAACTGTCAGTCCCAACCAGCCATGGAACCCAACCCCTTAATTTAGCAGACGCTTTTATCCAAAGCGACTTAGTCATGCGTGCATACATTTTCAATTTGGATGGCCCTGGGAATCGAGCTCACAATCCTGGCGTCCTCTCATGTCCCTCTCATGTGCCCTCTATGTTACTGCCACCCTCGACAAAAATGCCACGAGGACTTTGCAATTTCCACCATTGTTTTGAGAAGCTGTTCCAGGTAATGAAAACATAATTGCCCTGATTGAAATGACACCAGCTGTGTGAGCACGGTGCGGTGCAGCGCATGCCTGGTGTGATCACAGAGAGTCATTTGGAGGCTGAAACAGCCTGCTATCCCTCTGTCACTGTGGCAAAGCCCCCTGGAGGCATCTCAGTACCACTACTCTGTCTGTCTAGCCCTCCTTCTAGGCTCCAGCCAGCTGCTGTATATTGAAAACCTGTTATTTCAGCTTTCTATTTATGCCCCAGGAAAGCGAAGAAAGCTGGAAAGTATATACAGTGGGGAGAACAAGTATTTGATACACTGCCGATTTTGCAGGTTTTCCTACTTACAAAGCATGTAGAGGTTTGTAATTTTTATCATAGGTACACTTCAACTGTGAGAGACAGAATCTAAAACACATTGTATGATTTTTAAGTAATTAATTTGCATTTGATTGCATGACATAAGTATTTGATCAGCTACCAACCAGTAAGAATTCCGGCCCTCAAAGACCTGTTAGTTTTTCTTTAAGAAGCCCTCCTGTTCTTCACTCATTACCTGTATTAACTGCACCTGTTTGAACTCGTTACCTGTATAAAAGACACCTGTCCACACACTCAATCAAACAGACTCCAACCTCTCCACAATGGCCAAGACCAGAGAGCTGTGTAAGGACATCAGGGATAAAATTGTAGACCTGCACAAGGCTGGGATGGGCTACAGGACAATAGGCAAGCAGCTTGGTGAGAAGGCAACAACTGTTGGCGCAATAATTAAAAAATGGAAGAAGTTCAAGATGACGGTCAATCACCCTCGGTCTGGGGCTCCATGCAAGATCTCACCTCGTGGGGCATCAATGATCATGAGGAAGGTGAGGGATCAGCCCAGAACTACACGGCAGGACCTGGTCAATGACCTGAAGAGAGCTGGGACCACAGTCTCAAAGAAAACCATTAGTAACACACTATGCCGTCATGGATTAAAATCCTGCAGCGCACGCAAGGTCCCCTGTCTCCCGAGTGGCACAGTGGTCTAAGGCACTGCATCGCAGTGCTAGCTGTGCCACTAGAGATCCTGGTTCGAATCCAGGCTCTGTCGTAGCCGGCCGCGACCGGGAGACCCATGGGGCGGCGCACAATTGGCCCAGCGTCGTGTAGGGGAGGGAATGGCCGGTAGGGATGTAGCTCAGTTGGTAGAGCATGGTGTTTGCAGCGCCAGGGTTGTGGGTTCGATTCCCATGGGGGGCCAGTATGGAAGAAAAAAAAAATGTATGCACTAACTGTAAGTCGCTCTGGATAAGAGCGTCTGCTAAATGACTAAAATGTAAATGTCCCCCTGCTCAAGCCAGCGCATGTCCAGGCCCGTCTGAAGTTTGCCAATGACCATCTGGATGATCCAGAGGAGGAATGGGAGAAGGTCATGTGGTCTGATGAGACAAAAATAGAGCTTTTTGGTCTAAACTCCACTCGCCGTGTTTGGAGGAAGAAGAAGGATGAGTACAACCCCAAGAACACCATCCCAACTGTGAAGCATGGAGGTGGAAACATCATTCTTTGGGGATGCTTTTCTGCAAAGGGGACAGGACGACTGCACCGTATTGAGGGGAGGATGGATGGGACCATGTATCGCGAGATCTTGGCCAACAACCTCCTTCCCTCAGTAAGAGCATTGAAGCTCCGTAAGAAGCATCTCAAGGTCCTGGAGTGGCCTAGCCAGTCTCCAGACCTGAACCCAATAGAAAATCTTTGGAGGGAGCTGAAAGTCCGTATTGCCCAGCGACAGCCCCGAAACCTGAAGGATCTGGAGAAGGTCTGTATGGAGGAGTGGGCCAAAATCCCTGCTGCAGTGTGTGCAAACCTGGTCAAGACCTACAGGAAACGTATGATCTCTGTAATTGCAAACAAAAGTTTCTGTACCAAATATTAAGTTCTGCTTTTCTGATGTATCAAATACTTGTGTCATGCAATAAAATGCTAATTAATTACTTAAAAATCATACAATGTGATTTTCTGGATTTTCTGTCTCTCACAGTTGAAGTGTACCTATGATAAACATTACAGACCTCTACATGCTTTGTAAGTAGGAAAACCTGCAAATTGGCAGTGTATCAATACTTGTTCTCCCCACTGTAGATGGATCTCTAAACACACAGTGCAGCCTCTATCTGATGTATAGTCTCTCTAGACAGATGGGTTGCCTCCCACAATGTACCAATGTTCCTGCATACACATCTGTGGAAGTTCCGTAGTTAGTTGAGACAGAGAGAAGGAGTCGGAAATGGGCAGCGGGTTAGCTTGTTGTCCTAGTGTAAACATCCCTGCCAGACACAAAGTAGTAGCTAGCTAGCAAGATGGAGAACACAGAGGTTAATTTCAATGAGTGCATTTCGCAAGTGGCTAGTTTGCATCCTCTACCTTCATTAAAACCACTGCAAAGGTTTTGCCTGCAAAACTTTCATTTTGAAATGCGACGTTCTGGCATGTCTGCCTACAGGCTACCGAAAGAGTTAGATTTTTCAGGCGTGTTTGTTGGAAGAGTTGCCTGTCTGAAGAGAACCTTCCCCCCAAATTTTTTTTTTCCCCTTTCGAAATGTCCAAGAGAATCCGACATCCTCCCCAGACTTAGTACCGCTGCCTGGTTCTGGGATTTCTGAGACTATCCCACTGGGCACAGACGTCAATTCAACGTCTATTCCACGTTGGTTCAGCGTAATTTCATTGAAATGACGTGGAAACAGCACTGATTCAACCAGTGTGTGCCCAGTGGGATGTGATGCGTGGTACTGTACCAGTGAGAGCTTTCTTTAGTATCTAAAGTGTTCCAGTGTGGTCACTTGTTTATGGGCTGGGGGGAGTCCATGATGGGGGGAGTCCAGGATGACAGCTTATGGCTGGAAATTACAGTGCCAGGAGTAACTGCTCTGACCAGAAGACCTCATAGTGTTGCTGCTGTCGCTCCCTGGCCAGGAGTTTTTACTCTGACTGTTTGTGTGTGTCTGTGCGTGTGTGCGTGCGCACGTGCTTGTGCACACATATGTATATACAGTGCATTCGGAAAGTATTCAGACCCCTTGACTTTTTCCACATTTTGTTACATTACAGCCTTATTCTAAAATGGAGTAAATAAATACAAATCCTCATCAATCTACACACAATACACCATAATGACAAAGCAAAAACAGGTTTTAAGATTTTTTTGCAAAAAAATAAGTATTCTGACCCTTTGCTATGAGACTCGAAATTGAGCTCATGTGCATCCTGTTTCCATTGATCATCCTTGAGATGTTTCTACAACTTGATTGTAGTCCACCTAGGGCTGTTGCGGTGACCATATTACTGCCACACCGGCGGTCACAAGTCATGAAGTAGTCAAATTCCACGTGACCATTTAGTCACGGCAATTAGGCTTCGCCAAGCTCTGATGCTGCTGCTGGTCATTATTAGCCTACCAAACTTGCTAACTGCCTGGTAATCAGCACTCTATTGGCCCTCTAATCACACTGACATCAATGAGAATGTGTTCGAAAAGGTTGAATCAAACACTTTATGAGACCCCCATGAGCTCATGTTGCGCAATATTTCTATTGGCAATTGTCATGCCCTGACCTAGAGAACTCTTGTTGGTTGGGTCAGGGTGTGAGTTCAGTTTGAGATCTATGTTATTGTATTTCTATGTTGGATTCTAGTATTTGTATTTCTATGTTTGGCCAGGTGTGATTCCCAATGAGAGGCAGCTGTCGCTCGTTGTCTCTGATTGGGAATCATACTTAGGTAGCCTGGTTGCCTAACTTAGTTGTGGGATCTTGACACGCATTTGGCTTGTTGTGTTGTAGCCACTGTTTGAGCTTCACATTTCGTTGTTTTGTTATTTTGTCAAGTGTTTATTCGTATTAATAAACATGTACGCATACCACGCTGCACCTTGGTCTGACCCGTCTCTCAACGATCGTGACAGCAATGCAATTGCGCTAGAAAACAGAGTGATGGCCTCTGCCAAAAAGAGGAGGATCCCATCAGCTTTCTATAGGCTAGGCCTACTATATTTATTTCTCATCTTTCCTAATACTAAGCACCTTGTTTATCTCTACAACAGGAGCATAGCCTACCTGGCTGGCATGAAAATGAACCACAGGAAAAGTATCCTCCATTCGGTATTTAAGTGCATAGATGACATGTATTTTTTTCCCGCTGCCCGTTTCAAGACAGGTGCATGATAATGGTACATTCTAAATCAAAAAAATGTTCACACATACACTACCAGTCAAACGTTTCGACACACCTACTAATTCAAAGGTTTTTCTTTATTTTTAAATTGTTTTCCATTGTACAATAGTAGTAAAGACATCAAAACTATGAAATAACACATGGAATCATGTAGTAACCAAAAAGTTTAAAAAATCAAAATATATTTTATATTTGCGATTCTTCAAATATAGTGGCTTGCGAAAGTATTCACCCCCTTTGGCATTTTTCCTATTTTGTTGCCTTACAACCTGGAATTAAAATGGATTTTTGGGGGGTTTGTATCATTTGATATACACAACATGCCTACCACTTTGAAGATGCAAAATATTTTTTATTGTGAAACAAACAAGAACTAAGACAAAAAAACAGAACTTGAGCGTGCATAACTATTCACCCCCCCCCCAAAGTCAATACTTTGTAGAGCCACCTTCTGCAGCAATTACAGCTGCAAGTCTCTTGTGGTATGTCTCTATAAGCTTGGCACATCAAGCCACTGGGATTTTTGCCCAGTCTTCAAGGCAAAACTGCTCCAGCTCCTTCAAGTCTCTGATTGGGGATCATACTTAGGTAGCCTGGTTGCCTACCTTAGTTGTGGGATCTTGACTCGCGTTTGGCTTATTGTGTTGTAGCCACTGTTTGAACTTCACGTTTCGTTGTTTTGTTATTTTGTCAAGTGTTTATTCGTATTAATAAACATGTACGCATACCACACTGCACCTTGGTCTGACCCGTCTCTCAACGATCGTGACAGAAGATCCCACCAAACAAGGACCAAGCAGCGTGCCCAGAAGGAGCAAACGCCTGGGTCTCAACAGGAGGTAACCCTAGTAGATGTCCTCCTCGGTTGGGGGAGAATTACTGAGGAGGAGGCCGTCCGTTATCGGGAGGCGATGAAGGAGAGTGTAGCCGATAAAGGATCCTGGGCGAAGGAGGAAGCCCGGGTAGGAGAGGAGAAACGGCGACTTAAAAGGACTCGGTCACGAAGAAAGCCCGAGAAGCAGCCCCAATAAAAAAAAATTGGGGGGGGGCACACGGGGTGGACGACGAGGCAGCAGGAGGCCGGTAAAGGGCTGACTGTAGAGGAGGAGGCCGCTATTTTAGAGGTCCTCCAAGACCTGCGGATCGACAGTTTAAGAGAGGAGGCCACCACATTACGGGGGCTGATAGGGAGAATAGAGCAGGAGAGCTCCCTTAAAGAGGAGGCGCTGCAGGAGGCCCGTAGGGAGAAGGAAGTAGTGGAGGCACGGAGAGAGGAGCTGGTCAGGCAACAAAAGGAGCGTGTGTTCATTGAGGAACCTAGGTATGCGGAGATACGCACTGTGTCGTCAGTGCGCATTCACAGCCCAGTGCGCCCTGTGCCAGCGCCCCGCACGTGTCGTGTGAAAGTGGGCATCCAGCCAGGACGGGTTGTGCCGGATCAACGCTCCCGGTCTCCAGTGCGCCTCCACTGTCCAGTATATCCTGCACCAGTCCTACGCACTGTGTCGCCAGTGCGCGTTCACAGCCCAGTGTGTCATGTGCCAGCACCCGTACGTGTCGTGCGAAAGTGGGCATCCAGCCAGGACGGGTTGTGCCAGCTCTAAGCTCCAGACCTCCAGTGCGCCTCCACAGCCCGGTACGGCCTGTGCATGCTCCTCGCACCAAACCAGTGATGCCTGTCGCCAGCCTGGTACGCCTCGTACCTGCTTCCTGCACCAAACCAGTGGTGCGTGTATCCAGTCTGGCACGGCCCGTGCCTACTCTTCGCACCAAACCAGTGGTGCATGTCTCCAGCCTGGTACAGCCCGTACCTGCTCCCCGCACCAAACCAGTGGTGCGCGTATCCAGTCCGGTACGGCCTGTACCTGTTCCCCGCACCAAACCAGTGGTGCGTGTCGCCAGCCCGGTACGCACCGTACCTGCTCCCCACACCAAACCAGTGGTGCGTGTCGCCAGCCCGGTACGCCCCGTACCTGCTGCCCGCACCAAACCAGTGGTGCGTGTATCCAGTCCGGCATGACCCGTGCCTGCTCCTCGCACCAGACCAGTGGTGCGTGTTCCCAGTCCAGCTCCGGTCAGCTGCTCCACTCTGGAGCCAGAGCAGTCCGCTCCACCGGTGCCTAGTCCAGCTCCGGTCAGCAGATCCACTCCAGAGCCAGAGCAGTCCGCTCCACCGGTGCCCAGTCCAGCTCCGCTCAGCGGTTCCACTCCGGAGCCAGAGCAGTCCGCTCCACCGGGGTCCAGTTCAGCTCTGGTCAGCGGCTCCACTTCAGACCCAGAAGTCAGCCCCTCTCCAGGGTCGTGGCCTCCCACACCAGGGTCCAGACAGGGCTTGGTGCATCGCAGGAGGATTGCCGATCCAGGCCCAGACGTCAGTCCCTCTCCAGGTTCGGGGTCTCACACACCAGGGTCCAGACAGGGCTAGGTGCATCATGGGAGGAAAGAGAGGGGAAGCATCGCGCCGAGGTCCAGACCAGACCAGGGGCGCAACGGGGACGCAGAGAGGGAGAGGTCGTCACGCCCGGAGCCGCCTCCGAGGCTGAATGCCCACCCGGACCCTCCCCTAATGAATCAGGTTGGTGCGGCCGGAGTATGCACCTTTGGGGGGGTACTGTCACGCCCTGACCTAGAGAACTCTTGTTGGTTGGGTCAGGGTGTGACTTCAGTTTGAGATCTATGTTATTGTATTTCTATGTTGGATTCTAGTATTTGTATTTCTATGTTTGACCAGGTGTGATTCCCAATGAGAGGCAGCTGTCGCTCGTTGTCTCTGATTGGGGATCATACTTAGGTAGCCTGGTTGCCTACCTTAATTGTAGGATCTTGACACGCATTTGGCTTGTTGTGTTGTAGCCACTGTTTGAGCTTCACGTTTCTTTGTTTTGTCAAGTGTTTATTCGTATTAATAAACATGTACGCATACCACGCTGCACCTTGGTCTGACCCGTCTCTCAACGATCGTGACAGCAATGCAATTGCGCTAGAAAACAGAGTGATGGCCTCTGCCAAAAAGAGGAGGATCCCATCAGCTTTCTATAGGCTAGGCCTACTATATTTATTTCTCATCTTTCCTAATACTAAGCTTGTTTATCTCTACAACAGGAGCATAGCCTACCTGGCTGGCATGAAAATGAACCACAGGAAAAGTATCCTCCATTCGGTATTTAAGTGCATAGATGACATGTATTTTTTTCCCGCTGCCCGTTTCAAGACAGGTGCATGATAATGGTACATTCTAAATCAAAACAAATTTCACACATACACTACCAGTCAAACGTTTCGACACACCTACTAAATATTTATTTATTTTTTTACATTGTACAATAGTAGTAAAGACATCAAAACTATGAAATAACACATGGAATCATGTAGTAACCAAAAAGTTTAAAAAATCAATATATATTTTATATTTGTGATTCTTCAAATACAGTGGCTTGCGAAAGTATTCACCCCCTTTGGCATTTTTCCTATTTTGTTGCCTTACAACCTGGAATTAAAATTGATTTTTTCATTTGATTTACACAACATGCCTACCACTTTGAAGATGCAAAATATTTTTTATTGTGAAACAAACAAGAAATAAGACAAAAAAACTGAACTTGAGCGTGCATAACTATTCGAATCATAGTCGCACACCTCATGCAGCCTAGTCCATAGGCCTATATGTTTTGATAAGGTTTGTATAACAACTAAGGTGGCCAAATAACTTCTTAAAATTAAGCACATTAATCGGCTTTACAAGGGGTTTAGAGCCTCACTGGCATACATAAGCAGCGTGTGAGTTTCAAGTTTGGGGAAGATAATTTTCACCATAAAAATGCACCTTTATAATAAAAGCATTACATGCATAATCACATTTGCGGTCACTTTTGATAATGGTGTTTTCACGCTAATGGAACATTCGTGCTTAAGCCTACTGCCATGTGCGCATTGCTGTGCTTATAATGTGAAGAAATAGCCTAATAGTTTATCAACATTTTAAGCTAAATGTTCTGATCTGTTACGTCAGCCATATTGCGTAAAAAAGGTTTTTTGATGCTAGTGGTTGTATTAATTTGGGATCTCTTGCATACCACAACTGTCCCAACTGTTTGGAATATTTATTTATTGCACAGAATAGAACAGGTTGACTTTTGTACTATGGGGGATAGTAGATTGACATAGGCTAGTGCTTTTGCTGTTCGTTAGGCCTACTCATCTTGTTGGCTGACGAAAATAAAATGTGGACAGTTCTTCCAATATCTTCAATATGCACCTCGGAATTGGATAAGGACGTGCGCAGTTGCGTCCCCGATATGTCTGTCTTCACTTGTAGCCTGTGAGAAAGACCCGATCACATGATGGAGAGCCATGTGAGTGAGAGGTGCTTAGGAGCACACAGCACTCAGGAAGAAGGGCACAACGTAGCACTCCGGGCCAATGGCCAATGACTGCAAAAGGCATGATGGATTTTTTTCGGGTGCATTACGGCCACAAAGGGGATGCCAGTGTGAAATTCAAGGCATTATCAAGTGCTTGTCAAACTGTGAATGAGAGACTAATGAAGTGTGTACAGCCTGCGCAGAAAACAAAGCAGAGTTAATGCCTTTCAAGCAACTTTTTTCAAATCATCATTAGAGTCGCATCATGCAGCCTTACAATGTATTAAAAATCAAAACATGTAGAACAACTAAAGTTACATTAATAACTCTAAATTAAGCATATAGGAGTACCTATTTCTTTGTTAACCGCTCAACACAGAATAGCTTAATGTCCACACTCCCTATTTCATTCAGCTTTGTTCAATTGTATTCTTCATACTATAAAACAATATAAAATAATGCCACGGAATTCTAAGCAAATCTTGTCTGCTAAATGAACTAGTGTAGCCCACAGCCATTTGGCATAGCCAGATCAGGACCTAACATAAGGACAACTCAGAATATGCTATTTGTGGTCCCCAGGAAGAGTAGCTGCTGCTTTTGCGACAGCTAACGGGGATCCTAATAAAATACCAAATACCAAAATTATATTATTCTGAAATAGACTATATTGTCTTCATATCATGCTTCTTTAGAACTGTCTAAAATAAATTATGGATTTATTGTGAAGGTGTAGGCTATATAACATGGAATTATTAGACTTTTAAAATTTAGACGTTCCAAAGGTCTGCATCAGTGGCTTGTAGACTATGTGTGGAAGCCAGGAGATGCTAAATGTGTTTATGTTAATTAAGGTCAATTACCGGCTGACTAAATTTCGTGACCGCCACAGCCCAAAGTCCACCTGTGTCACACCCTGATCTGCTTCACCTGTCTTTGTGATTGTCTTCACCCCCCTCCAGGTGTCGCCCATCTTCCCCATTATCCCCACTGTATTTATACCTGTGTTCTCTGTTTGTCTGTTGCCAGTTCGTTTTGTTTCGTCAAGCCTACCAGCGTTTTTCCCCTTGGTCATGTCTTTTTCAAGTTTTCTAGTTTTCCTGGTTTTGACCATTCTGCCTGCCCTGACCCTGAGCCTGCCTGCCGTTCTGCACCTTGTCACACCACCCTGGATTATTGACCTTTACTTGCCCTGACCCTGAGACTGCCTGCCATTCTGTACCTTTAGGACTCTGACCTCTGCCTGCCCTTGACCTGTCGTTTGCCTGCCCCCTGTTTTTGTTTTAAACTTTTGTTACTTCGACACTGTCTGCATCTGGGTCTTCTCCTGAAATGTGATAGCTGAACTGGCCATGACTGACCCAGCAGACTCGGACCAGCTCCGCAACGCCGTCTCCTCCCAAGGAGCCACCATTGGAAGGCACAAGGAGTTTCTACGTGGTCTCATGGAAGGGTTCCAGACCTTGGCCGAACGCCATGACCGAGCATTTAACACATTGCTGGAGCAATTCCGTGGGTTGTCTGTTAGGCAGCCTACCACAACGGTAACCCCCCAGCTCCTCAGTAACCCAGCTGTTAGCAGCGCGGCCTTCCCGGCCACCCTGGTTTCCCGAGAACCCTGCTTACCTCCGCCAGAACGCTTCGCTGGAGAGTCGGGAACCTGTCTGGCATTTCTCGCTCAGTGTTCGCTCATCATCGAGCTGCAGCCCTCCTCCTTCCCCTCGGATCGCTTTAAGATAGCGTACCTCATCACGCTGATGTCCGGGAGAGCTCTCGCCTGGGCAAGGGGAGTGTGGGAACAACAGTCTGGAGTATGCTTCAGTCTGGAGGAGTTCATGCAGGAGGTAAAGAAGGTTTCGATGCTCCATTGTCCGGGAGTGAGGCTGCCCGGAAGTTACTCCAGCTTCGGCAAGAATCCCGCAGTGTGGCAGACTATGCAGTGGATTTCCACACGTTGGCAGCTGACTGTGTCTGGAACTCGGAAGCGCTGTTCGACATGTACCTGCACAGAGTATCGGAGGAAGTAAAGGACGAGCTTGGAGCCCGGGAACTACCGACGGATCTCGACTCGCTCATCGCCTTGACCATTCGGATCGATGGGCAACTACGGGTACGAAGGAAGGAGAGGAAGGATTCCACCTCGCCTCTGAGGCATCCCGGAAGTCCCTGACTGCTTTGTTGCCAAGAGAACCCGAGGCTACCCGAGTTCCCCCGAGAGTCTCCGAAGTCTGCCGATTCACCTCTTCCCGAGCCGATGCATCTAGGCAGAGCTAGGCTGTCTCCATCCGAATGGCAATACAGGCTTCACACGAAGAGTTGCCTGTATTGCGGGACTACTGGTCATTTTGTGTCCACCTGTCCACTAAAATAACAGGCTCACCGGTAGGAGCGAGTACTCTGGTGGGCCATACGGATAACTGTTCCTCTCCCCTTACTCGCACCCCCTTTGTTGCCATCTTGCTGTGGGGGAACCAGTCAAAATCTCTCCGGGTACTCATCGACTCTGGGGCCGATGAGAGCTTTATGGACGCTACCCTGGCATCCGAGCTGGGCATCCCCACTCAGCCCCTCTCCATTCCCATGGATGTTAGAGTGCTGGAAGGGCGCTCTATAGTCCGGGTCACCCACAATACCACTCCCATCAACCTACGAGTATTAGGGAACCACAGCGAGATGATCCAATTCCTGCTAATTAAGTCTCCTCAGGTTCCCGTGGTATTGGGTTTCTCTTGGCTCCAGTGACACAACCCCTTTATTGACTGGTATACTGGTGCCATCATGGGCTGGAGCCCGTTCTGCCACGCTCATTGCCTGAAGTCAGAGCAGCCTGCCCCGGGACATCTTCCTGGGGGCTCAGAAGTTGCCTTGGACCTCTCCGCCATTCCCGCGGAGTATCAGGACCTCCGGGAGGTGTTCAGTAAGGCCCGGGCCATTTCGCTTCCGATGCACCGACCCTACGACTGCGCAGTCGACCTTCTCCCAGGCACCACTCCACCCCTGGGACGACTGTACTCGCTGTCGGGTCCGCAGACAAAGGCTATGGAGACCTACATTGAGGACTCCCTAGCTGCCGGATTCATCCGTCCTTCTGCCTCCCCCGCCGGCGCAGGGTTCTTCTTTGCGGAGAAGAAGGACAAAACCCTGCGCCCGTGCATTGACTACTGGGGCCTCAACGACATCACGGTGAAGAACCGCTACCCGCTACCACTCATCTCCTCGGCCTTCGAGCCGATCCAGGGGGCCAACGTGTTTTCCAAGCTGGACTTAAGGAACACCTACCACCTGGTGTGGATACGGGAGGGGGACGAGTGGAAGACTGCCTTCAACACGGCCAGCGGTCACTACAAGTATCTGGTCATGCCATTTGGCCTTACCAATGCTCCAGCTGTGTTCCAGGCCCTGGTTAATGATGTTCTCCGCAACATGTTGAACCGGTTCGTCTTCGTCTACCTCGACGACATCCTCATCCTTCCCACCTCGTGCTTGGCGGCGGCACTCAGTTGGGGAATAGGGAAGCAGGTCTGGGAGGCGCAGCATTCCCAGCCGAACCCCAGAGGGGGGCCCAGATAACCGGATATTTGTTTCTGACGCTGTCCGCTCCTCGGATCTGGAGTGGGCCCATTCCTCCAGGCTTGCCTGCCACCCGGGCTCCCGTCAGACCCTGGCCTTTGTGCGACAACGCTTTTGGTGGCCTACCATGGTTCCTGACGTCTCCGCGTTCGTCGCCGCCTGCATGATCTGTGCGCAGAACAAGACTAATTTGCAAGCTCCGGCTGGTCTCCTCCAACCTCTGCCTGTTCCTCACCGTCCTTGATCTCACATATCCCTGGACTTTGTCACGGGTCTTCCCCCGTCTGATGGCAACACCACCATCCTGACAGTTGTGGACCGGTTTTCCAAAGCCGCCCACTTCATTCCTCTCCCCAAGCCTTGTCTCCGTCAACCCCACCACCTGGAGCCAGTAACTAGAGTGGGTTGAATACGCCTGCAACACCCTTCCCTGCTCTGCCACGGGTCTTTCACCCTTTGAGTGTTCCCTGGGTTATCAGTCCCACTCTTGCCGGAGCAAGAGGAAGAGGTCGGCATACCCTCGGCCCAGATGTTTGTCCGCCGCTGTCGTCGTACCTGGAGGAGAGCCTCGTCGGCTCTTCTCAAGACCACCTCCAGGTATCGACGACAAGCAGACCGCCACCGCACCCCGTAACCCCGATATCATCTCGGGCAGAATGTATGGCTGTCCACCCGAGATCAGCCCCTCCGGGTGGAGTCCCGCAAACTTTTCCCCCGGTTTATCGACTCTTTCCCCATCTTCAAGATCATTAGCCCCTCTGCTGTTCATCTTCTGTTGCCCCGTACCCTCCGTATACGTCCCACTTTTCATGTGTCTAGGATCAAACCCATGTCTCACAGCCCTTTGTCTCCTGTTTCCAGGCCCTGACCCTGAGACTGCCTGCCGTTCTGTACCTTTTGGACTCTGATCTGGATTACTGACCTCTGTCTGCCCTTGACCTGTCGTTTGCCTACCACCTGTTTTTGTAATACACTTTTGTTACTGCGACACTTTCTGCAACTGGGTCTTCTCCTGAAACGTGATAACCTGTGGTAAATTCAATTGATTGGACATGATTTGGAAAGGCACACACCTGTCTATATAAGGTCCCACCATTGACAGTACATGTCAGAGCAAAATCCAAGCCATGAGGTCGAAGGAATTGTCCGTAGAGCTCAGAGGATTGTGTCGAGGCACAGATCTGGGGAAGGGTACAATACTCTCTGGTCTGATGGAACCAAGATTGAACTATTTGGCCTGAATGCCAAGCGTCACGTCTGGAGGAAACCTGGCACCATCCCTATGGTGAAGTATGGTGGTGGCAGCATCATGCTGTGGGGAAGTTTTTCAGTGGCAGGGACTGGGAGACTAGTCAGGATCGAGGGAAAGATGAACTGAGCAAAGTACAGAGAGATCCTTGATGAAAACCTGCTGCACAGCGGTCAGGACCTCAGACTGGGGGCGAAGGTTCACCTTCCAACAGGACAACGACCCTAAGCACACAGCCAAGACAACGCAGGAGTTGCTTCAGGACAAGTCTCTTAATGTCCTTGATTGGCCCAGCCAGAGCCCGGACTTGAACCCGATCGAACATCTCTGGAGAGACCTAAAAATAGCTGTGCAGCGACGCTCCCCATCCAACCTGACAGAGCTTGAGAGGATCTGCAGAGAAGAATGGGACAAACTCCCCAAATGCAGGTGTGCCAAGCTTGTAGCGTCATACCCAAGAAGACTCGAGGCTTTAATCGCTGCCAAAGGTGCTTCAACAAAGTATTGAGTAAAGGTTCTGAATACTTATGTAAATGTGATATTTCCGGGGGGGTTTTTGTTTGTTTTTTATACCTGTTTTTGCTTTGTCATTATGGGGTATTGTGTGTAGATTGGTGAGGGGAAAAAACTATTTAATCTATATCAGAATAAGGCTGTAACGTAACAAAATTTGGAAAAAGTAAATGGGTCTGAATACTTTCCGAATCCACTGCATGTGTGTGCATGTGCCTGTATGTGTGTACTGTGTGTGTGCACGTGTGTATGTAAATACTGAAACGTCTGCGTCAGAAATCCAATAGAGTGTGAAATTGACTTTGCATTAACATTTTCGTATCTTGGTACGCTATTTTCCAGGCAAGGCATCACTTTGATGTCACTGCCCTCTGCATCTAAAGAGGGAGGTAATTGAGTTTGGTGCATAATCTGCATGCCTTGCCCTGCCTTGGCTTGTGTTTGAGGGTCAGAGAGAAAGCATGTCAGTCACACCTCACGATGTATTCATCACCTGATCTAGCAGAACACCCTTCCTTCTCTGCTAGATAATGTAATTAAATTCACTCCCGTTCTGTTTCCGAGGAGCCTGGCATGACATTCTACCCACAGGGGTAATTACTTTGCTGTGATGAATCGAGCCTGAGCCGAGACGCCTGCCGTCCTTTTTGTGATCTTTTCCGAAGAACCTCTGATCCATGGTAAAGGAGGCCACACGTAAAATAAAGGCATTGAACTCTGAAATCACTCAAGTATTCAGAGGCATGCAGAGAGAGAGAAATTAGGAGAAGTGTGTGTGTGAGAGAGAGAGGAGAGAGAGAAAGTAAAGGAGTGAGAGAGGGGGAGATTGAGAGAAGGAGAGAGAGAAAGAGAGCGAGAGGGGAGGAAAGAGAGAGAGAGAGAAGGAGAGAGAGAGGGGGAGAGAGAGAGGGGGGGAGAGAGAGAGAGAGAGAGAGAGAGAGAGAGAGAGAGAGAGAGAGAGAGAGAGAAGGAGAGAGAGAAAGGTAGCAGGAAAGAGGGAAGTAGAAAGCAATGGAGCGATGGTGAGAGATTTACACCAACACTAAAGCACTGCCCACTACTCATTTGAATTGACTTGTAAAATTAATTCATCAGGAGTGTTAAATAGCAAGTATATTGCTCTGAATGCAACATTTGTTTCTAGAAAATAGATCATTTTCACACATAGGCATCTTGTCTCTTTAATAGGTTTTGGCTGTTTAATATTGACCTTGTATCTTCCGGGGACCCAAAGGAGTTTTGATCCAACTCACCTGAATTGCAATGAAAGTAGCCATTCATAATTCAGTGGTTTGCATCTAGCAGCATTATAATAATAATAATATAATAAATAATAATAATAATAATAAAGCATTAGGTGTGTATCAGTTCACTGGATCGAACCAGTTAACGTTCCATACCATCACCAGCCATAGAGCAGCACATTATCTTGTGCCAATTATTCGCAATAACCCATAACCTCATATATATTGAATAAATGAATTGTGCTTCAATAAACTATAGCCTTGCTGCTCTAGAATCATGGTCACTAAACTAGAGCTGATGAATAAACTTTGATTGATTTGATAACTTGAATGCAATACATTGTAATGGTTGGCTTCCACCAATTGGGACTGCTGGTTTCATCTGGATGGATAGACCTTGCTCTTTGGTTTGATTGAGAACGGCTTGGGTTTAGTGGAGCCCAACTTCAGTTAGATATCAGCCAAGGGTGGAGTTGATTTGGTTAAGGCCCAGTACAGCTGTCAGGTGGCCTGGTGTCTGTCAGGTGGCCAAGTGTCTGTCAGGTGGCCATGTGTCTGTCAGGTGGCCATGTGTCTGTCAGGTGGCCAGGTATCTGTCAGGTGGCCAGGTGTCTGTCAGGTGGCCAGGTGTCTGTCAGGTGGCCAGGTGTCTGTCAGGTGGCCATGTGTCTGTCAGGTGGCCAGGTGTCTGTCAGGTGGCCAGGTGTCTGTCAGGTGGCCAGGTGTCTGTCAGGTGGCCAGGTGTCTGTCAGGTGGCCAGGTGTCTGTCAGGTGGCCATGTGTCTGTCAGGTGGCCATGTGTCTGTCAGGTGGCCATGTGTCTGTCAGGTGGCCAGGTGTCTGTCAGGTGGCCAGGTGTCTGTCAGGTGGCCATGTGTCTGTCAGGTGGCCATGTGTCTGTCAGGTGGCCAGGTGTCTGTCAGGTGGCCAGGTGTCTGTCAGGTGGCCAGGTGTCTGTCAGGTGGCCAGGTGTCTGTCAGGTGGCCAGGTGTCTGCTTGGGCATCTTGTCTTCAAGCTGTCTGCTTTCGCCTGACTGTTGTCTCTCATGGAGCGCTGCAGGTCCTTGGTTTGATGGTCACACACATTCCTGATGGACGCTGTTGGGGACATTTTGATGGAGATCTAACAGTGTGTGTGTGTGTGTGTGTGTGTGTGTGTGTGTGTGTGTGTGTGTGTGTGTGTGTGTGTGTGTGTGTGCGTGCGTGCGAAGGTCAACATAAATACGTCCGTCTGTCGAGCTGGGAGTCTGACACTGACACACACACACACACACACACACACACAAACACACACACCGTCCCTGACTTTGCAGGAGCAGACTTGTTGCCTAGTTTTAATTAGGCTTGGCTAATTGCATTTTAGCGCTCGTAATGAAGCATCATGGAGAAGAGCAGTTTCACATGAACAATAAATACATCACTATCACAAGATGTCAGATGATTCCAAGTAGATTCACACACAGAAGCCTCGTTTATACCTGGCTCTAACATGCGTCCTTCGTCCTGATCTTGTCAACATTCTGATTGTGCCCACATTTTCAGAAATATGTCTACACATGGTATTAAAATGTGTCTCGTATCCTTCCACTGTGTCCACATTGTGACCAGATTTCCTCGTCTCTCCCGGTATGCAAATTATTTGACAGCTATTCTTTCAAAATAATATGTATTTATTTATTTTAAGACACATATGGATGCCATAAGTCAATTGTGCCACCTGTCAATGATTTTAGAAGGCGGGATAATTATGACTTAAATGGTTTCGATGTCCAGATTCGTCTATACCTGTAAGATATCAAGACACAATGCGTGTCTGACTACCTCCAGAGGTGGTCAGGAAGATCTGATCACAATCAGATCACAATGTGCCTTTTAATCATCTTCACCTGTCTAAAAATGTGGGCACAATCAGAATGTGGACAGGATCAGGACACTTGTTAGAACCAGGTATAAACGGGGCTAGAGACACACATACACAACACACACACATACATAACACACACATACGAGTACTCAATATTTTCATATACACACCCACATTTCCACTCATACATACGCAAATTGACACTACATCACCAGTGTAGCCTGTATATACACACACACACACACACCCAAACCCTACATACATACATACAGTACCAGTCAAAAGTTTGGACACACCTACTCATTCTTTATTTTTTCTTTATTTTTGCTATATTCTACACTGTAGAATAATAGTGAAGACATCAAAACTATGAAATAACACATACAGAATCAACCAAAAAAGTGTTAAACAAATATATTTTATATTTGAGATTCTTCAAAGTAGCTACCCTTTGCCTTGATGACAGCTTTGCACACTCTTGGCATTCTCTCAACCAGCTTCATGACATAGTCACCTGGAATGCATTTCAATAAACAGGTGTTCCTTGTTAAAAGTTAATTTGTGGAATTTCTTTCCTTCTTAATGTGTGTGAGTTGTGTTGTGACAAGGTAGGGGGGTATACAGAAGATAGCCCTACTTGGTAAAAGACCAAGTCCATATTATGGCAAGAACAGCTCAAATAAGCAAAGAGAAACGATAGTCCATCATTACTTTAAGACATGAAGATCAGTCAATCCGGAACATTAAGAACTTTGAAAGTTTCTTCAAGTGCAGTCGTAAAAACCATCAAGTTCTATGATGAAACTGGCTCTCATGAGGACCGCCACAGGAAAGGAAGACTCAGAGTTACCTCTGCTGCAGAGGATAAAATCATTAGAGTTACAGTAACTGCACCTCAGATTGCAGCCCAAATAAATGCTTCACAGAGTTCAAGTTACAGACACATCTCAACATCAACTGTTCAGAAGAGACTGCGTGAATCAGGCCTTCATGGTCTAATTGCTGCAAAGAAACCACTGCTAAAGGACACCAATAAGAAGACTTGCTTGTGCCAAAAAACACAAGCAATGGACATTAGACCGGTGGAAATCTGTCCTTTGGTCTGATGAGTCCAAATGTGAGGTTTTTGGTTCCAACTGCCGTGTCTTTGTGAGACGCAGAGTAGGTGAACGGATGATCTCTGCATGTGTGGTTCCCAACGTGAAAGAGGTGTGATGGTGGTTTGCTGTTGACACTCTCTGTGATTTATTTAGAATTCAAGGCACACTTAACCAGCATGGCTACCACAGCATTCTGCAGCGATACGCCATCCCATCTGGTTTGCGCTTAGTGAGACTATCATTTGTTTTTCAACAGGACAATGACCCAAATCACACCTCTAGGCTGTGTAAGGGCTATTTGACCAAGGAGAGTGTTGGAGTGCTGCATCAGATGACCTGGCCTCCAGTCACCCGACCTCAACCCAATTGAGATGGTTTGGGATGAGTCGGACCGCAGAGTGAAGGAAAAGCAGCCAACAAGTGCTCAGCATATGTAGGAAAGCCTTCAAGACTTTTGGAAAAGCATTCCTCATGAAGCTGGTTGAGAGAATGCCAAGTGTGCAAAGCTGTCATCAAGGAAAAGGGTGGCTACTTTGAAGAATCTCAAATATATTTGTTTAACACTTTTTGGGTTGCTACATGATTCCATATGTGTTATTTCATAGTTTTGAGGTCTTCACTATTATTCTACAATGTAGAAAATAGCAAAAATAAAGAAAAACCCTTGAATGAGTAGGTGTGTTCAAACTTTTGACTGGTACTGTACATATCACACACAGACCTATATAACCAACCATGACTGTAGACATTGCCTATCGCCGCCGTCGCTCCATCTCTCCTCGGTGAACCCATCCTATCCCTGACCTGCTGTACATGGGTTCTCCCAGTAATTACCCGTACATCGGTTCTCCCAGTAATTATCTGTCATGTTTGAGGAGAAGACCCAAAAGTTTATTACAAAAATAGGGGGCAGGCAAACAGGTCAAGGGCAGGCAGAGGTCAGTAATCCAGATCAGAGTCCAAAAGGTACAGAACGGCAGGCAGTCTCAGGGTAGGCAGAGGTCAATAATCCAGGGTGGTGTGACAGGGTCAGGGCAGGCAGAATGGTCAAAACGGGAACTTGAGAGACAGGAGAAAGGGGAAAACTGCTGGTAGGCTTGACGAAACAAAACGAACTGGCAACAGACAAACAGAGAACACAGGTATAAATACACTGGGGATAATGGGGAAGCTGGGCGACACCTGGAGACAATCACAAAGACAGGTGAAGCAGATCAGGGTGTGACAGTACCCTCCTCTCTAGGGATGCCACCTGGCGTCCTACCTGGGCGCATACCTGGTTGACCGGGGTGCCGGCGTTGAAACTCAGCGATGAGGCTTGGGTCCAGGATGTCCCTAGCGGGGACCCAGAACCTCTCTTCTGGGCCATAACCCTCCCAGTCAACCAGGTACTGGAATCACCTGCCCCTGAGGTCAAACCTTCAGGAGACGCCTCACCATGTACGCCGGTTGGCCGTCGATGAGATGGGGGAGAGAGGTGGGCCTGGAAACAGGAGACAAAGGGCTGTGAGACACGGGTTTGATCCTAGACACATGAAAAGTGGGATGTATACGGAGGGTACAGGGCAACAGAAGACAAACAGCAGAGGGGCTAATGTTCTTGGTGATGGGGAATGGGCTGATAAACCGGGGGGGGAAACGTTTGCGGGACTCCACCCGGAGGGGCAGATCTCGGGTGGACAGACATACCTTCTGCATGAGACGATACCAGGGAGCCACGGTCGGTCCGCTTGTCGTCGATACCTGGAGGTGGTCTTGAGAAGAGCCGACCGGGCTCTCCTCCAAGTACGATGACAGCGGCGGACAAACATCTGGGCCGAGGGTATGCCGACTTCTTCCTCCGGCAAGAGGTGGAGCGGCAGATTTCGGAAACTCTCGGGGGAACACGAGTAGCCTCGGGTTCTCTCGGCAACAGAGCCGTCGGGGACTTCCGGGATGTCTCGGAGGCGATGTGGAATCGGACTACCTCTCCTTCCTACGTTCCCGTAGTCGCCCATCGATCCAAATCGTCAAGGCAATGAGCAAGTCGAGATCCGTTGGTAGTTCCCGGGCTGCAAGCACATCCTTTACTTCCTCCGATACTCCGTGCGGGTACATGTCGAACAGCGCTTCCGAGTTCCAGACACAGTCAGCTGCCAACGTGCGGAAATCCACAGTATAGTCTGCCACACTGCGGTATTCTTGCCGAAGCAACTTCCAGGCAGCCTCTGTCCCGGACAATGGAGCATCGAAAACTTTTTTTACCTCCTGCATGAACTCCTCCAGACTGAAGCATACGGTCGACTGTTGTTCCCACACTGCCGTAGCCCAGGCGAGAGCCCTCCCGGACATCAGCGTGATGAGGTACGCTATCTTAGAGCGGTCCAAGGGGGAGGAGGAGGGCTGCAGCTCGATGATGAGCGAACACTGAGCAAGAAATGCCCGACAGGTTACCGACTCTCCAGCGAAGTGTTCTGGGGGAGGTAAGCGGGATTCTCGGGAAACCGGGGAGGCCGCGCTGCTAACAGCCGGATTACTGAGGGGCTGGGAGGTTACCGTCATGGTAGGCTGCCTAACAGACAACCTGCGGAATTGCTCCAGCAATGTGTTAAACGCTTGGTCATGGCGTTCGGCCAAGGTCTGGAACCCTTCCATGAGACCACGTAGCAACTCCTCGTGCCTTCCAATGGTGGCTCCTTGGGAGGAGAAGGCGTTGCAGAGCTGGTCCGAGTTTGCTGGGTCAGTCATGGCCAGTTCGTACTATCACGTTTCAGGAGAAGACCCAGATGCAGACAGTGTCGAAGTAACAAAAGTTTTACAAAAACAGGGGGCAGGTAAACAGGTCAAGGGCAGGCAGAGGTCAGTAATCCAGATCAGAGTCCAAAAGGTACAGAATGGCAGGCAGTCTCAGGGTCAGGGCAGGCAGAGGTCACACCACCCTGGATTATTGACAAGGTACAGAACGGCAGGCAGAATGGTCAAAACCGGGAAAACAGGAACTTGAGCGTGACAGGAGCAAGGGGAAACCGCTGGTAGGCTTGACGAACCAAAACGAACTGGCAACAGACAAACAGAGAACACAGGTATAAATACACTGGGGATAATGGGGAAGATGGGCGACACCTGGAGGGGGGTGGAGGCAATCATAAAGACAGGTGAAACAGATCAGGGTGTGACATTACCTGTACATGGGTTCTCTCAGTAATTACCTGTACATGGGTTCTCTCAGCTCAAGGACAGAACTACATACATTTTAAAATGGCACACATAGCCTCCATATCAATACATACACACAATGTAAAGAGGTTTCATAATGTGTAAGTGCATGTGTGTGTGAGAGTTGTGTGTGTGTGTGTGTGTGTGTGTGTGTGTGTGTGTGTGTGTATATATATAAACAGTGAGGGAAAAAAGTATTTGATCCCCTGCTGATTTTGTACGTTTGCCCACTGACAAAGACATGATCAGTCTATAATTTTAATGGTAGGTTTATTTAAACAGTGAGAGACAGAATAACAACAAAAAAATCCAGAAAAACGCATGTAAAAAATGTTATAAATTGATTTGCATTTTAATGAGGGAAATAAGTATTTGACCCCTCTGCAAAACATGACTTAGTACTTGGTGGCAAAACCCTTGTTGGCAATCACAGAGGTCAGACGTTTCTTGTAGTCGGCCACCAGGTTTGCACACATCTCAGGAGGGATTTTGTTCCACTCCTCTTTACAGATCTTCTCCAAGTCCTTAAGGTTTCCAGGCTGACGTTTGGCAACTCGAACCTTCAGCTCCCTCCACAGATTTTCTATGGGATTAAGGTCTGGAGACTGGCTAGGCCACTCCAGGAGCTTAATGTGCTTCTTCTTGAGCCACTCCTTTGTTGCCTTGGCCGTGTGTTTTGGGTCATTGTCATGCTGGAATACCCATCCACGACCCATTTTCAATGCCCTGGCTGAGGGAAGGAGGTTCTCACCCAAGATTTGACGGTACATGGCTCCGTCCACGTCCCTTTGATGCGGTGAAGTTGTCCTGTCCCCTTAGCAGAAAATCATCCCCAAAGCATAATGTTTCCACCTCCATGTTTGACGGTGGGGATGGTGTTCTTGGGGTTATAGGCAGCATTCCTCCTCCTCCAAACACGGCGAGTTGAGTTGATACCAAAGAGCTCGATTTTGGTCTCATCTGACCACAACACTTTCACCCAGTTCTCCTCTGAATCATTCAGATGTTCATTGGCAAACTTCAGACGGGCCTGTATATGTGCTTTCTTGAGCAGGGGGACCTTGCGGGCGCTGCAGGATTTCAGTCCTTCACGGCGTAGTGTGTTACCAATTGTTTTCTTGGTGACTATGGTCCCAGCTGCCTTGAGATCATTGACAAGATCCTCCCGTGTAGTTCTGGGCTGATTCCTCACCGTTCTCATGATCATTGCAACTCCACGAGGTGAGATCTTGCATGGAGCCCCAGGCCGAGGGAGATTGACAGTTCTTTTGTGTTTCTTCCATTTGCGAATAATCGCACCAACTGTACGTTTGCCCACTGACAAGCTGCTTGGCGATGGTCTTGTAGCCCATTCCAGCCTTGTGTAGGTCTACAATCTTGTCCCTGACATCCGTGGAGAGCTCTTTGGTCTTGGCCATGGTGGAGAGTTTGGAATCTGATCGATTGATTGCTTCTGTGGACAGGTGTCTTTTATACAGGTAACAAACTGAGATTAGGAGCACTCCCTTTAAGAGTGTGCTCCTAATCTCAGCTCGTTACCTGTACAAAAGATACCTGGGAGCCAGAAATCTTTCTGATTGAGAGGGGGTCAAATACTTATTTCCCTCATTAAAATGCAAATCAATTTATAACATTTTTGACATGCGTTTTTCTGGATTTTTTTGTTGGTATTCTGTCTCTCACTGTTCAAATAAACCTACCATTAAAATTATAGACTGATCATTTATTTGTCAGTGGGCAAACGTACAAAATCAGCAGGGGATCAAATACTTTCTTCCCTCACTGTACAGTATATGTATGTGGTTTCAGAACAAGCTCTTGTCAATGCCCCTGGCAGGTCCTGGTGGCGTCAGCTTGCTGGTCTTTCCACCTTCAAACGTGCTAATCAGCCATCTCTGTGCCCTCGGCAACGAACAGGGGCCTCCACACCCATCCTGCAGGCCAATCTCTCTCTCTGTCTCTCTCTCATTCTCACAGACTTGGAAATCAGACACTGAACATTAAGTATCATCTGTCTCTGTCACATACGTCTTTATATTTTCACTGCACTATTTAATTTACAAGGGGCTTGGCTACTGAATGGAATTTTATCTGACCGTGACAATATCAAGGTACCTTTCTTAAAATCGTTTGTTTTATGTGGATGTCACATTAATCGGAATGCCTATTTTCATGCAATGATCAGAAATTCACTCCCTCCCTCATCGGGAAAAGGGTGAACGGGGCTCCACCTTTCCTGCATTTAAATAATTAATCTCATTATTCACGGGCATGAGGTAATTAAACTGATTCATGGTGTACCAATTTTCTAATTGGAACAATCTTTCCGCTGTCATTCATGGCCATGTGCAGACAGAGGACGGAGATGAATGCAGTGTCTGAAAATAAGGAATGGAAAAAGGAAAACATGGTTGTTGTTACTCAAGTTTTTTATTGTCACGTGCACAAGTACAGTGAAATACTTTTCTTGCTTGCTCTTTCCCAACAGTGCAGTAATCAATATCAGTAGTACTATACAAAATAAATAAACACGGGCAGTTCCAGGGTCAGTTCCAGAATCAGTTCCAGGGTCAGTTCCAGGGTCAGTTCCAGGGTCAGCTTCAGGGTCAGTTTCAGGGTCAGTTCCAATACCATATTTAAAATGTGCAGGGATACTGGAGTGGTAGGAGTAAGGTGACTAGGCATCAGGATATATAAACAGAGTAGCAGCAGCATACAGTGCATTCGGAAAGTAGTCAGTCCCCTTGACTTTTTCCACATTTTGTTGCGTTACAGCCTTATTCTAAAATAATAATAATAATAATAATAAATAAATACAAATCCTCATCAATCTACACACAATACCCCATAATGACAAAGCGAAAACAGGTTTTTAGACATTTTTGCAAATGTATGCAAAATAAAAAACAGAAATACCTTATTTACATAAGTATTCAGAATCGGATGGTCACTCTGACAGAGCTCCAGAGTTCCTCTGTGGAGATGGGAGAACTTTCCTAAAGGACATTCATCTCTGCAACACTCCACCAATCAGGCCTTTATGGTAGACTGGCCAGAGGGAAGCCACTCCTCAGTAAAAGGCACGACAGCCAACTTGGAGTTTGCCAAAAGGCACCTAAAGGACTCTCAGACCATGAGAAACAAGATTCTCTGGTCTGATGAAACCAAGATTGAACTCTTTGGCCTGAATGCCAAGCGTCACGTCTGAAGGAAACCTGGCACGATCCCTACAGTGAAGCATGGTGGTGGCAGCATCATGCTGTGGGGATGTTTTTCAGCGGCAGGGACTGGGAGACTAGTCAGGATCGAGGGAAAGATGAACGGAGCAAAGTACCGAGAAATGAAAACCTGCTCTAAGGACCTTCCAACAGGACAACGACCCTAAGCACACAGCCAAGACAGCGCACGAGTGGCTTCGGGACAAGTCTCTGAATGTCCTTGAGTGGCCCAGCCAGAGCCCGGACTTGAACCCGATCGAACATCTCTGGAAAGAGCTGTGCAACGACGCTCCCCATCCAACCTGACAGAGCTTGAGAAGATCTGCAGAGAAGAATGGGACAAACTCCCCAAATGCAGGTGTGCCAAGCTTGTAGCATCATACCCAAGAAGACTCAAGGCTAAAATCGCTGCCAAAGGTGCTTCAGAAAAGTACTGAGTAAAGGGTCTGAATACTTATGTAAATGTGATATTTCCATTTGTTATTTTTAATACATTTGCTTTGTCATTATGGGGTAGTGTGTTTAGATTGATGAGGATAAAAAAATAAATCAATTTTAGAATAAAGCTGTAACATAACAAAATGTGGAAAAAGTGAAGGGGTCTGAATATTTTCCGAATGGACTGTATATGATGATCGTATGTGAGTCGGTATGAATGTGTGTGCGTGTTATGTTTAAGTGAACAAATGAAGTGTTTGTGTGTGTGTCCCCACAAGGATAGTACAACAAGAAAAATTATCCCTTGTGGGGACATTTCCCACGTCCCCATGAGGACAAAGGCTATTTTAAGCTTAGGGGTTAGGTTTAGGGAAAGGGTTACAGTTAGGGTTAGAATTAGGGTTAGGTAAGGATAAGGGGTTAGTGGTTAAGTTTAGGGTTAGGAGTTAGGTTTAGGGTTCAGGTTAGGATTAGGGTTAAGGTAAGGGGTTTTGAATGGAAATTAGCTACAATATGACATAGTTAAAAATACTGTGAGCTGCTTGGTGTTGAGGAGTGAGAGTAAATGATCTCTCTCTCTCTCTCTCTCTCTCTCTCTCTCTCTCTCTCTCTCTCTCTCTCTCTCTCTCTCTCTCTCTCTCTCTCTCTCTCTCTCTCTCTCTCTCTCTCTCTCTCTCTCTCTCTCTCTCTCTCTCTCTCTCTCTCTCACTCACTCACTCACTCACTCACTCACTCACTCACTCACTCACTCTCTCACTCTCTCACTCACTCACTCACTCACTCACTCACTCACTCACTGTATCACTACCACCAGTGACATCTGTGTTTTAGAACTCATGGAGCTCTGTGTGTCTGTTCTCAAAGAGTGGTACAATAATTTAATTGTAATTATGTAACTGGGCTGGCACATCATGCAGTTTGATGAGATAACATGTACTCCTCAGTTGGCTACACTGTCTCTTTAATAAACTCCTTCTAGCATCCTCTTACTTTCAAGTCTCAACCCTCCTCTCCCTCACTCCATTTCTGTCTCTCTCTCTCTCTCTCCCCATCTCACACACACACTTCGCTTCCCTCCCTTCCTTCTGTTTCTCTCTCCCTGTTACTCTCTTTCTCTACCCCTCTCTCCCTGCCCCCCCCTCTCTACCTCTCTTTCTCCCTTTATCGCTCTCTCTCTCCCTCACCACCTCTCTCCTGCCCAGTCATTAGTGTACTGGTGTTTCAGGCAGTGCCCTCCTGTACCCTCCAGACACACAGCACATTGAGTGGGACTACTCTAACCAAAAATATCTAAAGACCATTTTAAGAGCACATCATATATATATATATATATTTTAATAAACAATCCTGAATGCAAAAAGCTGGGATTGAACTGAAACCCCACTGTGTGGAGTGGACTTGTCATAGCAGACTGCACTGCACTCCCCACTAAGAGCTAAATTGGGCGGGAGCTGTCATGACAAATTCTGCCCAGCCTGGAAAAACTGTCCATGTTCTGCATCAATGGGATTGTGCCATAGCAGCAACAGTCTAACCTTCAGCCAGCTCACTAATGGTCCATTATAATCCCATTGTTGCTCAGACCGGACAGGTTCTAGCAGCCAGAGAGACGCTGGCATGACAGAGCTTAGTGCACCACCCTGGGAACGGATGGGGTAGAAGACTGGCTGCTAAACTTTCTGAGGATGATTGGTGAAAATAATTAAACTGTAATCAGAGGCATCATGCACATAGGGGGCACAGGGGAACGTGCCCCCTCAGATTTGTCCTGTATAAACATTTATTTTAAATGTATTTATTTTTTTGTAATTTGTTGTTGTTTCTGTGTAATACCACTAGCCACCTAGCAATTTTATGAAGTTGGCTTTTATAGCCCAGATAGGTTCCCAATCTCCCAACCTCATAACTAGCTACCAAGAAACCATTTCAGGCTATCGATGAAGTTCAAGTAGCTAGCTTGTCAAACTATCTTAGTTGGCATGCCTGCTGACGAAGGTTGGTAGACTTTAGAAAAGCAAGCAATTACTAAATGTACTGAATAAGACTTACATTCCTTTCAATCTTTTACTCACCAGTCAGTAGGATACAGACAGCTCAAGAGGTATGCTTATGTATGCAGAAAAATAAACATATTTTTGACATAGAATTAAGCATAATGATTATGGTTCTAGATTGCAGGAAAATTGTGTTTCAGGTGTTTGTAAAATGCTAAATTCTCCAACTTCTGGACCACATCCCCAGCCATCGTCACATAATTTGTGCCCACAGATTTTTGGGGTGCATGACGCCCCTGACTGTAATAAAGGGGTTATATGGTGCTTATAAATAATGATAGGTAAGTTATAAACATTATTACACTCCCTTTTGCACCCATGTATTTTTTCACCTTTGATCCTACAATTTAGGTTTACTGCTGAAGAGCAATGTTCTTTGTTCCTCAGTTCACGGACAGCCGGCTGTTCCTCCAGGCAGTTCTGTCCTCTCTGAGAACAACACAGTTATTTAATGTCTCTGGTGAACAGGCTGAACAGGTGAAGGACAAGAGAATAAAGCAGACTTACTCCATAATTAATGTAGCTGTCGCACAAAAGACACATTTATCACGTCCTGTAAGGCTCTGCTTTAAATGATTCCATTCCCCTGCCTTGTATTTTCCCTATCAGGCCCACAGATGATCTTCACAATGAAAAGGCTTTTACACTAGTATCGTAAATCCCAGACCTTGGAGCAACGTAAGCTAGGGAACGGCACAAGGTCTGGGGAGGATGTTGGATTCTCTTGGACATTTCAAAAGGGGAAAGAAAATTGTTCTCGGGAGGGTCCACTTCAGACAGACAACTCTCCCAACAAATTACGAGTTTGGGTAGGCGGGCTTAAAATGCGGACAGGAATCGTGCTCATGGTTAGCTAGGGCAACAAGCAGATACGTCAGTGACATATGCATTGTTCTTTCGAAGGCCAAACCCACCGCCAGTGTGGCGTGGCCAAAGACTGCTCTTTTTGTGTCATATGACCATAGCACCGGTTTCAATCCAAGGGCCAATCCCGTTTAGCAAACTCCAGGCGGTGCTATGATCAGATGACATGAAAATTTAAAATATGGTGGTGGATCTTTGATGTTTTGGTGCAATTTTGCTTCCACTGGTCCTGGGGCCCTTGTTAAGGTCAACGGTATCATGAACTTTACTAAGTACCAGGACATTTTAGCCAAAAACCTGGTTGTCTCTGCCAGGAGGCTGACACTTGTCCGCAAGTTAATCTTCCGGCAAGACAATGACCCCAAGTTAGTTAATAGTTAATTGACCACAACATCAACCTTTTGCAATGGCCATCTCAGTCTCTGGACTTGAACCCCATTGAAAACCTGTGGTTTGAATTGAAGAGGGCAGTCCATAAGCGCAGACGAAGGATATCAAGGATCTGGAAAGATTCTGTATGGAGGAATGTGCTAAGATCCCTCCCAATGTGTTCTCCAATCTCATAAACATTTTAGAAAAAGGCTCAGTGTAGTTATCTTCGTAAGATGATGGTGTTGGAGTATTGAAAACAGGGGTTCCAATCATTTTGACCCCTATCTTTTTTAGATTTATTTTAAAGCTTGTTAAACAAAATCTCTTTCTCTATACAGTATTTTTGATGTATCTTAATCAAGGGTCCAATAACTCCAGACCCCACTGTAGGTGTGTATATCTTTCAGTGTAACCAACATACATATTCAGCATTCATGTAAGTGTATTGTGTGTATTAAAGTAGGAACCTCTGAGGTTGTGTTTGTGTGCAAGAGTACACTCTGACTCGTTTCTCTAAATCCAAGAGCTTCCATGAAGTGGTTGAGAGCGAGAGAGAGAGATAACTTTTGTGAGTGTAATGTTTACTGTACATTTGTGTTGTTTATTTCACTTCACTTGCTTTGGCAATGTTAACATGTGTTTCCCATGCCAATAAAGCCCTTAAATTGAATTGAATTGAATTGAATTGAGAGAGAGAGAGAGAGAGAGAGAGAGAGAGAGAGAGAGAGAGAGAGAGAGAGAGAGAGAGAGAGAGAGAGAGAGAGAGAGAGAGAGAGAGAGAGAGAGAGAGAGAGAGAGAGAGAGAGAGAGAGAGAGAGAGAGAGAGAGAGAGAGAGAGAGAGACATTGAATGAACTACAGGACAAAATACAAACCCTCCAACCCAAAAAGGCCTGTGGTGTTGATGGTATCCTCAATGAAATGATCAAATATACAGACCACAAATTCCAATTGGCTATACTTTAACATCATCCTCAGCTCTGGCATCTTCCCCAATATTTGGAACCAAGGACTGATCACCCCAATCCACAAAAGTGGAGACAATTTTGACCTCAATAACTACCGTGGGATATGCGTCAACAGCAACCTTGGGAAAATACTCTGCATTATCATTAACAGCAGACTAGTTCATTTCCTCAGTGAAAACAATGTACTGAGCAAATGTCAAATTGGCTTTTTACCAAATTACTGTACGATAGACCACGTATTCAACCTGCACATCCTAATTGACAAACAAACAAACCAAAACAAAGGCAAAGTCTTCTAATGCTTTGTTGATTTCAAAAAAAGCTTTTGACTCAATTTGGCATGAGGGTCTGCTATACAAATTGATGGAAAGTGGGGTTGGGGGAAAAACATACGACATTATCAAATCCATGTACACAAACAACAAGTGTGCGGTTAAAATTGGCAAAAAACACACACATTTCTTTCCACAGGGCCGTGGGGTTAGACAGGGATGCAGTTTAAGCCCCACCCTC